>NC_067168.1:5842038-6142038 GCF_903995435.1 Acomys russatus | reverse complement strand
CTGGACTCACTTTGTAGACCAGGCTGGCCTCGAACTCAGAGTGACCCACCTGCCTCTGCCTCCCAAGTGCTGGGATTAAAGGCGTGCGCCACCACACCCGGCCTAGGGATGCGTTTTATGGGGAGTCAGCTCAGCTGCGTAGGATGGGCAGCCTTTAGTGGAGCAGGTACTCACGCCAGCCCACCTTGAAAGAAGACCCACATCTGCTCACAAGCTCCAGTGTGTCTCATTTTCACTGTGTCCCTTTCCAGGTCCTGAAACTCTGACTTTGGGCCTTCCCCTTCCAAAGTTGTCTCCTAGGAGTCTCCGGTCCAATTCTCAGATCTTTATTTTCACCGCTTATATGTCTTTCGCCTTACTGATTTTTTTTTTTTTTTTCCTGACTAAAGAATATACATCACCCATCCCTGGCAGAGCGGCTCAAATGGTTCCTTTACCAAACTAACAGTAACCATAGCAGGAATATCAGATGAACTGACAAAGTGTTTTTGTGTTGGGTGCTGACTGATTTGGTTGTCATGGTATTAACCTCTGTCTTATAGCAGGACTTCTCTTGTTCCCTTTGCAGAGGATGAGGTTAGGGCTTGGAGACATTATATGACTTTCCCAGGTGGTCTTATTTGCGTATAAGCCTGTCTTATAAGAAAAGCTATATATATTCAATTATTTATTTACATATAAGGCTGCCTTATAAGAATGGAAGGATGGCTCAGTGGGTAATCCCCAAGCTTGATTATCTAATTCCTACAAGTTATCCTCTAACCCCGGCATGCATGCTGTGACACATGTACCTTCATACACATGCACACACTAAATACATGCAATTACTTTTGAAAAAGAAGGGCATGGTACACATCTGAGCCAGATCACAAAGCAAAGACTTTCTAGGACAGTTCTTCTCTGTAATCACCCTTTTGGTGTGAACCCCACTCTTCTTCTGGGAACTTGGGCTTTGAGCTGGCTTCCTGCTGGGTTTCTGAAGGAGACAGGAATTAGGCAGAAGTCATGGAATCAGCTCTCAGGACATCTTTCTTTCTTTTTTCTTTCTTTCTTTCCTTCTTTCTTTCTTTCTTTCTTTCTTTCTTTGTAATGTAGAGGTAGAGACAGGAGTGCTTCTTTCTAAAATATATTTATTTATGTATGTATGTATTTATTATGTATACAGTGCTCTGCCTGCATGTACACCTGCATGGCAGAAGAGGGCACCAGATCACATTATAGAAGGTTGTGAGCCACCATGTGGTTCCTGGGAATTGAACTCAGGACCTCCGGAAGAGCAGTCAGTGCTCTTAACTGCTGAGCCATCTCACCAGCCCCCAGGACACTTTTCTTGACACTGTCCCTGTCCTTGGCTGAATTGCCATGCACAAAGGGCATCAGTGTCTCTCGTTGTAAAGGGCGTGTGTCAAGGTTGCTGGGGAAATCTAACAACCTTGAATGGTAGTGGAACTGCTGAAACACATTTCACAATGCTTCGCAGTTGAAATCAACAGAGAGTAACGTGGCACACCTTCCTGCTTCCAATTTGCTTCTCGTCTCTCTAAGTACCCTACAGTGGATAAATCATATCGCTTAGCTTACTAGACCGAATCCCTCCCCATTCCTGCTTTAGTTAGTAAAGTCATTAGGAATCACTCAAATTAGACCAAGAACTGTACTTCTGTGATTCGTCAATGTGAGGCAAGGGCTTTGTGAGGCTCGAGTGAAAGAAACAATAAAATGTACACTAGAAACAAGCCATAGCAGCCCCTCAAGGGCAGTGATTCTCTACAGGGGGCATTTTATCCTTGTCCTGGTTTCCTTTCTGTTGTTTGTTGTTGTTGTTGTGACAAAACATAATGACACGGAAGTGACTTAGGAAGGAAAGGGTTTGTTTCCTTTCACAGCCCATCACGGAGAAATGTCTCTGCCTCCTGAGTGCTGGGACTAAAGGTGTGCGCCAACACTGCCGGCATAACTAGCGTTTGTTCTGCTCAGGACTGCTTGCCTAGGCTCAGTGCTGCCAATGATGGACTGGGCCCCTTTACATCAACTAAATAACCAAGACGACCCCCCACAGATACACCTACGTGGCAGTCTGGTCTGGGAGATTCCTTCTCAGGCACTATGGGTTGTGTCAAGTTGACAGTCAAAGCTAACTAGAACAATAGTTCAAAGAAGTACAATAGTATCTAGGAATATTCGTCATTGTAGTGACCAGGGAGTTAATGGCATCGAGTGGGAAGCTGTAAGGATGCTATTTAGCATCTTGCACAAAGCACGGGACTCCCACCTCTCTACAGAGACTTCTCCAGCCCAAAAAGATGACGAGTGGACAGGCTGAAAGCCCTTTATCTACAATCTGATGGAGTGGTTCACACTTCCCTTTTCCAACCTAAAATGTTTCATGGACGCATGGACTGAGTTAGTGTGAAAATCAAACGAATTATAGCTGACATAAGATCCTCCGAGTTTCTTGAGGACAGAGGTGGTGGCATTCAGCCGAGAGTAACGTGACCAGTTCTTCTGCCTCTATTTTGGAGCTCAGAGCTTAATTATATGTGATGGCTCCTGTGGCAAGAAAAGAAAATTGCGCTCGCACAAGAATAACCACCTCCAAGAGCCGTAGGAAAGTTTAAACAAAAAAACTCCTAGCTTGGGAAAAGACAGATAACTCTGCCCTGTTCCTAAAGCCGCTGACCTCTCACGGAGGCAGCTGCAGTCAGACGTGCTCCCGCAGAAGGACCTTGTCAAGAGGGCATGCTGTGGGCTGGAGAGGTGGCTCAGGGGTTAAGAGCACTGACAGCTCTTCCAAAGGTCCTGAGTTCAATTCCCAGCAGCCACATGGTGGCTCACAACCATCTATAGTATGATCTGATGCCCTCTTCTGGTGTGCAGGTGTACATGCAGATAGAACACTCATATGCATAAAATAAATAAATTTTTTTTTTTTTTAAAAGGAGTGCATGCTGTAATTGCTGACAGGTTCCACGGGAAGATGAGAGAAAGAACACTAGGCTGTAACAAGAAGCACAAAGCACGAGTGGGCGGTACAGCTTTTAGACAGACAGTTGCTTTAGGTGAATCTAGAATACAGGGGCCTCTCAGTAGCTTAATGAGTTCAGAAGAGGCCACCTTGCTTTACTCCTCTTGACAGAGTTTTCATTGCGAAGCCTTAATTTAACGTCTTGGGATTTCCCTTGGAATTTTCCCTTATAAAACATTGCAGAATGAACAGTTTTCGAGTTGGACACCTAGGCCTCGGGAATTAAAGGCCTGCACCCTGCCCCTGGTCTCCCTGACCCTTAATGAAAGATTTCATCAAAACTTATTTACTTGTTATAATATGCATATAAAGTAATGTAAACATTTCACTTCTCCCTTTTTTTCTGTTGTTCTGAGACGTTATATAGCCTGTGCAGGCACTCCTGTACAGCTAACCTCAAACTTGCAATTCTCCTGCTTCTGCCTTCCGAGTGGTAGGATTAGAGATATGTGATTCATGTAATTTCACACCTGGCCATAGACACTTCCAGTGAAAGACTTTTTAATGAAAATTCCACTTCTTGCATCATTAGGCCTTACCTCCTCGAAACAGTGACTTGGGGAAAAAAGATATTGGCATATATCATATATTGTACACAGTGTTGGGGTCCATAAAGGCAAGCTCTTTTAAATATACCATGTATCTAGAGCATATCTGCCTCAGTTTTATTCTTCCCCCTTAAGCCCCCTTTCAGATCCTTTCCCACCTATCTCATCCCAACCCTCAGTCTTTCATCTGATTTCCTATCTTCTATATACATATATGCTTTGTGTAGATATACAGAATTCTAGAACCCATAAATAATAGAAAACATGTAGTGTTTCTCTTTCTATGGCTTATTTCACTTAACATGATGATATCAAGTTGCAACTATGTATTTCTTCATCCATTCATATTACTGACAGACACCTAGGCTGATTCTGTAGCTTAGCAACACAATCCTAAAGCATGGATGTGCAGGGATCTCTGTAGCCCACTGACTTTGGGCATATACCAAGAAGTGATACAGCTGGGTCACATGGTAGCTGCATTCTTAGTTTTGAGGGGACCTTGACACCAGTTTCCAAAGAGGCAGGCTCAATTTTCACTCCTTATAGCAATGGATGAGTCCCTTCAACCCGTGATTCTCAACATTTGTTACTGCTGGTCTTCTTCTTTTAATCTTTTAAAAATTGTGCTATTTTCCTGATGCCATCGAGGAGCGTGACAGCAATGCCCATTAAAACTTCCTTGACAGTCGTAGATTTGAACTGCTACATGAGGTACGTATCTCACCATGTCACTGGTAAGGGACAGCAATGTCGGGGGTACTGACTAAAGACATTATCATTCATAGATCATCCCGAGCTTCGGGTACCAATACTTGAGTAGTGAAATGATGAAGGAATGGAGAAAGTGGGAAAAGAGGATAAGCTATGAGTGAGGAGAAAACGATGTGGGTTGGAAGAATATGAAGTAGAAAGATCATTACAGCTGTGGAAATGGAGAATAGGCTTTTTTAAAATAGGTGTAGGAATAAAAGAGGATTGTCATAAAAGCCTTTCTGAGTGAGACTGGCAACAGTAATGCATACAATTTCAAGTGGTAATAGAAAGACAAGAAACTTGAAGTGGGGGAGGGGGGAGAAACACTAAACTAGGATTTCAAAAGACGGAATAGCAAAATAAAAAGAAAACATTAGGAAAGAGTATATCCACATTTCTTTCCCCATTGCAGTGATTTGGTTTCTCCAGCTGCTAGAATTGTCATTGGTGTTTGTCTCTACGGCCAGAGGATTGCTAGTCTCAGCAGCTCAGCAAAGTAACTCAGTGTGCCCATCACACTTCTTGCCGCTGTTCCCTGGCCAGATTCCCCCCTGCTTTCCCCACCACAGCAAGCTATAATCTTGTCTCTTGGGATTAAGGGAAAGAGCACAATATGGGCAGGGCTTGAAGGACTTGAAGACCCTCTCACTTCTGAGTGGGGACAGACCCCTGGGTTCTATTCTGCATTCCCCTTGGTGAGGAAGTCATTTCCCCTGGTTGCTTCCCAGTATCCAGGTTCCTTAAGCATAATTGATCGTGTCTACTGCCACAGTTTCCCTACTCTAGTCTAATGCCTTGGATTGCCTTTCACCAGGCTTGTCCATTAAAATTCTGGTGTCCTTCCTTCACAGCGGGGAACCGGCGGGGACTGTGCTGATCCACTGATTGGTTGTGATCAAGATGGCCGTGGCCGGGAGGTGGCAGGAGTCACAGCAGCATGAGCCTTAGCGGGTGGATGGTGAGCACTGCGGCAGTGATGTTGGCAGGTGTCCACCTTCAAAGTAGAAATTCCCTGGTGATTTCACTGCTGCAGGAAGTTCCCTGGCGGTGACATTAAAGGCTTCTTCACAAGGGACTCTCCTTCACAGATTTTAAAAGTTAACTTTGCTTGAATGTAGTAGGTGACCTAGTTGGCAATCATGTACCTTCAAGGCCTGAAACATGTCATTCCATCTTTATCAGGGTTTCTACTGGGATGTCTGATGTTAGTCCAGTGATTTTGCTTCTGTCCCTTTCTCTTGCAGGTTTTAGAATTCCTTCTCAGTTTTTTTTTTTATACTTTTATTTTATTACACATGTATAAGACAAACTACATACAGCAGGGAGAACCATGTGACAATCATGAGAATAATGAGTTCTATACATGTTACATTCATAGTGACTTGGCCATCTGCATTTGTCCTGTTTGAAGTAAGTGTCTTCTTTCCTATCTTGTTGGGTCTAGATTTCTGAATGAGATTTAATATCTCTCTTATCTCAACTCTAATAGCTTAACTTCTTTATCTTGACCTAAAATGATCTTGTCCCCTAACCAGCTAAATTTCCTTCTCGATTTTACAGTCTTGAATTTTAACTACAACGTGTTATAGAGTTCTCCATGTGAATTTGGGGTTCCGGGGGTTTCTTGCGCTCCCATATGAATCTTTCCTTAGGTTTAGGAAGATTTCATCTGTAATTTCATAGACAAGATTCTCTCTACCCTTAATTTCTTACCTCAGTGCCTTCTTGTCTACAGATCTGTAGGGCTTTCCCCGCTTGATCATCTTTCAGAGTCACTTTACTACTTTTGTTTTTCCGTATTGATTTCTGAACACAGGTTCTCTGTCTCTGTTCCCCATCTCTGGCGTTCTTTCTTTGGCTTGATGCAGTCTATCGGTGGTCCAGTGTGGTTTCCATCCGATCCAGTGGGTTTTTCATTGCCAACATTTCAATCTCGGTGTTTCGTGTTCTCAACTCTCCTTTTGAGTTGCAGACTTTCACTGGGGTGCCTGACTGTTGATTAATCTTTGTTTTCTTCTTCAAAGAGTGCTTAGTCATCGATACCAGGCTACCTGTCAAAGCGATGCCTGGACCCAGCACTCAGACCTGGAGAGTGACAAAATAGAGCCCCACTTTGAATGGTCCCCAGTCACACTGGAGAACTGCTGACTCCCCACATGCCCAACCAGGCTGAAGACGCCTAAGAACTGTAGGCATGCACCGTGGGCCAGGATACTGGTCTCTACTAGGCTGCCTGGATCACCTTTCAGATGAGGTCATTCACTGACTGGGAGCCCAGAGCTGGACCGTGCTGCTTGTTCCTTCCTCTGCGTATGCCTTCTGTTTCTCTGTGCTTCTCAATGCGTCCATCACTTATATTGTTGGTTTTTTTCATCCATTTTGCTTTTCCCCCCTAGTTGCTTACTTTCTTTCCTAGGCTCTGGATTTGATCCATCCACTCATTTGTAACATTTTGGATGTAACTGACATTTTTTTTTTTTTTCCAGAAAACTTTTGAAATCTCCATTTGGTATTTTTCCCATTTCAGAATCTTGGAGTACAGATGTTGCGGTGTTATGGTGTCTCAAGGAAGTCACATTGCCTTGCCTTTTCCTGTTTCTTATAACTGTAATTTCAACATCTGTTGATTTGGATGCCTCCTCTGGATTTTGATGAGGAAGGGGATCTTTTTTATTGAATACTCTACTCTTAAAAAAAAATTTTTTTTTCCTTTTCCTTTGTTTAATGAGTGACTGACCAGGCAGCAAACTGTCTCATCTTTTAGTTTCAGAAGCTGCTTGCCTGCACTTCCTACTTAAATAGTAATTTTATTCCTTCTCAAGTCTCTGATGGGGTTGAGTACTAGATAGATAATTTCACAGTGAGGCTTAAAATTGTTTAGGATTTAAGAAAATGTTTTAAGGTCTAGAAAGGTATTTTTTTTAAGTTGATAAATACAAGATATGATAGAATAATACTCTATTCTTGAATCCTCAATATCCAGGGAGAAGAAAAACAAAATTCTGTAACATTGACAACATCAAACTACACAAGATAAAGAAATATAATTATATATCACCAGTGACCATAAAACTAAAAATGTTATCAATTTAAAACTTAGAGTGATTGTAAAAATAGTAAGTTAATTAGCCAAAGGGGGAGAAACTGAAGGGGAATATGTGGAGAAAAATCAAGATTAAATACATGAGAGGAGAAAGAAGGGAGTGAGTAGGAATATTATTGAGATGAAGAGAAAATGCAACATGTTAGCTGGGAAAAGAAAAAAAAAAAAACAACTCCATAAGGAAAAAAATTCCTGAACAAAATTAAATATATCTTAGAACAATAAGGATAAATAAAAGCATCAGTTTATTTAGAAAACAAAACTGGATATAATGTCAAAAAGCTGCTAGCTCTAGAAAGGTGGGGGACACACAGAAACAAATAACTATGGAAAAGAAACGATGCTGCCCCAAACGGGAAAGATAAAAAAAAAAAAGTATGTGAATGTGTGAAGGTGAATAACAAATAGAAACCTGAACCTCAAAAATAAATACAGTTTGTAAGACTTGTGAATGTGTAGGTGGAAGGCAGTCAGGGCTGGGGATACAGCTCAGCTAAGCAGGGCTTGCCCAGTGTGTACGAAGCCCGGATTCATTGTCAGTCCTGTACAGCCCGGGCACAGTGGCCTCAGTCCTGCACAGTCCGAACACAGTGGCCTCAGTCCTGCACAGTCCGAGCACAGTGGCCTCAGTCCTGCACAGTCCGAGCACAGTGGCCTCAGGCCTGCACAGCCCGGGCACAGTGGCCTCAGCCCTGCACAGCCCGGGCACAGTGGCCTCAGCCCTGCACAGCCCGGGCACAGTGGCCTCAGCCCTGCACAGCCCGGGCACAGTGGCCTCAGCCCTGCACAGCCCGGGCACAGTGGCCTCAGTCCTGCACAGCCCGGGCACAGTGACTCCGCTGTCCATAATCCCAGTACTCAGGGCAGGGAGTTTGGTGGATCAAAATTTCAAGGTCGTCCTTGGCTCTTGGCTACATGCTGAGGGTGAGTCTGAGGCTAGCCAGAGATAAACAAGTCAAAGAAGCAAGAGTAGAAAGAAAAGTGGGAGGAAGAAGAGGAGGAAATAAAAAACAAATCACAAGAGAAAATGGCGGGGGGGGGGGGCGGGCAGTAAGAGCAGCGGGGCTCTTAAAAATTGGAGATGCCAGTTACTTGCAAGGGGGAGGGAGTCAGTTTAACTTGTGGTCCGTTAGATTTCTTATAGATTATGCTGAGAGCTGTATTCAATGTTTGCAGTTTCCCTCTTTGCATAGCAAAACCCTCTGCTTGCCACACTTGGTTTTGCATTCTGTGGGTGAAATACTCTTTAACCCTAGAGACTTTTCAGACCCCCTGGAGTAGATTCTATAGCTGGTGTGTGTGTGTGTGTGTGTGTGTGTGTGTGTGTGTGTGTGTGTGTAGTGTAGTGTATTGAAAGTGTGTAAGGCAACAACTGCATGAGATCAGGCCAGGCAAATGGCCCATCCCTTTACTTTTGAGGCCTCCTGAGTATCAATCTTCTCCACTGGAGAGATGCATTGTGGGCAACACACATGCCTCACAACTTCAGAGTTCTTGGGAAGTAAATGACTAATACATGGCTCAAGGGTTTAATCCACAGGCTGGCCTCAGACTCAGAGCTACCATACTCCAGGCTCCAGGGTAATTCCCAGTTGATAAGATCTGTCCCCAATCACTAAGGGTGGAGTTATCGCCTCAAGCACTTGCCAGCCCTAGCCAGCCGCCTGCTGCCCACACCCTTGGGCCAGTCCACTCGTTCTTTATAGCTGTCCCTCTGGGCCTTTGCTTCCTCAGAAAGCTGTGGCTTTCTCTTGAGGCTGTGGATCCCTGATCCTAGACCCCTAAGGCAGCTCAGTTTTTAAAAATAGATTATTAGTGTTAGGGCAATGGCTCAGTGGGGAAGAGTTCTTGTCCTGTATGCTTGAGGACAAGAGATTTGATCCTCAGAACCCATGCAAAAACCAGGTGGGTGTGGTGGCTTGCCTGTCAGCCCAGTGGGCAGCTAGCAGAGACTGGAAAACCAGGAAGCAAGCTGGCTAGCCAGATTATCCAAAATGGCGAACTTCAGGTTGAAGGAGAGACCCTGCCTCAATGGGTAAGGTGGAGAGCGATCAGGGATGAACACATACACATACCTGCACACACATGTAAGCCCCCACTCATGTGTGCTCTACACAAATAGTAAAAGCAAGACAAAGATCCTCTGTCAAGATAGCACTCACTGAATCATAGAGTGTGGGCAGGCCTCAGGGGCCCCACCCTGCGCAAGGGGAGCCAATAGGAGGGAACAGCTGCTGCGGGTTTAAGAAGTCATCATCCTTAGTGATGTGACACTGGTGAGTTAGTCATGCCGCACACTGCTGCTCATGACAATGGCCCGCTTTAACCCAATGGGTCACAAAGAAAAAAAACAAAAAAACAAAAAACAAAGTGACATGAAAGTGGAATGGGGACTTGGTGGGAGGAAGGGTGGTGGTCACTGGCTTCTGAGTCATACAATGTGACAACCAGAGACGTCTCTTGGTCATTAACCTTTCCTGCCCATCAAAGGAACCACGGTTACACCAGAACCTGAACCTGGCTCTGAGGTCTGTGGGGCCATGGGCCTGGCCTGAGCAGATAATCTCTTGCTTTCCTCGGCCTTCCGCTTTGGAAATGGCTTCAGTCTCTCCTCCCTCCTGAAGAGCAATGGATGTTGTATTCAGCTGCCCCCTCTTGGCACAGCATCTTTCTCCTCTGCTCTTTTCTTGTAAGATTTAAATACTTCATTGATTTCTGAGCTGTTTTTCTATTTCTTCTGAGATAAAATCTATTCCCCCCTCCCTTTGGTCCCCTTGTGGCTCACATGGAAGCAGCCTCACATTTTTCAGCTCTCTTCTTTAAATTGTATTTGTATCATTTTAAAAGTTATTTAAATGTAGTTGGTGGTGGTGGTGAGGTTTTTTTTTTTTTTTTTTTTTTTTTTTTTTTTTTTTTTTTTTGATTTTTTGTTTTTGTTTTTTTTTTTGTTTTTCTGTCTTAGGGTTTTATTGCTATGAAGAGACACTTGACTATGGCAACTTTATAAAGGAAAATATTTAATTAGGTCTGGTTTAGTCCGTTATCATCATGGCGGGAAGCATGGCAGCATGCAGCAGACATGGTGCTGGAGAAGGAGCTGAGAGTTCTACATCTGAGTCCACAGGCAGCAGAGAAAGCGACCCTAGGCCTGGCTTTAGCATCTGAGACCTCAAGGCCCCACAGCGACACACTTCCTCTGACAAGGCCCCACCTCCTAGTCGTGCCCTCCCTATGGGCCAAGGGTTTAAACACATGAACCTGTGAGGGTCATTCCTGTTCAGCCCAGCACAGTTACGTAGGTATATGTGTCTCATGATGACCGTATGGCATGCATATCAGGTGATGGTGGAAGCCAGAGGAAGGAATCAGATCTCCCAGCCCAAAGTCACAGGCAGTTGGGAGCCAACTGACATGGGTACTGAGGCTAGAATTCAGGCCCTCTGGAACAGCCAGGTGCTCTCAAACACTGAGCATCTCTCTGGCCCATTTAATACAGTTCAAACAGAAGAAAAGAGAGAAAAAATTCAGGTTACAAATCCCCTCTTCAGAACATCTTAAAATCACCTTTTCTAAACAGGTTAATGTGGAAAAAAAAATGTATCTAGTAACTAGTCTTTTCTTCTGTTTAAAACTGTATCAAGTTATTCTACCATAACATTATTTAATGCTTTAAGTTGTGTATGGTTCTGAAAAATCTTTAAGATAGTGTACATGCAAAATTCTTTTTCTTTAACATTGGGCTAATCACACTCAGCACAAGGCTCACATTAGAGCGTAGAGGGGGGCGACCTGCAAGGTTCCTGGCGTCTTAGTCTGCACAGCATGGCTATTCTTTGATCTTTCCACTGCCGGCCTCTAACTCCCGCTCTGCTCCTTATCGGCTGTGGGCGGCACCGCTTATCTCCTGAGGCTCATAAATCACCTCCAACTTAGCAGCTTAAAATAACAAAACACACATCACCTTAAATTCTTTGCGGGTCTGGGATCTGAACATAGCTCAGCTTAGGTAGTTCGGGGTGACCCTTTTTGGAGGTGTTATAGCCGGGATATTAGCTGAGCTGCAGCTGTCTCTAGGCTCGATGCAGGGAGAACCTTGCAAGTTCCCAGGTGGAGTACTGCCATGGGCAGGACTTTCAAGCTGAGTCATAAGTCCTTTCCACAGGCTGTCTCTGGACGGGCAGCTGGCTTTCCCCAGGGACTCCAAATGAAAGGGAGCGAACACCCAAGAGGAAAGCCACCACCTCTTTAGAGTAGATTTTCAAGAGTGACATCTATTGCATTTTATCTGTACGTCAGGAAGTCCACACAACACGTACACGAAGGAGTAACACAGAAGCATAAGCAGGGACAGATAGATGCGTTCCCGGTGCCCCACAGCCGCAGGGATCCCTGGGACCACGTCAGGGTTTGTCTATAGCACGTGACTTAGTCCCGCAGAGGTAGCTTGGGTTGTGATCCCACCAAGCCTGTTCCGTTACTCTGTGGAAAAGTTAGTTTTGCCTTCGTGAAGGGGATTTAGCCACTCTGGGCAGGTCAGTATTGCTAAGATGGCGGAGGGGAGGGAAGCGTCAAGACAAGTCACAGGGTAGTAATGACAGCGCTGCTGTGCTCCGCGCTGTTGTACAAGTTATCAGCCCCGCGTGCATCACTCTGCCTTCCCCTTTGATTCGGTCTGCTTTTTAAAAAGCCATTCTCTTCGGCTGTCTTCTTGGTGGTACGTTTTGTACTTCTCTCTCCTGTCAGTATACACAGACTTCCTTCCTTCCTGAGGGAAGGTCAAAGGGACCCGTCATGTTGACAGTCACACGGGAATAAAACTACCACTTCTCACCCTGTACCCGGTGGGAAACATCAGTTAGTGAACTCCAGCAACCTCCCTTGAGCAGAGGTCATTGCTCTGACTTGTCTATTTTTTTCCTATTACACTGTCTGGTGACATTAACTTGCAAACCTGAAAACACTGGGAGAAATGAATCAAACTGAATCTATTCATTCAGGTTTAAAAGTAAGAATTGTATAATTACTAGGGTATATGCAAGAAATATATAAAAAGCATAAGATATCTATTATAAAAATTTGTTTTGCTGTATAGCTATTAAAACATGTATGTGCTACAAACATCCCCTGTGTGACCAACAAGGAGGGTGTTATGTTTTCTAGTTTCCATTTCTATGAATTACTGATGTCCTATTTTATTCAGTTTTTGTTAATTATGGAGGTGACCATACTGTGTGTGTGTGTGTGTGTGTGTGTGTGTGTGTATACATATATATATATATACATATTTATATATATATTTATATATATATAAATATAAAGTATACAATGTTTTGCCTGCATGTGTATACCTGCACACCAGAAGAGGGCACCAAATTTCATCGTAGATGATTGTGAGCCACCATGTGGTCGCTAGGAATTAAACTCAGGACCTTTGGTAGAACAGGCAGTGCTCTTAACCTCTGAGCCACCTCTCCTGCCCCTGCCAATCATTCTTAACAAAATCTATTTCCACATTAATTATTTTTCAGTAAAGTAAAAAAGAAACGAGAAGGCAAATGCATAATAAGGAAAAGAAGATAGGGAGCCATGGGCAGGGGATAGTCCGGGGGTAAGTGGGTTTGACTGTAACAGTTGCTTTGGGAAGTAAGAAAAATGTGATAATGGAAGAGATCAGGGTGTGGGTGGGAGTAGGGGGTGAGAGGCGGGGAGTAGGACTGAGTGTGACCTGGAAAAGCACATGTGTACAAATGGAAAGTGGACAGGACACACTCTGGACTTCCTGCCGCTTACAGGGGCTAAATGTCTTAGCAGATCACTTGTGAAGAAAAGCCACCACGGTCCCTCAGAGTTGGCTGCGCCTTCGTCCTCATCTGAGGCTCCAGCAGATAAGAGGGGATGTCTCTGCAATCTGTCGTAAAACCAGCCCCGAGCCTCGCTGAATTCCAGGTCCAGTTGCTTTTTATTCAGGATCATATTTCATATTCTGGATGAAAATAGTTTCTTTTATTGAAAAAATATGAAGTGTGTTTTCTACATTATGTAAGACATCTAAAATTTGAAATAATATCCTTATATTTTATGAATATTCAGATATTAGGAAGTCATGCCTTTAGTGTGAGTCTTCCCCAGTTTTGGTCATGCAGTGAGTCTCAGGAAAAGTAAAGCCCTCAGATGAGGGTTCTCAAGCTGTTTAAAACACTTTTTCTTGGGTGGCTTTTGGTATAATTTTTCTCTTTTAATTTTTTCAAACAGTAAATTAAGGACTAAGTATAGTTACGCCTAGCTTTATGTATACACATTTGCTTATAAAAGTATATGACACTTAAGTTTCAGTAAAGAACATTTTGCTTTGGTGGCTTCCAAATAATTATCCATTTCAGCCTTCAGTAAAGCCTTTTAGCATTCCCAGAAAGAATGAGGATCAACTCCCCATGGAAACGTGTCTAGGATAAGTTAATTATGCGTTTTGTTTTCTTAAAGCAGGACATGCTGACCGCGCAGCTTTTGTATCAGGTGATTTACTTAGAATGTTCAATTATATTAGGTGCTGATGTTTTCATCAAAACCCCCTTTTCAACTCTGTTATGGTTCCAGTAGAATTAATTTTTAAGAGTGCATTTGTTTGTTAGCTACTTATTGGTTAGCTACAGTAAGCTGGTATTTTCTAAAAAGATTGCACTCCCCCTGCCAACACCTTGTATTTTGTGGAAAGAAAATGGTAAAGATTTGTTCGTTCTTCCAGGTAAAATGGCAGCTTAAAAGGCACCTTTGTGCCACTGAGTAAAAGAAAGGAATCAGTTTAGAAAACAATAGACTAAGTTCTTGAGAGAAAATGCAGAGGAAAGAAAAAGAGAAGAAAACAAAGGAAGAGAAGAAAAGAAGGAAGGAAGAAGGAAAGGTGCCTGCACCTTTCCTGAGAATCATCAGGAGTCTCAACAGACTGGTGTCCAGATGTACTGCACTGCCTACCCTGAGCGCTGGTTTGCAGGAGTTGCTGGGGATATGTCCTTCTCTCCCAGACACTTGCACTATAGCAACAGCGAGCTGGAGGGATACTGACTGCTCTACGGAGACAACACTGGGCCCTGTTTGAGCCATAGACCAAGAGATAGTAAGCCACCATAGGCTGTAGAGATAGAGATAGGATTGAGTCACAGAGATCAGAAGAGGAGTTCCTCTGTGGAGGCAGTGGTAATGGCATCACTGCCATCACTGCCTGGGTGAGCAACAACAGGCCAGGTTAAGGAATGCAAGGCTGAACTGGGCACTGTCTCAGGAAGGGGAGGAATTCAGTGCTGAACTTGGCACTATCTCACTGATAAGATGGGACACACCACAGAACATGGCACTATCTCACTGATGTGGAGGAATGCACAGCACAGCTGCCTGGAAGAGGCTTGGATCAACTAAGCTGTGAAATGACTAACGCTCCAACCTGTTAAACTGTTTGTGGCATACGCAGTGAGCTCCAGGTTTCCAGCTTTGGTGAGATGTCACCCACGGTGAGGAGGGCTTTGACGATGCATCTGTCTTTGAGTAATTTCATCTCCTGTAAGTAGCCCCAATAAACTCATTGGTTCAGGAAGTTGGACTTTGGTGGCTATACTTTGGTCTGTTGTCAGTCTCCTGACTGGGGTGTGTAGATGCTGTTGATGCCTCTCCTGGAATGCACACACACACACACACACACACACACACAAACACACAAACACTTGCAAGCCAAATTAAAAAAAAAAACATTTAAATGATTCTACTTCATGACTGAGTTTGTCTCAACTGGGGATGCAAAGAAAGTTGCATGCACACAAATCAATAAATTTAACAGGGCTTATGAATACAATGAAGAGCATGATCACCTCCAAAAGATGCAGAAAAAAGCCTATGATAAAGTTCAACATCTCCCATAATAAAAGCCCCAAGAATACTAGGGATAGAGGGAATTTGTCTCAATATAATAAAGCCTATATGTGACAAACCAATAGCCACCTAAATGAGAAAACTGAGGGCATTCCTTCTAAAATCAGGGATGTGACAAGGAACACAATCTACTTGAAGTGCTTGAAGCAGTAAGATAAGAGAGGGGCTGGAGAGGTGGCTCAGAGGTTAAGAGCAGTGGCTGTTCTTCCAAAGGTCCTGAGTTCAAGTCCCAGCAACCACATGGTGGCTCATTACCATCTATAATGAGATCCAGTGGCCTCTTCTGGCTTGCAGGAATACATGCAAAGAGAATACTGTATAAATAATAAATAAATATTTTTTTTAAAAAGACAAGAGAAATATAGCTAGGAAAGCAAGATGTCAAATTATACCTGTTTCCAGACAACATGAATGTATATTTAAAGACCCCAAAGACTTCACTGCATGACTCTTGCATTTCACAAGTGCCTTCAGCAAAGAAGCAGGCTATAAAAGCATACAAAACCAAGTACCTTTTCTGTATATCATGCCAAAGTTGCTGAGTAAGAAATCATGAAAAAAAATCCTATTCACAATAGCACGAAAAGTTAACTATGAGCACACTTCCCAGACATGAAAGACCTCTATGCCGAAAACTGAAGTAGACCCTAGAAGATGAAATGACCTTCCAAGCTCATGAGTTGGTAGAATTAATATCCAGGAAGTGCTTTACATCACTGGACATTGTCTACTGGTTCAGTGCAATCACCATTTAAGATTCCAAGGATATTCTTTCCAGAAAATTCATATGGAAACACAAAAGACTGCGGAAAGAGCAATGCTTTGGGTTGCAAATGGTACTTAGAAAACTAGATGTCTATATGTTGAAGAATGAGGCCAGATCTATGTCTCTCACTCTGCACAAAAATCATTCAAACTCTATCAAGGAACTTAAATCAAAACCAGAGTCTCTGTGATCAGCAGAGGAAAATATTTCAACATACAGGCACAAGAATGGACTTTTTGAAAACAATGTCAGCCATACAGGTAATTATCCTGAGAATTGATGGATTAAAAGACACTCAGTAGAGTGATGTGGCAGCCTACAGGATGGGAGAAAAATCCTTGCTAATTACACACCTAGTAAAGCATTGGTGTGATAAAGAACTCCAGGAGTTGCCCACCCCCCAATAAGCCATCCAGTGAAGTCATACCCTAATGAGCATAATGAAATACAAATGGCCAGTAAGTACTTGACAAAAGCCTCCAGTATCCTTAGCCATTAAGGGAAATAGACACAAATGAAAACTGCTTTGTGGTTTCATCTCAGCACAGTCAGAATGGCTGTTAAGCAGAGAAGTGAGTGAGATTGTAGGGTGGCCTTTCTGTGAGATGGTTGGGAGTGGAAGTCCCTGGGCTCTCTGTCAGACAAACTGCTGTGTTTCTGTTTGCACTGCATCACTGCCTTCCTTTCCACCTTTGGCTACTGCATGGGGTTAGGAGGAAAGCCTTCTTCCTGCCCTGCACTTCCCTAGTATCCCAGCAGCCTGCTCCTGTACCCTCTACAAAGGGGCAGCCCATGAAGAGGCGCATGGATCCAAGGGGAGTGGCCATAAACGCAAGGGCTTTTACAATGCCTCTGATCCTGTGTGATACAGAAGAACACAGAATTTCCTCTTTGTACATCGTGCTTATGCCAGCTGCAACAAAAGTTCCTCACCCTCAAAGGGGTGCCTGTAATTGGGAGGTACAAACCAGAACACAGTATTGCGGGACAGAGCGCCACCACCTGATCTCCACAGAACTGCCTAGCCAGCTGATATGTTTTACCGAAGGGAGTGACCTCATTTAGAAAGAGTCAACAGCAACCAAAGCATTCGCTTTAGCTTTAAGATTTTGAGGTCATAGTAGAGATGAAAGTTCTACTGACAAAGAAAGCACTTTTGGGGACAGTGAACCTATGATCTGTGACTGGTGGCTTGGTTACTCTTTCTATTAAAACCAAGGGAGGGCAATGCATTGCCAAAATGATGACAAATCCAAACTATGAACACAGAGGATACACAACCTTAAAAAAGAGCCACATACAGGGGACAACACGTGGCTGCCCCAAAAGAGCCACATACAGAGGTGCGAAAGACTAGGGCAGTGTGTCACAAGGTTGGAACATTCTGAGGATGAGGCCAGCATGAGTACCCTGCCATCTACATGTGGGGATCTCATTACAACGGGAGAGAAATGCAGATTATGACATTGATGTTCATAAGCAATGATCCAAGGTGATCCCAAACAGCCGTCATCAAAGCATGAGATGATGTTGACCTTGGACCCAAGGATGCTCATGAAACCACACGGTGGCCCGTTTGTGGTTGACAGGGAGATCTCATCTTGTAGAGGTCTTAATTCTGACAGACTGTATTTCAACCAGTGACCCTAATTGCAGATATCAAAATGGGTTTTGACAGAAAGGGTGAGAAAATAGATATTTCAGTCTGTGCATGAGGATATTAATGTTATCACTCGTGGTCTGAATCTGGACATCAGGATTTGCCAGGTCCGTTCAATACATATGTCTACCCTGAGTTCAGAGCGTCTGCCAAAACTACGGATCTTGAGGAGGATTGGAAGCCCTTCTTAAACACCAAGGCTGCCACCACCAGCCCATGGCAAATCTCTCTGGTACCTTCTGGAGCTTCTAAGCAGTGTGACCCTTCACGAGGAGAGCCTAATGCGTGCAGAGAATGTTGGAATCGTGTTTGATCAATGCAATGGCACCGCTGATATGAGAGACAGGTGTTGTGGAACTTTTGGTTTCTATGTAAACATGTTTTTGTTTTAATCCCAGGTGTGGGATATGGGGGCTGCTCCAGTTTGTCCACAGCTGATAGTTGCCTCCTGAGAGGGCACATGATGTTTGTCAGCTGTGAATTACCTCGTGTGTGTGTGTGCTGGGGGCGGGGGGGTGGCGGCGTAGTCTTTGTCAGTGAGGATAAAAGTCAGACGCAAAGAGAGACTGTGGGCTCTGAGAAAGAAGAAGCCTGCTGGCGTTTCCTCCCTGCTGCTCCTGGTTGCTGTTGATGCAGTGTGAGGAGAGAAGCTGGTGATCTCCTGAGACAAAGATTGGACTTGCCTCAAGGAACCAGAGGACCCTGAACAGCAGGAAGTAGCTAAGGAAAACTACACCCCTCTCCCCACTAACCTTGGTTAGAGGTTTGGGCAAATATGCAGACGTAAGTGAAGAAACTGTCATTACAGTAGCTGTCCCCGTGAAACAGTAAAACACACTCCGGTTCCAGCAATTCTCAGTGCCTGTCCTGTTAAGAGAAACTTAAGCTATTACGCCATCGATTACCCCTACCTAGTGAGGAAATCTCATACCTCTGTCTGCGTTGCCTCTTGGTCTCACATAGTCTCTGGTTGTCACCCAGTGTGTTTCCCAGTGTGACCTGTTGAGGCATTGTTTGGTTTCCATGTCATTGGTTTCTGATGCTTGCCCAAACACATTCAAAGGAATGGACAGATAGCACCCCCTAGATCAAATCATATGCCACCTTCTCAAATGTTTATTTGTGGTTTCTCTTAGCTTTTCTTTAACGTGGGGAATTGGACTGTCTTTTCAGGAAAAATAAAAAAATCGGCTTTTATATTTCTTGCCTCAATAAATTATCCTACCAGCAAAAATAGTCACAAAGGGTTTTTGTTGGGGTGTTGTTCCTCCACCATGTGAAGTGTGGGGATTGAGCTCTTGTCTTCAGGCTTGGAAGGACCAAAGAGAACTGAGATAAACTTCTTTATTCCACAGATGACTAAATCAAGACTCCCCGCCTCAAGAGAACCCACAGGTTCTTGGCACATGGGCTAGAACCTGGGCCCCATGCTCACCGGGTTTTTTTTCCCACCTCATGCATAGGTTCTGCAGGATTAACTCAGGTTCTGTCAGGCCAGGCTAGAGTCTGCAGGCTGTGAGCTGACCTCTAGTCGGCTAGTACCCTGATGGGTCAGATGCTCATCAGGTGCTGCCTGTAGTCACGCCCACTACCTTCAAGCTTGAAGTCACGTGCCTCCTATTTTCCCACAAGTAGGGTAGTAAACAGTTCTTAGCTCTTGAGGGACTCTCCAACTGAAATAAAAATGTTGAAAAGGTTCACTTAGAAAAACCTTGTAAATAATAGATTTACATCTATAGAGATGAGCAACCACACCTCACTTAATGAAATAGGCATCTTAAAAATCCAGTATCCCAGAATATAATTTTTTTAAAAGCAGTAGTTTCCACTTGAGAACATAATAAAGACAGGTAAGAATTACATGCGTAGCTTCATACAATAATCTGGATAAGATGCAAAAATCTCCATGATTTTGTTTGTATGTTTTTCAGATACGACTTTGTGACTGATCAACTGCACATTGAAGAAGTGATCAAATATGTACATAACCCACAGCGCCACCCTCAACAAAAGGAGGCGCTGTCTGGGCTCTTTTCACCCCCTTGGTGAAAGACATGGCTTGCTTACTGTGCAAGAAGCATGATTTTCAAGCAATTTCTTTCTTCTTATAAGAGGCGCCCTGTTTCAGGGTCCCAAGAACTTCTGCTTCTATTGTTCAGCCAGACTGTGAAAATGGAAAGATGTATGCTCAGTTCACTGGGACAACTGCTATCCCCAGCAGATGTTATCAAATGGATTCTGAAAACAGACTCAAAAGATGGGAGGAAAGGAAAGTGTCCTGGGACAGGACAGCACATAGATCTCTTCATCCCAGAAAGGGAACCAATTCGCAGTAATCAACCATTGCACCAAAAGTCCTCTTGGTGTGCCAGTGAGTTTTTACTGGGCTCTCTAATGGGAGTTTGGTTAGGAGGTTCTTTATAGGAGCAGGGATGAATTCAAAGCAGCTACTTCCTCCAAAAGCCCACCCAAGACTGGTGACAGCTCATGAAAGCTGTAACCCGGGAGCTCTGTACAACTTTTAAGCAGACCAAGGGGTCTGAGAAAGCTGCTCCGGGCAGTTTGGCTGGTAGGTCTCCCCTCCCGGCCACAGTCTGCTCCTTCTGTAAGTTTAGGGAGCTTTACAAATGTTTCAACTTTTCTCTTCCCAGACGTGGATGTTTGTTTACTGGCTCTTTGTCCACTGAGGAGGAGTGTTTCCATTCCGAGGAAACTGTTCTACAAGGGAAGGAAGAACGAGAGTCAGATGGCATCAACAGAAAATAAACAGAAAACGTAAGTACAACAAAAAATAATCAGAAAACACAAGTACAACAATTTCTGGACTATCTTGAGTATAAATGTGATAAACATTTGAATGGAAAACAAGGGGAGGGGTCAGGCCAATGGCTCAGTCCTCAGCGGCAGCAAGCCTGACAACATGTAAATGTGTGTGCACACACGTAAGTAAATGTAATTTCTTTAAAAGCCAAGGGTGGAGGGCAAAATGTAAGCACTAGTTGGAAACAGGACCTTGCTTCTGAATATTAAGATGGCTGATTTTCTGCACTGCTCAGTTATGGAGTTCTGTAGGCTCTCAGATTTCTGAATGGTTTGAATGTCTTGTATTCTAAAATCTCTGGCAAAATATTCTTAAATTTAAGTTTGGGGGCCGGGCATGGTGGTACATGCCTGTAATCCCAGCACTCGGAAGGCAGAGTTAGATGGATCTCTGTGAGTTCGAGGCCAGCCTGGTCTACAAAGTTAGTCCAGGATAGCCAAGCCTACGCAGAGAAACCCTGTCTCTCGAAAAAACAAACAAACAAACAAACAAATTTAAAGTTGGGGAAACATGACTAAAGTCTGAGAGTTTTACCGAGGGTGCTCTGGGGTTTTTATGTGAGTTGAGCTGTTTTCTCAGTGTCCAGCTTTGCATGTGATCTGATTAGCTCTTTGATCTGTGTGTGTGTGTGTGTGTGTGTGTGTGTGTGTGTGTGTGTGTGTGTATCCTTGGAGGGTCACTTCTGTTCCTTTACGAGATGAAAAGGCCAGCCTCTTCAGAGACTTTCTGGATGAGGAGAAACGGCCCTCTTTCCCATTGTAGTTTCTATCTTGATACCTTTCCTTGGCAGCAGGCTTTCTTCCAGGAAGATGCCAAGCTCCACCCCATTCCCTTTGTTTCCCAGGAAAGTAACCCAGTGCCTGGCAGATGGCAGATACTTGGTAACCACTTAACCAAGATATGATTCTCGGTTTGGGATTTAATTTACAATGACTGTAGATACATTTATCTCGTTTTATGTGTTTGTGTATGCGCGCACACACGGGAATGCCCTGGGTGAGGAGGCTAGGAGAGACTATCGGGTGTCCTTTCTCTTGTTCTTCCATATTCCCTTGAGATAGGATCTGGTACTGAACCTGGAGCTTTTTTTTTTTTTTTTTTTCTAGGCTGTCTAGTCAAGCAAGTGCTGGTAGTTAAAGGCATATGCAGCCACCTTGGCTTTTATATAGATGCCGAGCAGCCAAACTCAGGCTTATGTATCCAGTGATTGTATGTACCCTCTGAGCCATCTTGCAAGCTTACTTTTTAATTAAGAAAATTAAATACATTCATATTTACATTTTTGTATAGGTAAAGGTTGCTATTTTATAAGTAGATTGTCTTATGAGTTTGGTAAATGCACAAATGTATGTAACGATCACCCAAATAAATAGTTCCTCCACTTTCCCAATTCTCTCAAGCCATTTGCCATCCATGCCCCACTTGGATTTCCGTGCAAACCAGCTGCATGCAGCCACTTGTTTAGGTTGTATCATTTTGTAGTAGTTTTTAAAAAAAATTTTATATGTTGCATAATATAGTATGTGCTTTTTAATATATGGCTTTTTGTGTGGACATGATCTTTTGAGATACATTTATTTAGCCGGGTGTGGTGGCGCACGCCTTTAATCCCAGCACTCGGGAGGCAGAGGCAGGCGGATCGCTGTGAGTTCAAGACCAGCCTGGTCTACAAAGTGAGTCCAGGATGGCCAAGGCTACACAGAGAAACCCTGTCTCGAAAAACCAAAAAAAAAAAAAAGAGATACATTTATTTGTTAACATGTTTTAGTAGTTTTATTTCCCTTTATCATTGAGTTCTATTCCATCATTTCTATAGGCTACATTTTTAATCTGTTGATGAATATTTAATTATTTCAATGTTTTTACTAATATTAACAAAACTACTATAGATATTGACAAATAACTTAGACCAGGTTTTTAAAGTGTGTGTGTGTGTGTGTGTGTGTAACCACCAAGGAGTGGAATGGCTGGATCATTAGGGCAGATATGCAGAGAAACTTCAAATTATTTTGAACAGTGGTTTCAACATTTTGCTTTCTTGTCAGCAATGCTTGAGATCCTGTTACATTGCATCTTTAATAACACTTAGGATTATAAATGGTTTCCTTTTCTTTTGTTTGATTTTTATTGCAATGGCTAGACTTCTGAATTCCCAGTCACTTCCATCTTACCAACTGCCATTTTGGATTTATACTTTAAAAATTCTACAAAAGAGTTAGGAATTAAAATAACAGGCCATTACTCGAACCTTTTTCTTTCTCACTCGAGTAAGCGCTGTCTTGATGTTTGCTGCATTTTTAGTATCTAGCATGTGTCTGGTGAATAATGTGCACGTTTATTATCTGTTATGTCGTAAACTACCCTGAATTATACCCACACAGCAGGCAGGTAGTCCTGAGTTATATAAGAAAGCACATTCTGTAAACCCAGGAAAGCAAGCCAATAATTACAAAGATTATTTTCATTACCTTTGCTTCAGTTCCTGCTTTGAGTTCCTGTCTTTGCTTATCCCAGTGATGGATTGTAACCCTGACATTCAAACCAGACAATTCCTCATCTCCCTGTGCTGGTTAGCTGCCAACTTGCTACAACGCAGAGACATCTAGGAAGAGCAATTCTCAACTGAGAAAATGCTTCCATCACATGACCCTATGGGCAAGTCTGCAAGGCATTTTCTTTTTGTTTTAAGATTTATTTATTATGTACACAGTGTTCTGCCTGCATGTACACCTGCAGGCCAGTAGAGGGTATCAGATTACATTATAGATGGCTGTGAGCCACCATGTGGTTGCTGGGAATTGACCTCAGGACCTCTAGAAGAGCAGTCAGTGCTCTTAACCTCTGAGCCATCTCTCCAGTCCCACATTTTCTTGTTAAGACGGATATGGGAAGGCCCAGGCCACTGTGGTTGGTAGCACCCACAGACTGGTGGCCACTAAGCATCATTCCTCCAGGACCTTTATTTCAGTTCCTGTCTCCAGGTTCCCATCCTGCTTGAGTTCCACTCTGGCCACCTTAAGGATGGACTGTGATCTGGAAATGTAAGCCAAACCCTCCCCTCTCCAAGATGCTTTTTGTCCTGGTGTTTATCACACCAATAGAAAACCAGAACACAGTTGATGGGTCACAAATCTGGCAGTTAAGTCATGTGGACTGTGGTAGTTTTCAGGATCTGTGAAGCAGGTGAGCATGTCTGGTGTTCAGAGGGCGATGGTGTCTTTGGAAAGACGATATGTGACTACAGCCCAAGAAGCATAAGGAATACTTAATTCAGTTTGGAATCCTTAAAAGAACATACATTTTAAAAAACACACTTGTCATTTATTAAAACAATCTAGTGTGAGTACCTCTGAAAATCAATATTAAACTCAGGTCAGCTTTCTGTAAATTTTTTAAAAAAGCAGTTGGGAAACTCGAAAAGTTAATGGCCTATCTTCTTTGATGTCTCAGAGCTTTCCATGGGAGGTGGCAGAAAACAGGCTTTATACATGCTTCTGGAATGTAAGAATGAAGGAGGAGTGGAGGCTCAAAGTCCTCCTTAAGAATGCAGGAATCAAGTCAGCAAAGTAGCAGGAATTAGGCACTGGCTCGAACTATCAAGCCTGAGGTAGAGACAAAAGCCGCCCCTCTCTCACCAATTAAGATATAAAAAGGCCCTCCTGATAGAGATGAAATGATTATGTGTCCCTTCATCTCTCCACCTGGGCAGAGTGCCCCGTTCTGTTAGAAGCACTGAAAAGGCGATGACAAACGTTTCAGAGCAAACTTTGCCTTGGTTACTACGCATGTTCAATTTTCAGTCTTCTACAATAATGTGAATTTGGTGACTCCAGATCTGAGTCGCGCTGCTGGGCGGGGAGTCAGAGGGAGAGCCTTTTAAAACAGCTCTTCATTATTGTATTTGGCTTACACCAAAGAAAAAAATGGTTCATGACTTTGGTTACTCTGAGAGTGTTGACTGGGAAGAGAGAAGAAAAGGGGCTAGTAGTTCAAGTGTTTGGCTGTGGCACTGGGAACCTGTCATGGTGACCCCCACTCCCGCCCCCAAACTACTACTTGGGTTGCAGTCTCCTTTTTGTAAGGAGCGGGGTGCTGTCGAAGAAATACAGGAGCCAGGTACAAGAGGCTCATTTGGCTTTTTTGGACCAGTCCCTTGGTTCTTCTGCCCAGGTTAACCCCGCAAGGCACAACATCTGGCCGGTGTAGAACTGGCCCAGAAACACCTTTGCCAGCTCCTTTCTTCTTGGAGCATCTTTTAGAAGATTTGGGAGACTCTTCACACTCTTGCTTTTGGTGTCACCAGGAAAGGGGGGGGGGCGGTGACGCTTACACCTCAAGTAAGTCCTGCTTACTGAAGATGCTCTCAGGTCACAGAGTCTGCCAGCTGGCGAGTGTGCGTGGACGCTGGGGACAAGGGGAGCCAGGGTTGTGTGTGTGTGTATCAGAAAGCCAGAAACGGCCCTTCACTCTCAAGGTACCCGGCGGGGCGGTTCTTCCTGACCCCGGAAGAGAAAGTTGTTTTGGGGAAGGGGAGCTAGACGAAGAGGCATGGTGAATAAAACTAAAACTCTGAAGTTGTTCGGCTCCCTCTGGCCTTTGGTCTCGGTCATCTTCAGGTCTTTCTAGCACGCGGCTCCTTCCAGAGTCCCATGCAGTGCTAATCCCCACTGGAGGAGGATGGGGGACCGCAGAAACCCCGGTCGCCACGACCCTCCCTGGAGCCAGGTCTCCAGGAAAACCCGGAGCGGAGCATCCCGGTTGGGACACGCCCTCCGCGTGCGGCCGTGTGCGCATGCCCAGTGCAGGGCGGCCGCGAGTAGGAAGCGGAGCACAGCGGAGGGGGGAGGTGGGAGGGGACGCTCCGGCGGCGGTGGCGGCGAAGGCGCGGGACGCGGTCAGGGTTCCCGCGGCTTCCTCTCAGGGCGTTCTGGACCGTGCAGCCCTTGCGAGGCAAGAGCGAGCCTGGGGCCAGCAACGAGCGCAGAGCGGGCTGCGGGCGGGGAGCAGCGGGGCGGCCGGGCGGAGCGGGCTCCCAGCCCCGGGCTCCACGGCTCGGGACACGGCTCCGGCAGCGGGGGGCGGCGATGTTCCACTGCATTCCCCTGTGGCGGTGCAACCGTCATGTGGAGGCCATCGACAAGCGCCACTGCTCGCTGGTCTACGTCCCCGAGGAGATCTACCGCTATGCCCGCAGCCTGGAGGAGCTGCTCCTGGACGCCAACCAGCTACGGGAGCTCCCCGAGGTGAGTGCCAGCCTCACCTGGTAGGGCGACCGGGTCCTCGCGCTCCTCCGCCGACTGCTACGCTCTGGGAGACTCCCGACAGCGGGGAACCACTACTGTCCTCAGCTGCCCCATCCCTCCTCGCTTCCCGAACCTCATCCCCCAATAAAAGTTTGTCCCCCCCCCCCCACTTATACCGAAAGACTTGGTATTTAACAAGTAGTTACTTGGCAAGAGGAGAAACGTTCTGGTCCACTAAGTAGCTTAGATCCTCGGTCTAGGAACCAACGCCGGTTAGGTGAGAAACCAGGTAGCTCACACAGTTCCCGGCTGGGGGCGACCATGCACCCTGTTATGCCCCAGGGCAGATCGGCAGCCAGTGGCCTGGAGCTCCTCTCTTTAGGCTAATGCAGGTTCCAGAGGACGCTGGGACCTGGCAGCGTGAAAGTAATCCTCTGTATCTTGGCATCTGTAAGGAATGTACCCCTGGCCTTATCTCTGTGGGCTGTGCCCTGGAGACAGGGCGCGTTCTTTCCAGTGGCCCGATGGCGGCATGGGGGTGCTGGGCAGGAGGAGAGCTGGTGCAGGTGCCCAGGTTCCCGCCGCTGGGGCACTGGGTGCGTGGACCTGTTGCGTGGTTGGAACTGCGATGGATGTCGGTAGTGGCTCCCTTCGCGAGTCAGCCTTGCCGCTGCCTCTTCCTGAACCGCCACAGAGCTTGCTTTGAGTCAGTCCTGTCGGATGCAGTACCTATTCAGAAGTGTTTACAAAAATTAATCATCTGCCCGATGGAACCAGTGACAGATACTGATTGTGCTTTTAGGAGGGTCCTGGCACTGGTAGACGCTGAACTTTTTAACTCTTGAATTTGTCTCAGGACTTCAGCTTTAACAGTTAAAGAGGAAGCATCTCTAACCCAGGTGTGTGTAGGAAGTAAGCCTGTGGTGCAGGAAATGGAAGACTGGTGGGAGGCGGAGAGACGGCCTAAAGGCCTGAGCCGCGGAATGCAAATACCTTGTTTGTCCTTTGGTAACGCCAATGCCCCGTCATTTTCAAAAGAAACTGGTTAGATGTCTGTTTTGTCGGAACACGAACTGATAAGCATCTCCAGTGCTGACGGTTTAGAAAATCAGAACCGTGTGTTTTTCAACATCTCAAATGATGTTCTTCTTGAGTTAACTTTCCTTGATTCCCATGGCCGCCTCTGTGCGATCACAAAGCTCACCCTCACCAGGATCTTTGCAGAGCACTCCCCTCCCCCCCTTAATTTAATTCAGTAGAAAAACCATCCGGTTCCCTCAGGCACGTATTATTTCGCAGGCGTTTTCAAACACACGATCTGGGCTTTAGCTCCACTGTGTTTTACTTAAGTGGTAAGCTTTAAGTTGTATACTTTTTGAAATCTAGCAAATGTGACTTAATGCTTTTCAAGGGATTTGAAGTGAAGTTATTAAAAGACTTAGTTAAAAAAAAAGCTCTTGACACTACATTTCCCAGTGCTTTTCTGCAGTGTTTGTGTTTTATTGTGGACTTGGACACTCTTTGGGTTGGGCTGGCGTTTCTTTCCCGTGTGCAGTTTGTGAGATTTCCTGGACTGCTGTAGAGTTTTGCTTGGCATTGGGCGATTGACAGTTTTCTAAGTGTCAGTTATTTTTACAGATGGTAAACGACAACTCAGAAGCTCAAAATAAGGTCTGATGGCGTTTCTGTAAATACGGTAAATAAACGTTTCAAAACCAAAGGAAGGCCTTCCTTATTTGTAAGAGCCTTAAGTCAAGGTCCTGTGAAATGGATTCCTCTCTGTTTTATTTCACCCAAACTGTTGGGTTTGTGTGTGCCAGACAGAAACAACTACCTTGGAAGCTTGTTTTTTTTTTTTTTTTTTTTCCCTTTCAGTCTTTCCCTGGGCTAGCCAATGTTCACCTTTGAGATCAGTGTACCTCATTACGACTGCTGACTGGTGCGTCTGGCCTCCAACTCCTCACAGCCATATCGCCGATCTTGACGGGAGGCTTCAAAGGTCCTTAGTGTGGTGGTGGCCTTACCCAGCTGTATGTTTTATTGCCTGTAATTTGGGAGCACAGCCAGAAAGGAGGCCGGCACCCTCTACCTGAGCAGCAGGCTTTGCAGCAATGATAGGCACCTCCTCTCCAACTGAGAGGCCTGCAACCTCTCATTTGCTGCAACATTTTCATTTACAAATTGAGACACAGAATTGCAGTGATTTTTTTTTTTTTTTTTTACCCCTTTCCCCTCCCAGAGCTCTGCAGTCTCTGGCTGTCTCCATTTATTGAAGTGTCAGACAACTGCAGCCTGGCCTGTTCTGCTTCTCACATCCACCAAACCTTTAGCTGTTTTGTCCCTCCTCTTTTGAGTCATGTGATTTAAACTTGGCCTCGTTAAGCGTTTATGGAGGTACCATTACTTACTAGCTATTAGGAATATAGAGATTAAAGAAGCCGTGATTCTTATGAGCTGCTCCCAGGCTTGTGGAGAGGCTGATGACCTAAATACAGATGTTGCCAGTATCGGGTGGAGAAGATACCTCATCCCATCAGCCTAATCGCCGGCCACAGACATGTTGGTAACTTACCTAATCTACTACGTCAGAAGCGGGTCAGCATTGTGGTGGCTCCTTAACGGTGCAGGTCGAGGGTCGGGACCCTCATCTCGAGCCTGCCTCTGGTTGCGTGACAGTTATTCTGTCTTGCCTGCTGCGTCTGCCTTCACCTGTCCCTGCAGCTAGATTCTTTTGTTAATCTATCCTAACAGACTGTCTTGCTTTCAGCTCCTTGAAATTCCTGCATGCTTTGTCCTCTCCTGTAAGCACAGAGCCTCATCAGTGGGTCTCGCTCAGTAAACAGGTACTTTTCCATACTTTTCTGTTGCCTCCTCTTAGCCTCTAGCTAATCTTTGGTTGATTTCCTGATGAAAACATTTCAAGCATTTGTTCCCGCCCCACCCCCCCACTTCCATCACTCTTTCTCCTATCCAGGCTTATTTGTTTTCTAGTTCTAGAGCACGTAGCATGACCTAAGCTTAGCCTATATGTGCTTACGTGTTCCTTGTCTGTCTACCCAACTAAATCGTTGCCCTCCACAAGGGCAGGCCTGAACCTAGGCCACTATGGGCCAAGTGCTTGTTGCACAAATGTGTCCTCATGCGTTGACCTCAGAAGGCTGCCTTACCTTCTTGGCCATTGTAATTCCCCTTCCTGCAGCCTGACTTACTAGTCTGTTGAAACGAGGAAGTCATCCCTATTTGTTCAGAATCACTTGTCTTCCCCTGGAAGGCATTGTCCTCTGTGTCTTTTGCACTAGAAGAGACTCGACCTCCTTTGCCATGAGTGTGTGTTCAGTTTCAGCCCCCGAAACTTGCTCTGGCAAGGGGCTGCCGTCCCCACTCGGAACAGGCTAGCTCTGCTTCAGTTAGGTCTTCTCTTTGGAAGTGGTATTTCTTCCTGCAGTTCCATTTCTGAGGGCATCCATTTTTCTGATCTCTAACTTTGGTTCATTTCCCTCTCCATCTGTCTTGTCGCTGTGCCCTGTTGTTTTTTCCTCTGAATGTCCTCTTTTCTTTCAGTCTCTCATACCCACCTCCTGGGTTGCACCTGGATTCATATGGCCTTTTGGTCATCTTTTACCAAGGCTCTTTGGGCCTTGGCTTGAAGGGATAACGGGGCCCATGTGTTGGATTGAGACAGTTTAAGACATGGTTGTGCCTCTGGGATGCTCTCCTCCAGCCTTAATTTCTGCAGATGTTAACAGTACTGCTTGCTTCATAGGGTTAGTCTGAGGATTTGGATCAGTGTACGTGCAGGGTCTTTCTGAGTAACTCTGGCAAGAACTACTTATTACTGTTTCTTCACTGAAACTTAGAGAGCTCCTCCTCCCTTTAAGGAGTTTGCTAAACACAAATTAAGTTTTTTTGATATTATTTTCAGCAATTAAAATACCCCTCCCCCCATATCCTGTACTGTCTAGATGATTTTATAAACGAGTAATCATTGCATAGCTTTCTCTGGGCACTCCTTTTAATGTTTCTAGCTAACGGGGGAGGAGTACGTGTGGCTGCATGGGAGTCAGGTCAAGTCTAAGTTGGAAGAGTAGAGCCTCGACTGTACTTCATTAGAGAGAAATGATGGGAGTGGAGAGGTAACAGTGGGGTAGTTACTCAGTTAAACCCAGGGACCTGCGGCTGGTTAATATTAATACATTGGGAGCAGCTGAGAGCATCTACACGCTTTGTGCTGACAAGTCACTGTTGAGGTCTCCTTTCTTGTCTTTATTGAATTGTAGAGTTGTTTCAATTTATAGTTATATAAAAGCCGAGGCATAGGGATGACACACCTATATATTTAAATGGGTATATAATAAAATCAACTCAGTCAATAAAAGACCAATTACACATTTAAGGAATGTGAGTGCTTACAGCAAAGGGGACCGAAAGGAATATTTTCCCTACTGATCCACAGATTTCTCGAGCTAGGGAAACAGTTAGTTCTCAGACATTCTCTTATTACTATACAATTTAGCACTTAATTGCCTTCTGATTGTTTTCTGTGCTGGTTCACACCTTCCCTGTAGGTTTCCTCATTCCCTACACTTAGAGGTGAGAAAGCCAAGCGAGAGAAGCTGTAATTTTCATAGGCTAGTTGAGACTAGAGTGTAGGCAGCATGCAGATATTATCTATCTGTGACAGTCACTACATCCACCCTCTACTAAGTTGCAAGCTTCGAAGTAGTTTTCGTACACAAATCATTTTTCTTTCACAGCATAACAGCCCATTTTAACCATTATAATTTCATTTTTTTTCTTTCGGTTTTTCGAGACAGGGTTTCTCTTGTGTGTGTAGCCATGGCTATCCTGGACTTGCTTTGTAGCCCAGGCTGGCCTCGAACTCATTAAGATCTGCCTGCCTCTGCCTCCCAAGTGGTGGGATTGAAGGCGTGCACCACCAAACTCAGAAAAAAGACTTAAAGGTAAGAGGCAGTCTTGCCACCACGTGTCACCTATGTGGGGGTGGAGGTGGGGAAAGGGGGGGAAGGCTGGCAGTGGGGATGATTGGGAGCCTCTGTGGGGCCGTTACAGCTTTGAGGAGTTTCAGACTTTTGGAGGAAACGAGAGAAAACTTGATAGAGGTGGTGACTCAGAATAGATTAGGACAAAGGAGTGTGCATCGTCCCAGGTGCGGAGATTGAGGGGGCCATCTGCCTGGTGGCAGCCAGGAGCCACCCTACAGTGGAGTTGAACTCCGTCCCGTTTAGCAGCGGAGGCTGTTGGTGGTCCTCTTAGGAGAGGATGATGCTGGAAGATAGGCCACGAGCCCTTGCGTGGTGTAGCCAGAGGGATGGTGGCATACTTGTAAGGACAGTCAGGACAAGGCTTTGAGATCTTCACCCCTGGAGTTCACGGAACTTTGTGTATGATGACACAGCTGGGTATGAGTTTCTTACGATGGTGTCTTTTCCTTGAATGTGGGGCGCCAAAACATCGAGAATTTCGTATGTAGGCTTCGCCTTGGGAAGGAAATGGCCAGCCAGATGTGTTGTGGGTAGGAAGAGGAACACATGAAATTTTTTTTTTCTTTCTTTCTGTTGTCAGGTAAATACAGACAGACATCGTGTGTATAAAAGTGTACCCATTGTGAGTCTGGTAACTCACTCCATGGCTCTGTTTTTCCAAGAAATAGGAGTACATCTATAGGCGTGTACTGTGCCATGTGTGCTTCACAGAGTGCCAACACTACTTGTGGGACCGTCTCAAACATGGAAGGGAGGGCTGTGGCCTGTGATGGGCAGTCGCGGAGGGCGGCAGTCGACTTTTGCCCTGTGCTCATGCAAGGGCAAGGGTAAGGTCGACAGCTGTAGGTCCCCATCTCGAGTGCAGGCTGGAAGGACGCTTGTCTTCTGCCGCAAGATCTGCGTGAAGGGTGATGAAATCACGGGTCAGGCCTTGGTAAGCGCCCAGAAGAAGCTTCTGCATGCCCATTAGCTTTCTCTTAGGTGTAATTTAGTGGACAGGAATGGTAATTTACTATTGCATGTGGTATTTTAGAAGATTTAATGGGTGTGTGTGTGTGTGTGTGTGTGTGTGTGTGTGTGTGTGTGTGTGTTTTTTTACCTTGGAGTCCTCGAAGGAAGTTTACCCTGATTGTTGAAGAGTTTACTTCTGAGGGCTGTAGCGTCTAGACTCATGAGAGGAAAATGCTATTTTTTTGTTTCTATGAACACCAAGGAATAAATTTACCTCAAGGTAAATTTGGGTGGAAGGAGGCATTATGCCTAGTTATGGAGGCCTCTAGATGTTTTCTTGGTGGCTTGGCCAGGAGGGAGCACTTTGGCCCCTTTCTGTCCATAGTTCATACCTGCTTCTTTGGAAACCATAGGAGGAGCAGTCAGCTGGGGCTCGGGATAAGGACTCTGGCTTAGACAGGCAGCTGTGATGGTCAGAAGTGGCTTCCAGACCTTTCAGGATGTGACGTGAGTTCAGGCTGTTTGACTTGACTCAAAGATGCTGGCTACACACCTCTGGGCTTCCGGCTGTGACCGACTGATTTGTCTCCTATGATTTTGTAGTAATTAAAGAAAGAAAGCTGTTTCTTTTGTAGTGATATCACCCATTAATTGTTTTATTTTTATATCTTTTAACATTTTCCAACAGTAACTAATGGTTGTTAACTTTGGAGCACAGAGCAGTATTGCAGAGCACGTATAAATCATAAAACGATGCATACAGACTCCCCAACACCCCTGCGCACTTATATCTTTTTTTTAAAAATTTGATACCAGTTTTCTCTGTGTAGCTTTGGTTGCTCTGGACTTGCTTTGTAGTCCAGGCTAGCCTCAAACCCACAGAGATGGGCTTGCCTCTGCCTCCCTGAGTGCTGGGATGACAGGTGTGCTGCTGTGCGACTCACATTTTTACCATTCACTACCTTATGGTGAAAACCCTTCCCGTTTTGGTTGTGAATCAATATTTCAGTGCTGGAAATAAGACTCAGGTCCTCTGGGAGAGCAGCAAGTGCTTTTAACCACTGAGCCGTCTCTCTAGCCCCAAACATCCGCTCTTAAAAGAATATATTCTTTCCTTGCCTGCAGTGGTATTGCCTACAACGCTAGGTACCTAGGAGGCTGGGCTAGGAGGTTTGGGAGTTCAAGTCTAGCCTGGGTTACATAGCAAGACAGTGTATTAATAAAAAACAATAGGAAGAAGAAGAAGAGGGAGAAGAAAGAAAATAAAGGATTCTCAAGAGGGTTGTCTTTCTCCTCATACAATGCCACATACTATCATTTAAACAAAAAGAGGACTCTGGTGGCTTTGCTCTGTGCTTCCGCTTTCACACTGTATGCGTTATAAGTTAACGTTGATGCAGCTTCCTGTTGGGCGTTACGTCATCCTTTAAAAAAATTGTTCTCCTAACGTTAGGTGTTTCAATTGTTTCTCATTTTTTTGCAGCGATGCTCCATGCTGGTTCAGCTCTGTTGCTGTGGATTACATTGTATGCTTGGGCGGATGCATCTTTAAAATGAACGTAAAGAATGAACAGTGTGGACTTTCTCTCCCGGGCTGCAGATTCTCTTGCAGAAGAGTCCCCCTGGGGTAGAGGCTCTAGTCAGTTGCTTAGATGTTTGTGCCAGGTCTTTGGGAGAATAGCATGCAACACTTGCCCTCAGGGAACCAGCAGGCTTTAGTTAGGGAGCGAAGTTAGCATTCTGGAATTCCTCAAGTAGATAAGGGTCCCCTGGGCATGAAGACCGAGTGCTGTTGAGTGCTTTGGAAGAGCTCATTGCTCCAGGTTTCTGGGCTGAGCCCCGAGGTCCTGACAATGGATAGGGCGCAGCTGACAGCTGCCTTTCGCAAGATGACGCAGTACGGCATCAGGAGAAAAGGTAGTCTGAGTTGACATGGTCTTGTTTCCCAGAGCAAGGTGACAGTGCTTACGAGGATGTCTGGCAACAAAGTAGAAGTAGAAGATCTGCATGGCGCGTGTGAGCTTGGTCTAGTTGTGACACTTTGCATAAGCAACTTATCTTCAGTGACCCTGTGCTTTGATCATCTTTGGGAAGAAAGGAATGGTATAGTCCCTACCTCATAAAACTCTGTGAAGAGTAACCGTGTTCACACCTGTACACTGAGGACAACAGTAGTTGGCAGATAGGAAAAGACAATGCAGTTTTATCCTTATTCATATTGATTGTTTAGTATTGGAAGCCCAAAGACCTCCATTGTCCCCACCTTTGAGTCCTTCCTTAATACTGGTCTAAGTGACCTAAAACACAGATGTGAAGGGTGGCGCCTCTAAAGTGGCCCCCCGCGCCCCCCCCCCCCCCCCCGCAGCGTTAAGTTGGGCAACGTTCTTGTCATCTGCTTTCTCAGCGCTCTCTGCACCTTGCACCCATGCCGCACGACAGCTAGCTGCCCTGGGCCATCAACGCACCGCGTGATGCTGTGTGCCGTCATGTCAGAGACTGAACCCTCGCTTCTGTACTTCACCCTGTTGCCTAGCTCACTGCTCCTGTTCCTGTTGGGCAGAGATCAGGAGAAATCCTTTTCTGAGAAGCCTCTGGAATCCCCTGATAGGCACCCTTGACTACAAATATCCCTGTCTTCCTTCAAGGCAAGTGTTGTGGAAGCTATGGCCCCACCCCCCACCCCCATCCTCTGTGTTTGTTTCTGTTGTTCATTAAAGCAACTAGCATAGACAGAAGGCATCATCTGCATACATGAAAGATGTTCTCCAGGAAAAATGCTTACCACCCACACCTGACGACTTGGGTTTGGATCTTCAGGGCCCCCGAAAAACTGGGCATGCGATAATAGCACGTGCAGCTTTAGTCCTAGAGAGCCTCTCCCAGGAGATAAGAGGTAGAGACGAGCTCTGGCCAGGTAGCTAGCCTGGCACACACACAGCAGCAGGAAATGAGACCTTGTTTCAAACAGGACAGCAGGCAAGGACCGCTACTTGGGGGTTGTCCTTTCTGATCTCTATCACTCCTGTCTCTGTTGTTTCTCAGTCCTTAGTCTCTTCCCCTCCTTGCCCCCCCCCCCCCCCAAACGCATACAAGCGCATACAGTGGCTGTTGATTACACCTGTAAACAAGGGACTAACGATTACACCAGGGAGCACTTAGATGTGAGCAGTCCCTGTTATGTATGCGGAACCACAATGATGGAAATAGCACTGACTTCAGGGACAATTCTAGTTCTTTGTCACTGCCCAGTTCTCTTACGTGAATGATGGAGCTGTGGATGATGCTGGGTCCTTTTGTGTTCTGCCTTTCTTCGATGCTCACTTCACAAGTGGATAGCCCAGGAAGACCTTCAGGGGAGCAGTACCATACCTGTGCACAGGCTTCAGGGGCCGCTTAGTGAGGTCAGTGGGACCACAAATCTAGGCTTAATTATTATAATCAAGGATGTGATAATCAGTCAAAGCTATTCCAAATGCTTATCTTTCTGTGGTCAGTTGTTGGTTCCCAGAGTCAATTAAGGAAGAAAGATCAGCAGATTCTCTTCTGGTTAACATGTACACACTGATACATATGTGGGCTTGCACATCTCTCCCCAGCCCACACACTCATTTCGAGTATTGAATACTTCTTGTCTGTCAGTTCTTTGTCCTTTCTCAGCTTTTAAAGCTGCAAGGAACTGAACTGGGGAATTTGGCTAGGACTTTTTGTGTCTTTAGTAAATTAGCTCAAGCAAGTCAGGGGTGGCGGTACTCCCTTATGCTGGCTTTATAACCAAGAGACTATATGGAAACAGTAGTTCGGGGCCTGAACATCAGGATTATCAGTGGATCAGGGGTCGGGGTGGGGATGGGGGGGGTCAGCCCACGGTGGCTTTTCAGGCTGTGGCTCCATGCCCCTGGGGAATAGTATCAGCTCTGACAGGATATTGGTGCTGGGCTTTAGGTATCCCAGCTCCTCAGGAGTTGGGCCTGGGATAGGACTCTGTATCCAGGCAGGCTCTCTACCACCTTCCTAGCTTCCTTCCAGGTACTTAATGCATACTGGCTGTGTGTCAGGCTTTGTTCTTTCCAGCAGGGCAGATAGAATCTTTGTCCCTGGAGCCTTCAGGTAAGCCAGATAAGCAAATACAAATCTGTGATAACAAAACAAACAAACAAACAAACAAACAACAACAACAAAACCCTGCAAAAACCCGGAAAACAGCAGAGAGTAAGTCTGTAAGAGGGTCCCATTTCTCAAAAGGCCCTTTTAGGAAAGTGACGCTTGCACTAAACCACCGTAGGCAGCCACTCCAGTGCAGCAGAGATGAGCTTGGTGCTTTGGAGTCTTGGCATGAGAGAGGTAGCAGTGGGAAATCAAAGTGGCAGGGTTCACTTGTCACCCCTTGGTGTATGGCGTGTGGTCAGTGTGAGATCTTGCTATGTTACGGAGGCCCGCATAGGTGGACTTAGCTGTATAGGAACCGAGGAGTGTCTGAGTCATGGTAGGAATTCTAAAGAGACCTAGAATTAAGGAGGGAAAGCCTGACGATGAGAATTACAGAGGCAGTGAGCATGTTCTGGGTACAGCGCCTCTGTCTATTCTGAGCTCTTCCTGTGATTAACGCGTTTCAGCCTCATAAAGCACACGTCCTCATTTCACATAAGTAGCTCTTTCTTACAGATGAGGATACTGGGGCACCGAGACCCCAAACAACTTGACCCCCAACTATTAAATAGCAGAGCTGGCATATGAAGACATACGGTCTCTCAAGAGTTGGGGCCCTGAGCCACACTGCATCTTCCTGCCTCAAGGTCAAAGGGATCAGAAGCCCCCACTGAGCCAGGAGTCCCATCTGTTCTGCAAAGGGCAAATAAGAGACTCACGATGTTTGGGCTATTTTTGCATCATTAAGAAAAAGAGCCCTGAGCTGAGAAATCATTTTCAGAATCGGGTCACGGAGTATTAATGAGCTCATTCATGTATCATGTCTCAAAGATCAGGGGTGTCCGTTCTTTGGGTCTGGAATTCTTACCTTCAGGAGATAACTTGGAGTGGAGTCCTTACACATTTTCACAGCAAAAGTGTATCTGTTAGGAGAGAGTGGTGGGAATCACAAGTGTGGGCTTTCTCCGAGTGGTGCCCCATTATAATTCTGCTCGTATTGATTTGGCCTTGTATTACCTGTCCCTATTTGCAGAGCATGAAAAAAGCAAAAACAAAAACAACAACAAAACTGACTGTGACATTCTTTGGTCTTGACCATGCCTGCTAATATTGTAAAGTGGGTCTTAATATAGTTCCTGGGAATACACATGTTCTCACACTGTATTCTTATTGGGTGCTATTAATGAATAAATTTGAGTATTTTATAGTAGCTCCTATTGCACTGGCTGTGACAGGAATAGCTGCAGACACAACTTAAAGAGGGAGGGGTTGTCTCGGCTCCTGGTTTCAGGATTTTGCTCTTCCGAGCAGGGATGGCTGCAGGATAGAGTTGGTTCACAGTAGAGGGATCATTGTGGAGACTGCAAAGCTGAGAAAGCTGGAACCAGGGACAAGGGTATGTCCTTCTTAGGCCAGACCTTAGTGACCCCTCGTTCCCAGCCAGGCTCCATCTGGAAAAGCTCTACAGCTTTCAAAACATCTTACCGCTGGCTGCAGAAGTGTCCCAAATAAACATCGTCCATAGGAGGTGTTTCAGATTCGGATCAGCCCAGACCTTACCTAATAGTGTGTGACAGTCACATGTCTCTATTTCCATTACTTTGTTCTAAAATGACAAGGATAGGGACTGTAGCACATGCCCAGTGTTCTCTGTTTTCTTCTGCCTGCCTTCTATCCTTTCTCCTTTTCTTTCTTTTTTACTTCCTTCCTTCCTTCTTTCTTTTTTTTTTGAGACAGTTTGTGTAGCTCTCTCTGGCTGTCTTGGAACTCAATATGTAGCCCAGGCGGGCCTCAAACTCTACTTGCTGGGATTAAAGAAGTGCACCACCACCACCCAGCTATACTCCATTGTTTTCTATAACTGCTGTGATCCACTGAAATTGTCCATGAGCTAAAGACAAAGCTTATGAGACCCCAGCATTCCAACTGTACCTTCATTTCACCCTTTTGTAGTAACTTGTGCTAAAAACCGAAAGTCCCTGGGAAGATGTTTTTGGAATGTAAATACGGCAGCCCTTCTTTGCTTTTGATAAAATCTTCTAAGAAGGCTCTGTGTTTTAATCGTGTTTAGGTTTATGTCTAAGGTTGAGGGGAAGGTACCAGGTAAGTGTTTTCCGTACTCTGGCACTTTCAGACAGAAGCACTTAACTTAGTCCTGGGCAGACGGGTGTGCCTTCAGAATACTCTCGACTACAAGTAACAGAAGCTCTCCTGCTGAGGTGCTCCCAGCTAAAGAGGCATTTGGTGACCTCACAGAGCTCTGTTAGGTCAGTAGGTCACTTGCTTTGTGCAGTGGCCTTCTAAGCAGGAAGGGAAGGCATGGCTGGTCAGTGGCTTGAGGGAGCCATCAGAGAGCCTGGGATTAACAGTGCCTGGCTTCCTCATCCCACTTTTGGTGAAAAGAAGATGGGGGGGGGCATGTAGGCAGAAAGAGGGTAGGAATGGCATGTGTGCGCGCTGCTGTGTCTGAGGCGAGGTGCACGGAAAGCAGGAAGGGAAGGCAGGAAGGCAGGTGAGTAGGCAGCACAGCCTGCTGAGCCTGCTGGGGTTTTGTCCACACCCGTCTTTCCGATCAGGGAGCTGCAGGTAGTCTGTTGTCTCTCATTTAACCCTATGTCTTCCACCAAAACCAGAGACTGACTCTCTGTTCAGGAAGAATCCTTAGCAGCCATGATTACTTTTTCAGACTATTTTACAAAGCAAAAAGAATGACTGTGTGCGTAGATGTTTCACCTGACTTTACTCTCACCATATGCCTGGGGAATTCTGTAAGAGAACGCACATTAAGTAAGGAAGATATTAATAAAAGTTGAAGTCTATGACTTGTGGAAGTTCCATGAGTGCCGGTGCTGTCCCTTCTCCCGTGCCCATGTCACCAAGCCCACACAGCCCAGGCATTCCTCTGTGCTTCCCTCGCCTCTCTGCTTATTTGTGAGGGTGGGATTGGCCATGCCTCTGTTTGTTTTTTCCCTGTTTTCCACCAGGTCTGAATTTATGTGTGCCTGTCTCGGGCATTGGGAAACTCAGTGCCTGAATCACACAGAAGACAAAGAAGAAAAAAACAAAGCCCATTGTATTAAACACACACATACACACACACACATACACACACACACACACACACACGCACGCACTGTATTTTGTGATGTAGTTAAGATAATGTAAACTCCTTAGCCTGGACTCTAGACTACCCATACTGGGACTCCTGCCTCCTCAAGCCTCCCAAGTCTCTAGCGGCCTTTAAGGACTGCCTAGGTTTCCTTTCCTTCCCGAAGCTGCAGTAAAGACCACGACCGGCAGCAGCAACACCGAGAGGAAAGGGTCTGTTGTACCTTGAAGGCTACAGTGCATCACTGAGGCAGGCCAAAGCGGGAGGAACTGCAGCAGAAGCCATGAAGCAGTGCAGCTTTACTGCCTTGTTTCCCCTGGCTGCCTGTGTGTGTGTGTGCTTTCTTATACAACCCAGGACCATCTGCCTAGGGGGTGGCACCGCCCACAGTGGGCCGGGCCCTCCCATGGGCATTCATTAGTCAAGAAAATGCCCTGCAGACTTGTCCACAGGCCGATCTGATGGAGGCATTTTCTCAGTTGAGGTAGCTCTTCCTGGATGACTCTAGCTTTTGTCACATTGACAAAAAAACCCAACCAGTACAAGGTCTGACGAGTCTTTGTTTCTTCAGAGCCTGTGTTGGTGTTGTCTGCTGTAGGCTTCATGCAGCACTGGCCCAAGGTACCTGTATTAATTAATAATGCGCATGTTTGCTATCCACCTGTGAGGGAAAGCAGGGGCGTCGCTGAGTCAGCAAATCCTGCTGGCAGAGGGTCAGCAGTAGCTCCAAAGATAACAGGTCATTAGTCATGTTGACAGAAAGACATTTCCGCCCCTCCTTTGCCTCTTAGCAGGGGCGTTAATGAGGAGAAAATGGCCAAAAGGCAGGAAGTGTTTCTGAAGCCTTGGCCTTTGCTGTCCACATGCCAGATAATCGCCCCCCTCCCCCTGGAATCCCCCCCCCTAAAAAGAGTTAAGTGAAACCACGGTCAGATTTTTTGAAATATGAATAGCAGCTGTATATTAACTGCTGGGATTTTTTTCTAGTTGCACTTACTCAGAATTAGGTCCCTAGGCCAGCTTGAGGTGGTATGTGGGAATTTTATGTTTTTTAAGGCCGAAACTGAGGGTTTCGCTGAGGGGGTAGGTGGGAAAGACCAGGCAAAGTTAAAGCCCCGTTTGCCAGACCCCAAAGATGGATGCTTTTTGCTGTCAGTTATGCAGGTCCAGCAAGGAAGGGGCCCTTGCCATGTCTGTGCCGCTAAATGTGAGTTACTGGGTCATGAAGCCAGAAAGAGAACTGCCATTTCCAAGCGTCTCAGGCTTAGCATTGGGATCGGACAGCTGGATAGATGAGGCTGTGAGCAAGCAGCAGCCTCTTTCTGGGGGTCCTGGGCAGCCTGGGAAAGGGCGGGCAGGGACGGACGGACGGGGACACACACACACACACACACACACACACACACACACACACACACACACAACCAGGAGTAAAGGCACAGTTGTCTAAGGAGAGGGCTGGCACCTCTCAGCAGTTTCTTCGAGTGCAGGGAAAGGTCTACCTTTCGTTCCCTGGGTGAATGAGTGTCTCATAAGACAGATTCAGGACCCGTGTCCTGATGGCAGCTAGTGGATGGATCTGAGGGGAGCAAGGTTTGGAAGCCAAGCAGGGGCAGAGTCTGGGTAGGTTAGCCAGATTTGAAACTAGAGGCAGGCAGCTGAGGATTTCTCAGTTGGAATGCTTACCCGGCTCCGAGTCTGAGGGGAAGGGACAGGATGAGCGTGGTGGCTTTTCTCGTGGTGCAGCAGCCTGCTAGGTGAGCAGGGTGGAGGGTGAACATGGGGGCTTCTGGGGCTGAAGGTGGGAGGGCGTTAGTTGCTGGATACACGTGCAGTCTTGTTGTTACCAGCCTCTGCTGCCTAATTTTCTTTGGAGAGCTCTGCTATCCAAGCCTGGCATGGAGAAAGGTAGATGTGGCCACCATGCCCACCTGTATAATGAGCAGTGGCTGCATAGGAGGGGTTTGAGGCCTTGTGGGATCCTGAAGGCAAGGTACTTGGAATGCTGTAGGCCGGGCCAGAGAGAGGAGGGGTTCCAGCAAGGAGTGAACGGCCAGAGCGAAAGTGGAACCAGTGGTCATGGGGTGAGGCTGTACAAGAGGCCACAGCCAGGCCTGAGACACTGAAGGTGACGATTTGTGAAAGGGAGGGGAAGCTCAGGGTGAGGCTGTGGTGACTCATGGGTGGATGGTAAGGAGCAGACAGGGGCGTGGCGGCCTTTGCTCTGTGGGTGAAACAGCTCTACATGAGCCACAGCACAGAGTCAGCAGCTCATGGAAAGGCCAGTTGGGCAAATTATAGTATTCGAAGACTATAGAAAGGCCTGTGGCAAACCCAAAAGCCCTATCTGCAAGGGATGGATCCACCTGTCCCACCCAGCACGGCCAGGTGGGAGTGGGTGTCTGTTCCCACCCCGTGAGGCTGTGTCACTGCCTCCCCACCCTGTCCCTCATCCTTGTAAATTGTGTGTGTGTGTGTGTGCGTGCGTGCGTGCGTGCGTGTGTGCACGCGCGCGCGCGCAGAAGTGCCCTGACTTTTAAGCGTCGGGCACTTGAAAATCAACAGCTATTCAAGAACTGGGGAAAGGCACCATGGCTGCATGAGTACAGGGTTTAGCACTGGGGAAGGAGGCAGACTGGATGGTGCTTGTGAACATCTTCCCATTTTTGTTCATCTCATCCGGCTGGGAAGATAAAGAACACAGCAGCTAATTAGTTTTCAGTAGGAGCTAATAGGCCTTGATTGTAATCTGAAGCCTGGGGCTCAAGGGAACTGCAGGCTGCATGAGTTAGCCTCTTCTCCTTCTGGGGCCTTGCACGCTTGCTTCTTCTCTCTTCATGTGGAGTACTACCACCCCACCCCTCACCCCCCACCCCTTCACCCCCCTACCCCCTACCCCGTTGGCACTCTCGTTTATTTTTAAGGATTTGCATGATCTTTACATTATGCGTATGTGTGTGGGTCCCTCCGTGAGTGCGGCTGCCCACGGAGGCCAGAGCTGTCAGAATCCCTGGAACTGGAGCCACTAACATGGCTTCTGGGAACTGAGCTAAGGTCCTGTTCAGGAGCAGCACACCTCTCCAGCCCCGCAGCGCAGCGTGCTTATCATCGGTCCGCACTTCCTCCCCCCTTTGCTCCCGTAGTGTATTTGCTTCCTCACTGTGCGCTGTGTGCTTTGTTTCTTTGTAGAATTCTGCTCAAATTAGTTGGCTAAAATATAGGTCAGGTCCTCCCCTCCCCGCCCTCCCCCCCCCATAATGATTCAGTTCAGTTCTGTATTCTATGTATTTGAACTCAGTGAATTCACTGTGAAGGGTGGGACTACGCAGTAGAGAAACTGTTTCTTTGAGTCAGCAGCTGAAAGGCACACACACATCGGTGGAGATGCTCTGCCCCTCAATCATTCTCTGAGTTTCCTCACATTTCAAAGCAGTGTTGAAACTCGATAGGAAGTATTCTCAGGTTGTGTATGCGTGTCCCTGCGGTCTTCGTTTGCGTGTCCTGGCCCTCTGGAAATACTCCCCGTGGCTGAGTCTGAAGACTCAGGCTGTTGATCAGCTGGGAAATGTGGTTCTGTGCTAACACAGAGCCATGGTGCGCTGACTCGCTGAGTCCAGATTCTGTGCAGACGGGGAAGCGCACAGATACTTAGATGCCGTGGCCTGCTTGGCAGTGGTGTGCTGCCGGTCCCTCCATTTCCAACACGGCTTTTAAAAACACTTGCCTTCCAATGTGATGTGTTTATTAAGGGACTAACAGTTAAAATTTCCCACCTCCAAAGACAGTCTAGTTAGGTTTTTGTTGTCGTTGGAGATAAATGTGCAGCTTTTATTGGTCTTCCAAAATCCGAAGTGATTGTGAAATTTGTATTGCCGTCCTCCAGAGGAGGAATCCTGGGAAATGGGCTCCCCTAAGAGGTTTTAAATAACGATGTGTGTTGGTCCATGACTGTGGACACTTGGATTTTTGTTAAATCAACAACTGGGTTGCTTTTTCTGGCTGGTCAGTTTAGGACCAGCACAGTGCCTTAAACTTTGTCAGAAGCACCAGAGAGGTTTTTAGTTTTATTTATTTATTTATTAATTTATTCACTTTATATCTCGACTGCAGCCCCCTCGCTCCTCTCTTTCCAGTCCCACTCTCCCTTCCTCTTCCCCATCCCCCTATTCCTCAGAAAAGAAAAGCCCTCCTAACCCACCCCAGCTCATCGAGTTGCCTTAGAACTGAGCGAGTCCTCTTCCCCTGTGGCCTGGCAAGGCAGCCCTGCCAGGGGGAAGTGATCAAAAGGCAGGCAACAGAGTCCATGTCAGAGACAGAGACAGCCCCTGTTCCTTTTACTAGGGGACTCACATGAGATCTGAGCTGCCCATCTGCTGCATCTGTGTAGGGGACCTAGGCCCTTGCATAGTCCTGGACTCACTTTGTAGACCAGGCTGGCCTTGGACTCAGAGCCCAATCTGCCTCTACCCCGCTAAGTGCTGGGATTACAGGTGTGCGCCACCATGCCTGTGCACCAGTGAGTTCTTTAAAGAAGTGCTCTCACGGCCCAGGTCCCATGATGTGATCCATTTCTCCTTATACCCTGGTGGTGCTTGATGGTACAAGAACATTGTAGTCTTAGTCAGGATCCTATGGGGCTATTGCTGATGACTCTTGGGGCCCCACTATGGGAAGCATTTTGGCGTCTAGGCCTTTGGTATTAAACACATGTTGGTTCATGTCCATTTTCTACTACCTAATGGCCATGTGATCTTGCAGAGTTTCTTAGCATTTCTGAGCCTCAGGTTTTTGTTTTTTGTTTTTTGTTTTTGTTTCGTTTTAATCCTTACAGTGAGAATGATGACTTCATCATGGACATTGTGAGGAATGCAACGAATATGAACAAAGCACCCAGCTCTGCCCCCCACACACTATATGATGCTAATTTACTGTTAGAAAGAAAGGGTTCCTGCTCTGAGTTGCCGATGAGTTTGTCAGAGGGAGTGTAGACCACCCAAGACTATAAGCCCTGCACTGCAGTGTACTGCACACAGTCTGCTGTATGAGGCATGTCGAGTTTGGGTCCGACGGCTCTCCTGAACAGCGGTGGTAAAATGTGTTGTCACTGAAAGTCACCAGTCTGTCAGGGTTCCCCTCATAGTTTCCTATGTGAGATCTACTATTCTTTCTTCTTCCTTATACTCTGTTTCTCCATCTGCTTGTGTGTACACACACACACACACACACACACACACACACACACACACACACACACACACACACACGGCAGGGAGAGCAAGAGAGCCGGAGGGAAGGAGAGAGAGCAAGCGAGGGAGAGCACATGCACTGAGCATGTTCTAAGGAACTGTTGTTGTGCCTGTTTTTTTAAAAAATTTTTTATTAATTTATTCTTGTTACATCTCAATGGTTATCCCATCCCTTGTATCCTCCCATTCTTCCCTCCCTCCCATTTTCCCCTGACTCCCCTCCCCTATGGCTGTTCCTGAGGGGGATTACCTCCTCCCCCTATATATTGTGCCTGAAGCTCAATTCAGGTCCCCTCTGTTCAGGGAATATGGTGACACTTATTTATAATACTGGCTTACCAAGGCGTAGGAACCGTCTCTGGACAGAGACACTGGCCTCCCTTTGTGCCTATAGAGAAATTAAGGCCACCAACAGCCAGTGAGCAAACATTCCTCAGAAACCTTTTGCTCTGGGTAATATTATCTTGGTCTTACTGGGAGACAGGTCGCATTTTAAAAGTGTTTTATTTGAAGCTGGAGTGGCGGCTGGCACTTTTAATCCCAGCAGTCAGGAGGCAGAGGCAGACAGTTCTCTGTGAGTTCAAGGCCTGTATGGTCTACAGAGTGAGTCCAAGACAGCCAAGGGCTCTGTTACACAGAGAAATCCTGTCTCAAAAGAAAATTAAAAAAAAAAAAAAAAATTTGTATTTGCTTTCAGTGCCAGCAGTGAAAGGTAATACCTGGCTTTGGCCCATGGTGCTGTGAAAACAGAATGAAGGATTCCTCTGGCTGGGAGGGATGCGCGTTTAGCTGGGCCCAAGCACTGCTTAGCGGGCTTCAAGAGTGCTGCTGCGGTTAGTTCTTATCTTTCCTTTGCAGTGTTTGAAGAGGAATGACTCTGCTTTCTCTTCTTGCCTGTCATTTAAAGCTTTAACTGGAAGTCTGGTTTCTATCATGGAAGCCTACAGAGGTGTGTCTGACGTATTTACAGCGTTAGAAACCATTAGGCATTACTCTTCAGTGTGCCCTTGGCAGTGCACACTCACTGTGTGCTTCACACATCAGTGACCTGAGCACGTTATTGTTGCTTGGTGTTTCCTAGTTCTTAACTTGGTGATAACATATCAGTATTGGGTACGTTCCGGACTTATTGTTACGTCATTGTTCATTACCTGACAGAGTCGATTGTAGGAGCCTTTGAAGATTAGAATTGATTGTCCCGATGGCTCTCCCAAATGACTGGCTGTTGAATCTTATGCAACAGAAACACCTGGAGCACTCAGGCGGCAGAGGCAGGGGGATCGCTGTGAGTTCGAGGCCAGCCTGGTCTACAAAGTGAGTCTAGGACAGCCAAGGCTACACAGAGAAACCCTGTCTCGAAAAAACAGACAGACAGACAGATAAACAAAACAAACAAACCACTTGCATAAAGGAGAGTGATTTAACTGAAAATGCTAGGCCTGGTAACTACAGAAACCACTAGGAAGCCTTCTGTAGTCATTTATAGTTGCCAGAATCCTAACAGAGCTGCTGTAGTCACTGGCTCTGAATACAGCTTTACCACAGTAAGAATGTGTGAGGGGTGTGTCCCTTAGTCAACATATTACATGTTTTCTAGGAAAATGTGTGTGTTAGCCAGCCTTCTGCTGCTGTAACAGACACCTCAGATGAGTTTCAAAGAGAAAAGGGTTATTTTGCCTCAGTTCAGAGGTGCAGTCCACAGTTGCTTGGTCCTGCTGCCTTTAGGCCTCTATGGCAAGGTGTGTGACAATTGAACTTCTCATGATCAGGAGAAAAGGGAGAAGCCAGGGAGCTTGACTCTCTGGTTTCCCTCAAGAGCATGTCCCCAGTGAGCACCTGCCCCCCACCCCCATAGGCCCCACACCTTTAGGATTTCACCTTCTCACATTATTGTCATGGTCCAGCGTTTGCAAGCTCTTCCAGAGCTGGATTGTAGTACTTCGTAAACTGTAGAGCCCTTAGGAAGCTGTGCAGGACAGCTGGGTGGTGGAGGGAGTGAGGGAGGAGAGCTGGGGGTGGGGTAGAGGGAGGGAGGCAGGAGAGCTGGGGGTGGAGAGGGAGGGAAGGTAGGAAAGCTGGGGGTGTGGAGGGAAGGAGAGCTCAGGTGGGGATGGAGGTGGAGGGAGGGAGGAGAGCTGGGGGTGGGGAGGGAGGGAAGGTAGGAAAGCTGGGGGTGTGGAGGGAAGGAGAGCTCAGGTGGGGATGGGGGTGGAGGGAGGGAGGAGAGCTGGGGGGGTAGAGGGAGGGAGGCAGGAGAGCTGGGGGGGTGGAGGGAGGGAGGCAGGAGAACTGGGGGGTTGGAGGGAGGGAGGCAGGAGAGCTGGGGGTTGGAGGGAGGGAGGCAGGAGAGCTGGGGGGTTGGAGGGAGGGAGGCAGGAGAGCTGGGAGGGTGGAGGGAGGGAGGCAGGAGAGCTGGGGGTTGGAGGGAGGGAGGCAGGAGAGCTGGGGGGGTGAAGGGAGGGAGGCAGGAGAGCTGGGGGATGGAGGGAGGGAGGCAGGAGAGCTGGGGGTTGGAGGGAGGGAGGCAGGAGAGCTGGGGGGCGGAGGGAAGGAGGGTAGGACAGGGTGGACACCTGCCCTTGGCTCTTCTGTCTCCTTCCATCATGTCTTGTAGCTACTTTCATATATGCTGAACAGTCTGAATTCCTCTAAAAATCTAACTTCATCTCCTTGAAAAGACCTCTGAACATTGACTAAACGCTGAGAAAGTAGCCAGAATTTCAATTAGGGCTTTAAATGTTAAGCTAGGAAGCTTGGGTTGGTATTTTTAAAGGAGGGTTTTTGCTTTTGTTTTGTTTGCTCCCAATTATCAAAACTATATCAATGTCAGTTTTATAAACTTGACAAATCCAGAAATGTTTATAAAGGAAGAAAAAAAGACACCTTTAACCTCTACTTAAAAGAGTTCAGCCCTAGGAGACCGGCTGGTGCCTTGCCTGCTTACCCAGTAGGCAGTTGCTGAAGGAGCCTAGAGGTGTCCCTCCCTTGCCCTGAGCACCGCACCTGCCACCTGGCACTCCCCAGCACACCACACCTGCTTACCTGGCATAGTGCAAGTCTCTTTATGGGACTCTGAGCTCCTTGCAGGGAGGAACTTCACTGTGTGTTGATGGTAATGTTGGTACTGGAAACGGATTGACTTTACACCATTTAGTTGAATGCGGACAGTGCTGTATATAGTCTGTACTTTCATTTTTCCCCTACAGTTTTTAAGGAGAATTTTATTTTATTTTTTTATTGAGTGGTGTATAGCATACAGAGACAGAAGAAGTGTGTGTGATGAGTGGCAAATGATCCCTTCCCCCCATTACAAAGCCCAGGACAGACATCTGTATGTTGGTGCATACTTTTCCACAGATCATCTGTATACACACAGATACGGCTACATTTGGTCTCTACGAAATTTGCCTGTGAAATGCAGGGCTGTGGTGGCCACGTGAAGGCCCTTCTGACGGACGCAGCATCCCGTCTCAGCTCTGGTATTTGGCTGTAAATATGGTGAACGCCCCAAGATATATAGTGAAGGGGTTTGTCAGTTCACTTCTGTGGTGACAAAAAAAAGCAACAAACACCCAGAAAAAAGGAAATAAAGTGAGTGCGTGCCTGTGAAATTGTTAGATAAGTTGTGGCGTGGCTGTGGTGCAGTCTTCATAAAGAAGGGGTAGAGATCTCAAGATTACATAATAATCTCATTTTCACAGACCGTGGAAAGCTTTGTGTGTGGCCGAGTGTATGTGCACTAACAGATGATGAAATAAGCATGAGGAATCCTAAGGAAGGGAGGGGCTAGGTAAAAAAAATGCTTTCACAATTAAAGTTTTTTTCTTCCTTTTTAATGTGCTCTTGACTTTTTCCCAGAATAGACGTCAAGGTCATTGATGTTATTGCCAAATCTATTTCCTTTCACTTTCAGGAGATGGCAGTGGGTAGTTAAATCCCCATTTAATTCCATCTCATACACGCTTTTATCCTTTGGTGCATGAGTCACATAAGGCAGAGAATACAGACTCACGTAGGATGGCAAAACTCTTTGGTACAAAGAGTTTATCTTGACTTCAGGCTTCCAGGGAGGGCGGTGACCCCGTCAGTAGCCAAGGGTGTGTCCCCGTTGGAGGATAGAACCCAGCTAGAATTGCACTGCAAGGGGGTGGTCCGCACGGGAGCCATCACGTACCTCAAGTACAGTGCTGCGGGGTCAGAGGCAGCGAGGGCTGGGCGGCAACTGGAGTGTCTCTCTGGAAAGTGGCAGAGTGATACAGTGGGGAAAGTTAAAAATGGAAATGCATTTTGGGGAAAGACTTTTTGATGTCTTTTTCATTTTGCTTTTTAAAATATCTCCTTTGTTACACATCTTACTTTTATCTTTTTTTTTTTTTTTTTTAATTTGTGCTCCCAGCAAGTAGAACTATGAAGGAGGAAAAGAGAGATGTCATTCAAGGGGGACGTGGAAAATGCTTGAAAAACACAGCATTTCATTACTTCTCTTCATATAAGTGCCTGTTGCAAACCTCTGGGGAGCTGAACTGCTGTTAGCAGAACCCTGAATTATTTACTCCCAGATTGTGAAGGGACTTTGGATGCAGGTAAAGGGGAAACTTCTCTTCTGTGGACCAAAGAGATGGAAAGCTGAATAGAGAGGAAAGAGGGTGAGGTGGGGCTCTGCGTGTGTCTGAAGCCGGGAGCACCCCAGCACCCTCAGATCCTGAGCCTTCCCATCCTGTCCACTAGAGTTTCCTCGTCGGCTGGCTTGTTAGGCTATGCCCCCGGAGAGGTGTTGTATGTCACCACGTCCTTTTTTGATGCCATATGGCAAACAAAGTGAGATGTGGGCATCGGGCAGAACACCCATCACCTGAGAGGTCCTGTCATAAATGTAGCCCTAGAAGGTGCATGCTGTGGAACTGTCCTCAGGTCATGAGATGGCCATTTGTCATCCGGTTGTCAGCTGGGGAACTTAGCTCACATGGTAGAGCCCTAGAAGGTGAGTGGAGGGGGAAGTCACTTCCTGCTTCTGCCCCTACCTAGTTGTGTTTAAACCTGTTCTGCAGCTTGTGGTCTCCTGTGGGCAAGTGGGTGGGTGGGGCAGACCCTAGAGTCTCTAAAGCTGAGGTTCTCAACCTTCCTAACTAATGCTGTGACCCTTTAATACAGCTCCTCCATGGTGTGGTGACCCCCTAGCCATAAAATTATTTTTGTTGCTACTTTATAACTGTAATTTTGCTACTGTTATGAATTGTAACATTTGTGTTTTCAAATGGTCTTTGTTGACCCCATGGAAGGGTCCTTTGATTTCCAAAAGGGTCATGACCCACAGGTTGAGAACCACTGCTCTGGGAGGTGGGAGGTTGACTGGGGGTCGGACTTTAGTAATTCCTGTGTTTGTCCCAGAATAGTGGGGCTTTTTTTTTTGACGACGTAGCTGCTAGAGACTCATTGGCTCAGCCAGCTGGAGTTGAATAGCACCATTCCATTTGTGCTGGGGTCCTGTCTTGGCAGAGTAGGCGTTCTGTGCAGCTCCTCAGGGGAAGAAGCGAAACATTGCGTGCGGGACTGTTGGATTCCTGTTGAGTTTATAGTTTTAGTTAATACGAGTAGTTCAGGCACGTGACTCTTGGCCTCAAATTATGCACACGGTTAAAATCTTTCTGCAGCCTTTAGGCCAGGTCTCCACAGCTGTACTGAACTTTAGGATTTTGGATCTCAGTGCAAAACTCTGCATTTCCCGAGGCTGAATCTGTTCTAACTAGATTAGAACATTAGTGTAAAACATGAGGGAGCCAGTTCTGCTTTTATACAACGTACCTGTCAGTCTCAAGGACCCTAAAACTGGCAGCGATTAATGTGATGGAATGAGAAGAAAGCAGGGGCTGGAGCCTGCGTCCAGGTCCTGCGAGGCTCTTCACTAGCTGCACGCTCTCCCGAATACTTCACCTTTTGAGCTCTTGTTCCTGTTCAATCTCCCTGGAATAAAGTGGAGCGGCCTCTGCATCTCAGGCCGGGCGCGCAGGCACGACAGACCAGTATGTTAGTCACCCTGCAGGCGCCTTTCCCTGGGCAGACACCTTGCTTCCTGGCATACCAGCTGAAGCTCAGGTCTCCAGCTATGTAAAGCACTGCCCATCCCCTCAGCCCCCCGGGGTCTTCTGACAAACAGATGAGCCTGTCAGTCAGCATTTGTCAAGTGGCTGTTCCTGGTCCAGCCAGCTTGACTTCCGACCCCTCATTTTTGAGTTTCTCTGTTTTGTCTAGAGTACCATAAGGAAGGAGTTATTCACACATTACTGAATTGCAGGTGCTTCCTGGAAAGGTGTGAGACATTATTTGCTGTAGTGAAAAAGGTGCAGGCTGAAGCCACTTGTAGTAAAATGAGCAGGGAAAAAGAGCAAAGCAGCACACAAAACCCGCCAGCACTTAGGGTCACCGTGGGCATGGCTCACTTGTACCCTGTAGAGCCAGCAGCCAGCTGGAGCCACATCTATCTGCGTTCATTTTCGGGGCATTCGAGCTTGTTCTCTCTACACAAAAACCAGCCACCCAGTGTTCTCTGAGCAGTTGAAAGCAAACATTGATTCCTTTACTCCATGCTTGTTACAGCGTGCAGCGTTGGCTCACCCTGGCCCTTTCTCTGTAGAGCGGCATTCGTACATCGCTTGACCGCCCTGTGGGTTCCGTGTCTGCCTTGGATCCCTAGTGACCTGCCTCACTTGCTCTGCTTGTTCTCCAAGGACAAAGCCACTGGTGACTTTCCTGAGCCCTCCCATAGGCATTTTGCTTTTAATAGCTACTTCTTCCATAAAATGTAAATTGTAGCTTATGACTGCTCTAGACAAATATAATCCAGGGTTAGTTCATTATTACATATTCGTTGTTACTCAGTGTTTTTTCACTTTTGATATTAAAGAAATTAGAACATTTTTGAGGCTGCCCTTCCCTCCCCAACACCGGGTCTCCTAAACCCTATAACCAGGCCGCCTGGCTCAGGGACTTAGAAGCATGAGTTATGATGATGCTTTCTCTGCTTTGTGTCTTATTTATTCAGAAACTATTTTGTAGTCTTGATTATATGAGTATTTTTTCCTCCTCTTCCCCCTCTCCATCCTCTTTTTGCTATGCTGAGATAAGGCGTCTTGTCCCTCTGGCTGACATGGAATTCACTCGGTAGTTCTTCATGTCTGTGAACTAGTGACTATTCTCCTGCCTCTGCCTTTGGAGACTGGGATGGTAGGCATGCATCACCACACCTGGCCTTGCTTCTTCTTAGTACGTTACTTCTCCCGCCATTTCAGGGCATTGTTCTGTGTAGACGCTGGAGCTGCCACACCATTAGATGGTCCTAAGGGGTGTGTTAGCAGATACATTGTGCAGTTGGACTTGGAAGGATGTGACAATTAGCTAGTGCTTTTCTTTATAACGCTTGACTTTTCTTTCATCCTTTCTTCACTTATTTTTATTATTATTATTTTTTAAATGTGCACTGGTGTTTTGTCTGCATGCATGTCTGTGTGAGAATGCTTGATCTTGAATTTATAGTCAGTTGTGAGCTGCCATGTGGGGCGATAGGATTTGAACCTGGGTCCTCAGGATGAACAGTCAGTGCTCTTAACCACTGAGCCATCTCTCCAGCCCCTTCACTTTTTTTGTTTGTTTGTTTTTGTTTTTGTTTTTTGAGACAGGGTTTCTCTGTGTAGCTTGGCTGTCCTGAACTCGCTTTGTAGACCAGGCTGGCCTCAAACTCACAGCAATCCACCTGCCTCTACCTTCGGAGTGCTGGGATTAAAGGCGTGCACCACCATGCTCAGCCACTTATTATTACTATTTTTTTTTAATGTGAGATTAATTGGTTTTTGCTTTTTAAGTGGGGCCAGTAAAGAGTATTTCAGTGCTGGTTTTGAAATAAAGTTGGTCAAAGAGAATGTCATTACCACACCGGTCATGTGTCAAGAGACCATCTCTCTCTGTTCCTACCCGCTCTGCATTTCCAGGTGTTCTGAGAACTGCCCAAGGGTCAGGTGGCTGGTATGGAGTACAGATCCGCGGCGATAAAAACATAGCAATGGAGTGAAAGTGCAGAAGAGCTGAGGGAGGGTCTAGAGACAGCAAAGGCTGACATGCCCAGGAAAGCAAGGAGCATGCTTTAAACTTGACCTTTCACTCTTTAGACAAATGGGCAGCTCTAAAATAAAGGACCACAAGAAGCCTGAGAGATGCTCAGTGACATGCACATCCCACGTGGAGGGGAGAGGGAAGGGGGCGATGCCGCCGTGTATTCTGTCAGAGTTGCTGTACTCTGACCCAGGAGTAGAGAGGGCATCTCTACTGTTCTGAGAACCAGGAAAGTTGTTGGCATTTCCATCGCCTTCACAAGCCAGGGCAAAACAAGCAGTGAAAACATGTGTTGCTAATGGTTGATGAGGAGGGCGAGCTTCCAGGCTCAGATTGTCACTGGGCAGGAGGCCAGTTCCTCGGAGACTCCTGGGCTGGGAAGTGGTTGGCTCACATTTAGCTCTGGTTCACGCAGGTTTACCAGACAAATGGCCATCTCATCTGCCACTGGCAGAGTATTGTAACCTCACTGAATATAACTTAACTCTTGGTCTGTTCCCGCGACTCTGTCCCTGTGGACTATGCTCTTTGAGAGGGTGAGGGAGATGAGCTGCACAGAGAACTCATTCCCACTGAGTTCCCGCAGACGTTTAACCTGCATGCCTATTTTTGGGAGATGCAGGTATGTCCCATGAGCGAGGAAGGCTGAGCTCAGTTAGGTGCAAGCCTTCCCACATGCTAGAAAGGGACAGAGGAACAGACTGCCATCCTGATTCTCCCAGAATAGCCATCACAGATACCCATGCCCTGGCTACCTTTGAGTGACATCTTGACACAGCCTAGAGCCATCTGAGAGGAGGAATTACCTAGGTCGGATTGGCCTGTGGTGTACAGTATGTGGAGCACTGATTATTAATTGGTGCAGGAGAGCAGCACCACCCCTAGGCAGGTGGTCCCGGCCTGTAAGAAGCCAGCTAAACACGAGCCACATTGCAGTGTTTCTCCATGCTTTCTGCCGCCCTTCACTGGTATGGGCGAGTTTTTTGTCTGACTTCCTGTCAGTGATGATTGTTCCCCGCGCGTTGTAAACAGAACAGAGCTTCACTAGGTTGCTTTTGGGTTGGAGTGTTGTCATAGCAACAGAAAGGAGACTAGGACAGATTCTGCTCGATTTAATCTCTATTGCTGCAACGGAACACTGACCAAAAGAGAGGAAAGGGTTTATCACCCCACCCCCATGTTTCCAGCTCACAGTCCATCACTGAAGGAAGCCAGCAGGATCTCAAGACGGTGTCAGGTTGACAATCAGGGCTAAGCAGGACAACACTCAAGTGACTTGGGTGCGTTTCCAAAGCATAGCCCTGAGAACAGATTGCATATTTCAAAGAGGTCTGTGAATTCAGCCAGCACATTTGTAGATGACGATGTTGGGTACCCTGTAGGCTTTTCATTTCTTTCTGTCCTTGCTGTGATTCAGGCTTAGTGCTGGCTCCAGCCTGCCCGTGTCCGAGGCAGCTGAGGTACCCATCACAGCCCCTTACCTGGGCCTATCGTGCTGATCCTATATAATACTGTCCTCTGTGAAGCATTTTTTTTTTTTTTAAAGTTTAATGTAAGTATCAGCATGGAAAAATTTGCTAAGAAATCAATTATATTTCTTCATCTAAGAGTTGTCTGTATCACCGTGAGTGGTGGTACATACCTGGGGTTTCTGAAGAGGGAAGATTATAAATTTGGTCTTTCTTCTTTCTTACAGTCCTCAAGAAAATTTCTATGACTTTGCCACTTACCTGACTATTGCTTCCTTCACGCTCTTTTTCATTTACCAGGGGTTATTCCATACCTCGTGCTGTGCTTGGATTTTGTAATATGATCCCAGATAATCTATAGATTTCCTTGTTGCTTCCTGTAAATGCTGTATTTATATGTTAGTCAGTTATAGGCCAAAGTGCACATCATCCAGTCTTACCATAAATTACCTTGGCGAAGTTTGAATATGAGGCTGAAAATATGCCTAGACATGGAACATAGATAACTGTAGGGTCATTAAGGAACTTTCTAGATCAGTTGCATGTCTGATTCTACAGTTCTTTTAGAAAACTATATCAAGTTGTCCTCCAGCCCACACTTGCATAGACCTCACTGCATTCCCAGACTCTGCCACATTACACACACACACACACACACACACACACACACACACACACACACACACACACACGGCACATACACTTACTTGTTTTCATAGATTTATGCATATATTTACTGTCTTGGTGTTGGACCGTATCAAGCAAGTCTAATTCCTTTCTCACGTAGGTCTTTAGATACTCAGAGCCATGGCTGGACATGCAGTTAGTTATTTGATCCCCACTAGCCCCTTCATGGAGCATGACCAAGTTTATCACTAGACTTGTAGTCCGATTGCTCTTTTCTGTGTTCCTGTATCCTATGCATTCCTCATTGTTGCCTGTTAGCCACACACGGGGACAGAGCATGGCATTGTCCCTTAGAGTTTGTCCATCATGGTCTTGACCATGAAACAGAAGTAGACCAGACTCTGCTGTATACGTCTTTGTAAATCTGAAGTTCTGGAAAGTGACCAGTTTAGAAAATTTGGCTGCCATACTTAAAACTGTAATTTATCTTGAATGCTAGTTTGGGCGGCCTTAGAGCAAGAAGCCTGGACATCACATTGGCTCTCCCTCAGGTGTCTGGTGAACTCTACTGCTACTGCGTTTAAAATTAACCTTGGAAATTGAGACCTCGAGTCCTGGGCCTGTAGTGACAAGAACTGGGAGAGACTGAGGCAGGAAGATGACAACTTCAAGGCCCACCTGGGTTGTGAAATTAGTTCAAAGCCGGCTTCAGGAGACAGTGTAAAAAAAGAGGTCTTGGGATGTAGTCTGGTGATAAAATGCTTTTCTGATATGGGTGGAGTCCTGTGTTCTGTAAGCTAACAAAATAGAGGGCGAAAGAGAAAAACAACACTGGAAATTGCTAATAGGCCCTTGGCACAGAACATGGGGAAATCATCAAAGCATAGGTGTGCTTTCTGTTGCTGGAGGCAGCGGTGATAGTGACTTCAGAAAAACCAATATTGGACTGAGGACATGGCTCGGTGGGAAAACTGCTGTTCAGATATGAAGACCTGCGTTTGAATCCCCGTTGAAAGTCTGACATGGTAGCATGAACTGGAGCTTCTGCATCTTAGTAGCAGAGAGAGGGGAAGCAGAGACGTCCGATCCTGGGGGCTCCCTGGCCAGCTGTTCTAGTGAAACATCGAGTGTTGTAGGTTCCATGAAAGAGCCTTTCTCAAAAACTACGGTGGTGAGTGATAGAAAATGACTTTTAGTGTGCATCTCTGAACACATTGAGGGACATACTAAGAAAAGGAATCTTGAGCTGGGGGGGGTGGTTTACACCTTTAATCCCAGCACTCAGGAGGCAGAGGCAGGTGGATCGCTGTGAGTTTGAGGCCAGCCTGTTCTATAGTGTGAGTCCAGGACAGTCAAGAATGCACGGAGAAACCCTGTCTCGAAAAAACAAAACAAAACAAAACCAAAAAAAAAAAAAAAAAAAAAAAAAAAGAAAAGGAATCTTAGTTAAAATAAAATTAGTCATATTGTGCTGGCATACAGAATCAAGACTGGTATGGAGTGAGTTTCTTCATATGTGGGGAAGGATGCTCTGTTCATCATTTCAGCCTCCTTGTCTCCTCCCTCCCCTCCCCAGCTAGTTTCCATATCCACACAATCAGAGTCTCTGAGGCTTGGCTCTTCCTTCATAGAGTCAACTTGGGGATATTTATAAACTGCAGCCTAGCACCCACCGCAGACCTCCCGAATCAAGCTCTGATAGTAGGGGCCTAGGGGCCTCCCAATAACGCAGGTGGGGGACGTTGTCTCCTTGGAGAACTACAGACCGGAATATTTTTACTGTCCAGTTCTGAAATGAGGGTTTTATATCTACTTTAGATAAATTCAAGTGTTGTAATAACTGAGGTTATTACTTCTAGCTCCTTATGCTCCACACATTTTCTCTTGGGGACTGTGTTGTCACTGCTGTAGTGAATACGTACTTTAACCTGTTCACCAGTCCCCTGGGCTCAGGTCTCAGAAGGTTCAGCTGGCTGCCCCTTACGTGATTCGAAGAAGCAGCCATGCTTTTGAGGAAGTAATTTAACTAAGTGCAATTGTTGATCTTTATTGTCAGCCCAGCTAGATCTGGAGTGCTCTGAGAAACAGCTCTGGCCTTGTTTGTGAGACTTTCAAGAGAGGTTTAGCCAAAGAGGAAAGATCTACTTGGATGTGGGCATTCCACCCCATGGCTAGGGCTCTTGATGCCTCTACCAAACTGAAAGGGCAAAGCAAGTGGTGTATCAACTAATCATCTCTCCTTCCTGACTGTGGGCGCTGTGTGACCAGCTAGCTGCCTGGTGCACCTGCCACCAGGCCTTCCCTCTCTGTGATAAGACTGTGCCCTCAATCCATGACTCAGAATAAACCATTCCTTCCTTAAATTGCTTTTGTTGGATATCTTTTTTGTCCCCATAGCAATGAAAAAGGTAACTAACTTATATACCAAATTTTTCCAAGATTTGCTGCCTCATGAGAGTTGACAGAGTACGTTAGAGGCCCGATCTCAATGTCTTGGTTTTGGAACCATTAATAAATGGGCCCAAGGAACCATATGCCTAGTTAGTGTAACTATCCTGGAACATCAAGACTGGTAGACTTGACTCTCACTCTTCTGGCACAGAGCTGCTCCTTTCCCCCATTTTCTGACCAAGAATGGGAATATATGTGAGCTAAGTCTTCTGAACCAGAACTTCAAATGCATCGCCCTACTTCATTGGACACGTGGGCATTGGACGCCTATTGACAAGCCGAAGAGTGGTAGGTATTCCGAGGCACACTACGACCTATTTAGTTTACTCTTTATTTCAGCTGGGGGTTTGTCCACCTGTTAAAAGAGCAGAGAGATAAAGAAACATCTTTTGCTCTGCCTAGAGAATTGGCTAAGGCTTCAGAGAAGTGGTATTTGAAAAAATGTAAGATGTAGTTGCTGGAGAAAAGGTATCAGGCACAAGAAAGTCATAACTGATGGCAATTGGCTCATCAGCGTGGGAGCATAGGGTGCCAGGCCTTGTGTGTTTGGGAACTGAAGTTAGAAATTGCCGACAGGACAGAGCCGTAGGACACTGGACTTGCAGCAGAAGCTGGCGTGAGGTGTGGCTCTGGCATTTCACATCTGCCAATCAGTGCGTAGTAACCAGCGCTTGATAAACTCTTAAAACCCACTAATGCTAGTGATGTCATAGCGCGTACCAGGGTTCTTTGAGTTTCTACCTCATCCTGTAATGAATGGTCAGCCAGGGGAAAGCTCTGAAAGACATGTTTATATTGTGTTGGGGGCAGATGGAGTTCAGCGGGCCTACTTGAAGATGCAGTCTTCTTTATAGGGTTCCTGAGCATATTTCTATATATGTGTCCTGCATTCCTGGCCCTGACCTAGAAAGGAATGTTAGGAGCAGAGCTGTTGTGGAGATAGAGGCTCTTTCATCAAAGACTAAGGAAAAAAAAAAAAAAAACCACACTACATAATTTACCTAAGGGTCACTCAGTCTTTTGGACCTAGCTCTGAGCTTTCCTAATCTCTCTCCAGCCCTTTCCTTTATATTTTAGCTCACCTTTGTTTTGTTTTTGTTGGCTTGATTAGTGTGAAGTACACTTTCAGATTTCCTTGCTGTGTTTGATAGAAGCCCCAGTACCTGACTGATTATGGGTTATGGGACTTGTATTTAAGGTCCAGTCTTTGAGACCATGTAACATTAGATCCTAGCAGTCTGTTGATTACCCTCTAGAGTGTCTTCTCTGTGTGGTCCTTCTCTGCTGCTGCAAATGAAAGAAAGTCTCAAAAATGTATTGGTCCTATTGCTGTTTAGAACTGAGTTGCACCTTGAGAGTACATTCCAAGGGTTAGCAAGATGGATGGGTCACCACCGGTTATTGCATTTGAGAACGGTTGGTAATTTGGATACGAAGAAGGATGTGCTTTTTTTTTTTTTTTTTTTTTTTAAATAACAAACAATTCTACATTTCCTCATGTGCAGCTGCTATTCTAGATACATTACCAGAATTACCAGTGCTCACACAATGGCCATCACAGTAGAGACAGACACCATGATTACTAATTTTCACGTGGAGAAACCAGGGTGTTAGGGAGGCTGAGGCACATGTCTGACTTAGCCAGCCGGTTAGTTAGGGAGCACTAGAGACTTTGGGCTCCATAGTGCACTCTGTTCTGCTGTTGATAGTAACTGGGCGTGGGGCTTTGAGTGTGGTACTGGGTGTCAGCAGTGACTCCCCTGCGTGACCAACCTGGCAGGCGCCATCTCTGCTTTATTTTCTTCTTTGGTAAATTCAAGGTAGCCGCCGGGATTAGGGCTGCTTTTAGCTCCAGCGCAAGTATGTGTGTGTAGAAGCCTTACCTAATATCTGGCACATTGGGATGATTTCCCATTATTTTACAGTTGCTCTTGTGAAAATAAATAAAGCAGTGTTGTGAAGTTTTTGAAGTTAGGGTTTCAGAAGCATTCTCTTAGTGATACATTTGAATTTTAAGGTGGTTTAACGCCTACTTATGATAAAGTCTTTTAAAGAAGTCTGGGCATACCAGGCCCCAAGTGTCAGGCTCTGGGAGATTTTTCCACACCTTCAGAGGCAGAGTGAGGAAGTGAGGACCACCTCTCCTGTGACCCCTAATGGTCCTGAGGATAGGGCCAGCGAGCCAGAGCACAGTAGTTGTGCTTCCTTGTTTTGTATGGATCTGGGTAAAGAAACAACTGTCACCTGGCAGTTAGACACTGGGAAATTGGAACAGAGAGGTCATGGAGGCCACTGAACTAGCTCAGAAAATTGCTCAGGGATCTTAAAGAGGACCAGTCACACCTGGGCACCTGGGAGCTCTTCCTGTTTCCTGGAGGTTCAGGTGCCAAGGATGCTCTCCCCAACCTCACATTGGAATTATGTTTGGGAGTATTTTACAGTACCACCCCCTTTACGTGTGCTCATGTGTATGCAGGTGCACAATGTGAGTGTGACCTTCATACATATTCAAATAGAGTATCTCACTTGAATCCACAGCCTCCAATTTTGGCCAGTCTGGCTAGCTAGCTTTCCCTGGGGACCCCTGTGTCTGTCTCTGAGTGCTGGCACTATTGCGGACTGTCATGTTCATCAGGTATTTATATGGGCTGTTGGAGATGCAAACTCCATCCTTACACTAACACAGCAGGTACTTAACCTGCTGAGCCATTTCCCAAGCTTTTCTGTTCTCCCCCTTATGAATTCTTTTCTTCCTCCTCATGAATTCTTTTCCTCCTCCTCCTTTTCCTCCTCCTCCTTTTCCTCCTCCTCTTTTTACTCCACTTCCTCCTCTTCCTTTTACTCCTCCTCCTCCTGCTTCTCCCTCCTCCTCCTCCTTTTCCTCCTTTTCCTCTTCCTCCTCTTTAGTTTTTGAGATAGGGTTTCATGAATTTCTGGTTGCATGTCACAGAGATTTCTGACTCTAGAAACTTCAAATGATGGTGCTGAATTTGAGCAACCATCTAGCCAGCAAATGCAAGGACACAGCCAAAGCTAGCTTCAAGAGCTTAGTGACAGGGAAAGAACTGTAGCCCTCACTTGTAGTAGTAGTGTAGCTCGCTCTGTGGCCTTAGACCACCATCCATCATGCTTGGAAGATTTTGTATTGGGACAACATCAAGAATGTTTTGCCTCTTACTCAGGTTGCTAGCAAACAAACAAACAAAAAAATTCACAGATTGTTGAAAAGAACATCTTTTAGCTGAATGGCTCCAGTGGCTGCCTGTTTCCGTCCTGCAGCAAGCAGCCTCATGGCTTGAGCATTTGATCAGAAGAAAGTGCAGGTCAGGGGAGGTGGGCAGACTCTGTGCCTTAAACAGTGGCGCAGTTCAGATGGTTCTCACGCAGGGCTGTGTCTGCAGATCTTCATCTGGATTAATGGTAGGATTTGATATTTTGTGGCGCTGAGCTGTGGTGGTCAGTGTGAGAGCTGTTTGGGTTTGTATTGCTTAGTTGCTAGGGGGATGTTCTGAGCTTGTCCATCCTGCTGTTCACTTCACTGTTTTGGTCAAATAGTAGGAAATACCATGAATTTAAGCCAGTTTGAGAAATTTAAACATACAACATTTATTTTGAAGAGACAAGGCTGCCCCGTCAGGAGCTACAGAAACGTTGGAATAGAAGCCTATGGGGCCAGCGAGAAACCCTTATATTAACACCACAGAATGTAAATCTTGTAATTATAAAAGTGTTATAGCTTATGTGTATCCAGACTAATGTTAGCAAACATTCAAGTTCAGCCCACTTACATTATTAAATCCTACAGTGATCATAAGTGCCTAAATCTATATAGAGCCTAACAGCCTGAATGCACAGCATTGCACATTAACCTAGTTCACATGACTTGTTCTTGCATCAGCTGGGGTCCTCTGGGACCCCGGGGTATGTGCATCTGGTGACAGGGTGAGTTTGCAGTCTTTGCTGTATTCTCCTGCGTAAAGATCCCCTTTGTCTGCTTTGGAAAAGTACTGTGGCAAGATCTTGAAACAGGCTTTCTAAAATAAGTGCAGTGACATTATGGCTACCAGTACAAAGCTTGGTGGGCATCATGGTTTAAGATACAGATTCCTAAAAGAATAAAAAAGAAAAAAGAAAAAAAGATACAGATCCTTGGCTTCAGTGTGTTATGTTGCATTACGTGGTAAATTGTGCTATTTATTCCCATCCCCTTCAAAACTTCTTGATAATAGTTTGAAAATTTGTCAACAACATTATTGAGAATATAAAATAAAGGCCTTTCCATGTAATTATTCATTAAAATGTAACTACATTTTGCCTTGGAAGCGAGCTGAGCTTAATTTTTAAGGCATTGTGTTATTTGCAGAGTCTTCCAGTTGTTGACTCAAATCTAGTTTGGAATAGGATCAGTTTATCTCTTCAGAAGATGAAAAGCCCCTTAGCAGTCAGGATGCAGCGCGGGAATCCCTGTCCACACAGCGTGAGCACTCGTTACCTCACATTCCTGAGTTCGCCCTTTGCTGAGCCCATTACTCTGTAGACATAGTGCCTGTGTGAAGGTTGGTGTTACACTGGGAGAGTTGACCAAGAACCTTCTGGCACAGCCTGCCGGCATCCATTTCTAGTGGATGCCTTGTGGGAATCTTTGCACATATTGTTAATGGCATGGCTGTCTATAAAACAGTATGCTTTTCCTCCTGAGGAAGTATAACAGATGTAGTTTATTATAATTAGAGATACTTAACTATCCTTTCTTTAAAAACATTTTTACTACATTTCCCTCCCTCTCCCTCCTCCCCCTCTCTCTGTGTGTGCGCCTATGTGTGAGGCACAGTGCGTGTCTGTTGAGGTCAGAGGACAGCTTGTGGGGATTGGCTCCCTCTTTTTATCATGTCATTCTCGGGGATCAATTTCAGATAATTATCCTCTGTGCCAACGGCTTTTACTCACTGAGACATCTTGCCGGTCCATGGTCTTTCTTAGCAGGATGTTCCTCGTTTATTGTGATTTTTCGCTTCCTACCTTATGTGTTAGTTACTCTCCAACTTGCCTTATGCCATCTTCTAGATCCCTTTAGGCGTCAGGGCTCCTTGTTCGAACATCTCTTTAAACTGTCTGCCTTACTTCCTTCATTGCTATGATAGAATATGTAACGAAAACAACTTAACATGGAACGTGTTTGTTTATTACTGCTTGTAGCTCCAGAGTGTGTCATTTGGGGGGAGGAGGGGGTGATGATGGCAGGAGCTGGAGGCAGCTAGTTCCACTATATCCCTGGTCAGAAGGCAGAAAGTGATGACTGTCTTTGCTTAACACACACACTCTCTCTCCTCCCCTCTCCATCTCTCTGTCTCTCTGCCCCTTCCTTCCTTCCTTCCTTTTTTCTTTTCTTTTCTTTTTTTCTGGTCTGAGAATCCCAGAACTTCAAATGGTACCATCCACAGCTAGAATAGGACTTTCTACTTCAGTTAACCCAAAAAATGTCTAAAAAGAAAATCTAAAGCAGTTCCTCACTGAGCCAGGAATGGTGACACATGCCTTCGTCCTGGCAGTCAGGAAGGCAGAGGCAGACAGATCTGTGTGAACTAGAAGCCGGTGTGGTCTACACAGTGAGTTCTAGGCCACCTCAGGCTATAATAACTGTCTCAAACAAACAAAACAAAAGAAAAATCCCTCATAGGCATGTCGGCTGCCTCGAGCTCCTGCCATGACAGTTTTCCTGCTGTTATGGACGGCACTCTCAAACTAGGAGGAGTAAACACTTTCTTCCTTAAGTTGCACAGTAGTAAATAAAAGAGACATGGCAGAAGACAAATGGGAGATCTGCACTGGGTTTCCATGGTGATTCTGCATCACATCACGTTGGCACTCACGATCAACCATCACAATGACACCCTTGTCAGCATGACACCCAAACACACCGCTTTTGGGCCTTTACCTTCCACCCTTTGTCCTCATAGACTTGTGGCCATCTCACAGTGTGGAACACAATCAGTCCAGATTCAAAGTCCCCACAGTGTTTTGTTTAACAATTTCAATACAGCTTTACATGTCCAAAGGCTGAGTCTCAACTGAGACTGAAGACAGTGTTGTCTGTTTACTTGTTTTTTGAGACAGGATTTCACATATCCATTAGATGACCTATAATTCCATATGTAGATCAGGCCGGCCTTGAACTCACACAGATCTGCTCACCTCTCTCTCCTGAGTGCTGGGATTAAAGACATGGACTACTATGACCAGCCTGAAGGCATTCACTCAAGTGTGAGTTCCTACCATCTAAAAACAAGCTACGTGTTTTGAACACACAGGGGCACAGAATAAATATCCCATTCTGAAAGGGAAGAGTCAGGGTACAGCAAAGAATGATGGGAACAGAGCAAGACTGAAACGCAACAGAAAAACCACCAAGCCTTTCACAGCAATGTCCAGTGTCTGGGGCTCATGGTAGAGTCCTATGGGCCCCAAGGACTTAGGTTGTCCATCTCTCTTGGGCTGATTCCCCTCTACGTCCACAGCGCTTTCCTGGGGGATGTCACATGGTTCTGGCAACGTCAGCATCCTCAGGTCTGCACTGTAACTTAGGCTTCATTCAGTAGTCTCCCAGAGGAGTCTCTTAACAGAACACACACCTTGCCACTTGCTGTCTGGCCTCAGGAGCGCTCTGAGACTTAGACACAAGCCCCCATGATCCCTTCAGTCCTGTATCTTTCATGCATGCAACACCATTATCTTGATATGATGACCAACATCTGCCACCTTCTTGAGACGGAGTGCCGCCCCCTCCCCACATCGCATCAGTTTCTCTGTGCTGACCTGGGATGGGTGGAGGTGTACTTTGCTAGACAGTTGCTTTTGACGTCCAGGGAAACTTTCATCAGTATTCTCAGCGTAGGCAGTGTCCTTCAATTGAGTGTGATTTTACAAGGTGGAGCCTTCTATGTCTCCTAAGTGCTGCTACTCTGAGGCACCTTTTCCAGGGCAGGTCTGGAGGGGTCTCTTTAATGACGCCGTCGGATCCTGATGATTCCAGATGTTTTGTGTCCCGCACGCTCCCCTCTGAAAGGGGACCTAGGCCTGTCCCTGTTGAACGCCACATCTACTTGTCCTTTATATCCTCCTCCACATTCCCACTTCCTGTCACTGTGGACCAGCTTGAGGGTAGCGAGCAACACCGATAACAGTTTGAATGCTGCCTTGAAAATTCTTTCGCCAAACAAATTAGTCCATTACTAATTAAACTAGTTTAAACTCAGCTTCAACATGAGACCTCAGCAGTTCAGTGCGAAAAATGAAAACGTAACTAAACCTAAACACCGGTGTACAAGCATTAGTCCAGTTTAATAAACGCGGCCTAACATACTTGGCTTTTGTATTTTTCCTCTCTAATCCCATGCTGGCCTTGAGCTGATTGCACAGCTGAGTATGACCTTGAACTTCTAGTCTTCTGCCTTCTACCCTCCAAATGCGGGCAACCGGGGCAAGTGCACCCCACCCAGTTCTTTAGGGGCTCAGGAGATTTGATTCAGAGCTTCACGCGTGCCAGGCAAACACTCGAGGAAGCACATCTCTGCCTCCTTGGTTTCCTTTCTTTACATGTAAAATAGTTATCTATTTATCTTTTCAAGTTTTGTTTTTGTTTTTTTTTTATGTTACCACTGTTTAAGTTATGAAGAAAAAAAAGATCAGTGATATGTTTCTGTAATCCCAACTCAAGGCTACACAGGGCCACAAAGCAACACTCTTGTCTCAGAAAAGCAGACCAAAACAACCCAAGAGAGAAAATGTGAAGGAAATCGTAACAGTGTACACATTGCCTCTTTGATTTTCTGTGATTCACAGCAGCAGCATAGAAGTACACAAGCTCAGTGGTCCCCAATCGTTTGGCTTAATTTATTTTCTTTCAACAGATTTGTCCCTTTGCCTCCCCCATAATCCTGTCACACCTTTAAGCAAAAATAAGGTTTATACTATTTATGTAACTTAATTTTGTTTCCCCCAACCCTAGAGTGCATATGTGCATTATATTATATTATTAAATACGTTCCAGATGCATGGATTTTAATAGCTAGTGATGAATATCATTGCTTGCATCTGGCATCTCTGTTTACTCCTTCCTCTGATGTGTTTTGGTTGATAGCATTTTCTTAGTTCATCTTTCCTGGGCCAGCCAGCTCTGCCTAGCCTCTGTCGCTTCTCGGTGGCACCACCAGCCTGGTCTTTCCACATCAACAGCTTATGTAGGCTCCCAGAAATGTAGTACTGTTCTAATGTCTTCTGATTTTAATTAAGAGTTTCTACTGTCTAAGTGATTGCAAAAGCCACTGTCAGTTTTGTCCACTGCTCTGATCAAGCACAGAGAACAGAGCATTCCCAGCTTTGTGATTTTCAAGGTGATTTACCCCTGAGCCTTTCCAACAATGGTTGGGAACCTTGAGCATTTACATCTTTATTAAAGATCATTAATGGTGAAAGAGTAATTGGGCATAGAAGCGCCATGAGAATATTTCAATATGCCAGCAAATGAGAGGATAGAATTATCAATGGGAACAAAATACTCAAAAATTGAAGACTTATTTTGAACAAAATAAAAGCAGCCCCCTGTTACCAGTGCCCAAGAGCACACCTGCTAGCACTCAGGCGGGGAGCAGATTTGTCTGTTTAAAATTGGCTCATCTGAGATTTTAGAGCTATGGAAAGAAATGAATGCTCTTTTCTTTGTTGCACAAAGGCTTCCTGTACACCTAAAACACATACCTATTAAATAGTACTAATTGGTCTTCTGAGGAAATAAACTGGCAAATAAATCATTTCTCCAATTATAGAAAAAATAGTTCTTGTAAAGGAAGGAGCTTCTTGTCCCATTTCATATTTATCAACTACATGAACTATTTGTTATTCTAGAGCATATGGATATGAGTTTTCTATTTTATGAATCAGCATTCCAAATTCATTTTTGTTATAAATTAACAGTTTATAATTGAAAAAGTCTGTGGGATACAAAATAATGCTATGACTTGTGAATATGGTACAGGACAGCTAAATCAATCTAGTTGTATCTACACCTCAGATATTTAACATTTAAAAAAATGTGCTGAGAACACTGGAAAGTTACTCTTAGCTATTTCAAAATGTATAATACAGCTATAGTTAGCATGCTGTGCAGTAGGAGAGAGGGTGAGGAGCTACTGTGTGAGGGTTTGTCTGCTGGTGCCTGTGCTTGCACAGAGGCTAGAAGAGGGTATGCAGTGACTTCCTCTGCCTGCTCTCTTTTCTCTCAACCTGAGGCTGCCATTTTCACGGCTAGGCTCGGGTCACTGCATAGGCGCTGGCATCTCTGGAGCAAGCGCTCTCACCTGCTGGACCCTCTTGCCAGCCTCAAGTCGTTCTCGGTTTTGAGCATTTGCTAAAACCATTTCAAACTCCAGTTCTGGATGTGAGGTGTGGTTGTTTAGACCTCTGCTTAGGTCGGCTGGTTCTTTACTATTCTGTAAAGTTTCTCCCCTTGTCTATTATAAACTTTTTCATTTATTATGAAACCTTTTACTCAAATTAAGACAGCTGTTTTCTGTCTTAATTTCTGTTAGAAAAGTTAGCAATCATACTCAGCTACAGAGTTTTGTAGTGTGCTTTATCCAGATTTAATAATACTCTCCTGTAGGATCTGAACTTTCTACCTTATTTTGTGGTAGACTGTTTAGGCTAGCAGAATTGCCTATACAATTTAAAAACATATTTTCTGTTGTTTCCATGTACTAGCAGAGACTATTTTCCACCCTCCAGGATTGGGTCCTTATTTTTTATGACAGACACAAACCCCTAAGGCACATGCATGTATGTACACACACACACACACACACACACACACACACACACACACACACACACACGCATGCGCCTCTGAAGAGTGTTTGGAGGGTAGGTGAAGACTAGCAAGATAGAGGAGGCTTCATCTTCCTTTCCATGGTCTGCGCCCCATTTACCTGTCGGTACCATCTCATCTTCCCAGGGCCTTTGTTCTCTTAAGACACACTGAGCCTCTTGGCCCTAGACTTTAAAATCCCTACATTTTATTAGTCAAGGCAAGTCACAGTCTCTTTCTTTTTTTATGGTCTCTTTTCTATTTTCACAGCCCCCCTATATATGCAAACCCATACATTTGTACATATACACACATACTTAAATCAGTTCATCTATGAGAGAAAACAAGTATCTGTCTTGGAGTCTGGCTTATTTCACTTAGCATGCTGATCTCCACTTCCATACAATTTCATGCAAATGTTTTTCTTTGTGGCAGAGTAAAATTCCATTTTGTGTGTATGTATGTGTATGTTTCACATTTTTTTTTAAATCCATTGATGCGTATTGAAAGACATCTAGTTAGTTCCATTTCCTTAGCTATGAGAATAAGCGCAGCAGTAAACACAGATGTGCACCTGGCTCTAGGATGCAATGACTTACAGTCCGTTGGTTGTAAAACCACCAGTGGTGTAGCCAGGTCGCATGATAGTTCTAATTTTTGTTTTTCAAGGACTTTTCACCCTGGTTTCCATATTTGCTATAATACTTAAATTCCTACCATCAGTCACCACGTGCTCTTCTTTCCACACATTCTCACCAGCATTTCTCATCATTTGGTTTCTTGATGATAGCTGTTCTTACTCAAGTAGTCAACCCAGTTTTTCCTTTTCTTTTGATACGGGATTTCTCATAGCATAGGCTGTCCTTTGTGTAGTGAAGGGTGACCTTGAACTTTTGGTCCTCCTGCATGCACCTTCCAGTTGCTGGGATTATAGGTGTGCGCCTGGCTTATGTGGTATTGTGGTTTGTACCCAACTGAACCCAAAGGGCTTCATGCATGCTAGGCAAATACTCCATCAGCTGAGTGATAGCTTCAGCTCTACAGCTTTAATTTTTATATTCCTGATGCCTAGGGGTGTGAGATATTTTATTGAATATTTATTGGCCTTATGTATGTTTTTTTTTTTTTTTTGGAGAATATTATACAATCTATTTTTAGCATAGCCACTCATTTCACCCTGTAATTCCCCCCAGATCCACCCTCACCTCCCTATGTCCTCAACGTCACATCCTGTTTTTTTATTTAATAACTCATCAACTCCAATGTGTGCTGTGCATGTACTTCTGTGTGTGGGCAGCCAGGACCCACACCCTTAAAGAAGTTCACAACTGGGTAGGACTGTTGATAACCATCCTCAGCAGCCTGCAGAGTACTTGTTGGAACTTGAGAGCTAGCCAACAGGGCGGAAGCTTCCTTGTCAGTACCAACTCCATTTCTCCATGTGTTGTGCCCAGTGTGCATGGTGTTCTAAGTGGTCGAGTTCAGCCATCAAGCTCTCAGTGGCAACAAAGAATTACAACAATAGTTTGCATTGTTTCTGGGGCGGGGGCGTGTCTCTGGGACACACCTGTCCAACAACTAGAGGAGAGGAGGTATACCATACCTGGCAATGGCTTTTTAGTTGGCAACCTGTGGCTTCTAGGACAAGCACAATCTCTTGTGTTGGATAGCCCTATTAAACATTTTTATAGGAATATATATATGTGTATGTATGTATGTATATATGTATGTATGTATATATAGAAGCTTGTGAAATAGTAGGCTTTCCTATGGCTTTTTCAAACATCCTTGGAGTTAGCTATCCCTTCTCCAACTCCTTCTCTGCCATGTATGTCTTAGTGGAGAATTCTCTATTCTGTTGGTCCATTTATTGGCTGGATGACCTTTGGGTATTGATATGGCTTTGAAGTGTTCTACCTAGGCTTTCTTCTGCCAGTTTTAAAGTTTCAGGTCTTATATTAAGGTCTTTGATCCATTTTGGATTGGTGTGTGTTTGATTTGCTTTTTCTCTGCTTTATGCTTGTTTTGTTTTTTGCTGAAGGATGGGAGAGATGGACCTAGTTTCACTTTTCTGTACATGGAAATCCAGCTTTCTCACCGTCCTTGCTGAAGAGGCTGGCTTTCCCTCAGTATGCGTGTGACACCGTTGTCAAGCATTAGGTGTCTGGCTGTTGTGTAGCTGTGTGGGCTTATTTCTTCATTCTCTATTCTATTTCTTGTCTTAGTGCAAAAACATTCAAATTTTGTTCCTGCGGCTCTAGTATAATTTGGTACCAGGTGTGTGATACTTCAGCTTTACCTTTCTCCTTCATGGGATAATGATCATCAGATAAATTCTAGAAATCTTTTTCTGGAAGAATATCATGGGAATTTTGTTGAAGACTGTGTTACATCTGCAGATCAGTTTTGCTACTCTTAACTTTTTCCACAGTATTAACTGCCTCTCCGTGAGTATGGGATGTCTCTATCTTCTGGTGTTTTCTTTTCCTCACTGTCTCCAAGTTTCCATTGTATTGGCTTTTGCTGTTTCTATCCCCTTTGTTTCTCTTGTCTTTGATCTAGGTCTTTCCAGCACCGTAGGATAAGATTGGGGATGGTGGGCACCTCTGTCTTGTTCCTGATTTTGTAGGCAATGCTTCCGGTTTACCATATCTGTCTAGGTGGCTGATCAAAAAGGCAGCCTAGCTTGATGAGGACAGGGGGTAGGGATTTGAATGTAAGTTACATATTAATTTATACAAGGTTTTCAGAGGGTTGTGTCATTCTTGACACTGTTGTTTTGCTCCATGGGAACCCATGATAGTGGTTCTTCTCTACTTTATGGAAGAATTTGGGCACTTTGGGTACAGCAGATTGGTGGTTGGCCATATAATAACATGAAAGGATGCGGCTCTTTTAGAACTGAGATTTCCTCTGCCCCTTTCTCAAATGCAGAAAAGAAGCATTACTAGTACCAGAGGGGCAAAAGACCTTGTCGGATGGAGAGTGGGAACAACATTTTGTTTTGTTGAATGAAAGACTCAGTATCTACTAAAAACAATAGTGGCTGTAAGGAGCCTGGTGCCATGTAACAACCCAGGGCAGTTGGGGTTCTCTGAATACAACTGCACAGAATGTAGCCTAAGTGGGTCAGTGAGCTGTAATCAAACATGCAGATTTGAAGAATAGTGTCGCTGTGTGTTCTATCACATGACTGCTCAGTGTGCAGGCACCCTGCCAGAAGAGCTACACAAACTGTTCTTCATGTGCCCTGGCTGAGCTCAGAAGCAAGGCAGAAAGAAGGGTTTATAGCTTATGAATTCTTCCTCTGACTATGTAAGGACGCTGAAAGTTTACTACAATGTGATATAGTTTAAGTGACATCTCCTCAATTACATAAGAAAGTAGGTGATTTATAACGTCCATCAGCCTAATGCAGGAAAGGACTACAGAGTCACTGGGCTCGTTTGGAGGCCATAGCATGCTGTACTTTTACAGTTATTATGTGCCTTTTCATGTTGACCAACGCAATACTTGGCACAGGCTGTAGGTGAGGATGCTTTCAACCTGTGGAAAAAAAAACCCTACATCTATTTGCTTGTTGTGACCTCTATTAGACGTGGGGATTTGAAGGCTGTCGTTCTTGTTACTGACTGCAGACCCGAGCACCCGATTTACCTGATTTCTTGTGTTATATACAAATGGGCCCTGGATACATGGAATCGGTGATGGCTTTTGTACTTTTGCTATTACTCTTTTTTCTTGGAAAACAAAGTAAGCTTTTCATGCCCGAGTAAACACATAGATGTATTATGAAGCTGTCAGACTCTTTGAACAATCGGCATCTGCTCAGTTATTCAAATATGTGACTCTCTTCAACGTCTCTTGTGTTTGCCAGCGCTTTAGTGCAAGTAATATAAAGGGATTGCCGTTCTTTAAAAACAAATCTCAACTGATGGTTAAAGAAATCTCAAGGGTTAGCACCCGCTGAGCATCTTCTTCATTATCCTGTACGTCCAATTAGGAGAACCATTTGTGCAGATTCACAGTTCATTTAGGTAATCTGTATTTTTTTTTTTTTTGTCACCTGACCTAAGTGTGATCTACTTCCACCCACCAATGTTCTCTCGGTGTAGTCTCCCTCCCGTAGTCAGCATGGCTTTTACAGAGAACCCGAAGCTTTGGTTTGACTTTCTCCTTGCCTTGTCAACCCTTTCCAAGTTGTACTGTGTTTATAATAATCATTTTTATTATTTGCATAATTATTTAGCAGCTTCTGAGCCTGTTTTGTTATTCACAATGTGCTTCCTGGTTTTAATTTTAGTATCATAATGCAAAGATGTATTTGTGCATTATGCTTATTTTTGCTATTGAATTTTAGCGTGAGGAGAGCTGACTTGAGAAACATTTGTCTTTAGTGTGTTGCCCACTTTTTATAGGCAGTGCCTCTTTGCATTATTGTAAAAATATTAGTTCTTTTTTTTTTTTTAACCAATAAAAGGAGAAGATACAACTAGTAAACACTAGCATCTTCTAATCAACATTCGGAGCATTCTGTCATCCTGGTATAGGCTTTCTCCTTTGTCAGTTCACTTTCTACTTTTGACAATGTAATCTATGCAACCATTTCACAATTCTAGTCAGCCGCGAGCCACTCAATGAAGAGTACGGGTCTCTTCCCTTCCACATCTCCGTCCCTGGGCCTTTGCGGACCTCCTGCCCTGCAGCGTTTCTATAGGTGTGCTTCCATGCGGCCAGTGGCTTGTTTGCCATTTTCCAGCTGGATTACGTCCCACCCGGTGGCTGACGCCCTTTAGTGGAAGTTGACAGTTCAACCCTTTTAGCTTCTTGCCCTTCTAATACTGACATAATGATTTAATCAATATAGATGGTATAATACTGTTGTGACTGGTGTATATGCTTCCTAGCTAACCCTTACATTTTATATTATGATTTTTCTCTTCTTTTGCTATACATTTCCTGGAATTAACCCATCCTTCTTTACTTGTTTTGTTGCAAACAAGTACATTCCTGTTTCCGGTTTATCACTGAATATTCAGGGAGTTGCAGTCTTCTTTGTACTTCCTACCACGTCAGGTAAGCCCTGAGCAGAGATGCTTTAGTGCATTCTCCCGAAACTCCCATCTGGGAGCCTATACATTTGGCTTCTGTGTAGAGAGACTGGCTGTTCTCAGGGCTCCTGGCTCAGGCCATATGGCGATCTCTGATGTTTTGTTCTGGGGGTTTCTTTTGCCTTTCTGAGTTTTGTTGGTTCTGTGTCCTGAATATCTTATCATTCTTTTACATTTACATCCACATTTTGATAGACTTCTGGGGAAAGTGTGGGAAAAGCAAGTTTTTCATAGAGCGTCTTGTCTTTTCAAAGGCAGCCTGTCCCTGACTTTCTACTTGAGGTTTGTGTCGTGCCCAGTACACTCTGCATTCATGTCCGTGTTAGGTTTTCCCGTTTATTCCTCTCATTTTTAGAAGTTTAAAGATTACAGTTCTGAGTTTACAACATTCCTTAATTGTGTCTTTTTTTTTTTTTCATTCGTTCTGTATTGGTTATTTTGCATGATTGCGGTCAGAACAACCCACAGAAACAGTGGGGAAAGATTTATTTTGGCTAACAGTTCCAGTTCCAGGGAGGGCATGGCAGTGGGAAGAGATGGATTCATGGAAGCACGGGGCGGGGGGAGGGGGGTGCTGTTCACATCGTCCTGGACCAGTATTCAGAGAGCGGGAGATGAAGCCTGGATCTGAGCAATAGCCACGGAGTGATGGTGGTACTCTTTCCCCAGCCAGGTTGCCACCTGCTGAAGCTTCCATATGCAGCACCAGCTAGGGAGTGAGTGTTTCAGACCTGAGCCATAACTCAGCCGTGTTGTCCTGATGATGTGTCCTTGGGAGCCAGGAAGCCATGCTGTGCAGCTTCAGGTGTCTGAACTCCGTGTTACCACACGGATCATTACTTGGAGAACTGTTTAGTTTTCCTGTTTCTCCCGCCTCCCATTTTGCCATCTCTCAGTTTTGCCCAACTTCTGAGGAAGTTTGTTAATTTCCTTTACTTAGCTTAGTTTCTTTTGTGGAGACTACAGCATTTTAAATTCAGAATTTTCCTGACTTGCTAAAATACAGTTTCAGCTTGGTGTGTGTCCCCATTCCTCCCCACCCCATGCAATGCATTTTAGCAGATAAAGTTTTCTCTGGTTCCCTGAAGAGTTTTCATATGTGTGTGTGTGTGTGTGTGTGTGTGTGTGTGTGTGTGTGTGTGTGTTGTGTAGTTCTTCATGTGTGTGCACCCACAGTTGGCTTCTTGTATATGGTCTAGGCTTTTTTTTTTAAAGCTATCTAGAGAGTCTGGACTCGGTTTAAATTAAAGATCCAGGTCCTAGGAATGTGGGAGAGATGAGCGTGTGCAAAACGTGTGTGTGTGTGTGTGTGTGTGTGTGTGTGTGTGTGTGTGTGTGCTGGGGTGAGAGAGATGAGTGTGTGCAGAACTTTGTGTGTGTGTGTGTGTGTGTGTGTGTGTGTGTGTGTGCTGGGGTGGGAGAGATGAGCATGTGCAGAACCTGTGTGTGTGTGTGTGTGTGTGTGTATGTGTGTATGTGCGCTGGGCTAGGGGGTTATCATGTCAGCTCTCTGCAGGGTGCTTGGTATCTCTGCTCTGTGCCTGTGCCTGGGGTCCTGGTTGCCCCAGACAAGAGGCTGAGCTCTCGCCGATAGCCCTAAGTTGGGTTTTTAACTTAGGGTGGCCTTATTCTTGTCCTGAAAGCCCCCATGCTTTTAGTTAGGTTTCTGCCTAAGGGCAGAGAAGAAAAGACAAAAATTTAACTCCTTCCTAAAAATGAATTTTCAATCACTTTTCCTTCCTTTAGAGATACTTGACTTGGTTTCTTTATGGCCACTTATGGCACAGCTCAGTTTTTTTCCTTTTTAAAACTTTATTATTATTTATCCCCCTTTTTGGCTTTAAGGATTTTGTTGCATAACTATCTAGTTTCCTTCTTGCTTTTATGTTAGTAGTCTTCATAGGCTTATTGCATATTTTTATATTTATGTTCGTCTCTATTAATTTTAGTAGTTGTTGAAGGGTGTGGAAGATAGACTCTGTGCCTATTCAGGCTGCTGCAGGCAGTTGGATCCAGTGCAGACTTTTGATGCCTGGTTAGAATATTTTTTTATTGGTTTGGTTTTTCAAGACAGGGTAGCCTCGGCTGTCCTGGACTCACTTTGTAGACCAGGCTGGCCTTCAACTCAAGAGATCTTCCTGTCTCTGCCTTCAGAGTGCTTGGATTAAAAGCATGTGCCACTGTACCTGGTTTAGAATATATATATATATTTTACTTGCTGCACAAATGTGAGATATTACATCTATAATAAATCAAATTACTGTGTTAATTTTATATAAACAATTTTAATTAAAATTCTTCTAAAATATGTTATTCTTATGTTTACATGTATTTAATATCATAGTTTTAATATTTTGATAAGTAGTAGATGTGGCAATCTATTCTCTTGAAGTTGCTTATTCGCTTTTTAAACATTTTTATTTTTAAAGACTTAGAGATGGATAGGAATTCACAAATATTGTACGTCCCAAAAGGTCCTTTGTATATGAAGATACTTTTATGTTTATATTCTTATATTTTATATTCAAATATGAAGACATTTCATATGCTCTGTTTCCTAAACAGATCAGGAACCTGCTGTCAGTACAGACTTCACTAGCTCTAAATGGCAAAGCTGAAATGTCCTGCCAGCCCAAAGGGCATGCGGATGCATATGAAACTTACGCGAGGTCATTTTCCCTTTCAGCAATTTTTTCAGCTAGTCAAACTGCGGAAGCTTGGGCTCAGCGACAATGAAATCCAGCGCCTCCCTCCCGAGATTGCAAACTTCATGCAGCTGGTGGAACTGGACGTGTCAAGGAACGGTAAGTAGACCCCACTTAGCCTTGATGCTGGGGGCGTGTGTCATAAAAAAGAGTGTATACAGGTTGTTGGAGATGCCTTTTCTGGTTATGGGAAAGCTGTGTGTACCCTTTTTTTGGGGAGGGCGTAGAAATTAATGAGATTAATGAGATTTAAATTTTATGTTTTTTTTTTTTGAGACAAGGTCTCACTTGGTAGCTCAGGCTGCCATTGAATTTGCAATCCCCCTCCCTCGGCCCCCTTAGTAGGAGGACCCAGGTATGTCTCGCCATGCTTGGCCAATAACGCTTTAAATAGTTTGGTTAACTTCAAACATTTACCAAAACTGTTTTTTGTAACTTTTAAAAGTGGCTTCAGTCGTCACCTCTCAATTTGGCTGGAGACCATGTGACCTGTCTTGCTCGGTTTGGTTCAGTTTGAGTCAAAGTCTTACTTACTATGTAACCATTAGGCCTGCTACTCGCTGTGTAAACTGCCAATTTCTCTTGCCTCAGCCTCCCAAACACTAGGGTTACAGGTGACCATGGGCAGCACTCACTCATTCTGTGGTACCTGGCATTGAGAGCTGATGGAGAACACCTCAGATGCTGGTGTACAGAAGCCACGCCCCAGGGACAGGTTGCTGTCTCCTGATGATGATGGCTTAGTGTGCTGTCCCCCAGCAGACTGAGGTGCCGGGGAGCCGGCCGTCTTCTGTCGTTTTAATCAGGTTTTGCCTTCCTGCATTCATGAGGCTAATTTGTGAGTTTATTTTGAATGTCAGATTTTGCTATTACATTCTTTCCAGACACCTCTGGTTTTGAAGTGGAGTGTGGTTGGAGTCCTTTCCAGCCCCACTGCTGTTCATTGCGGAGGGATGGATGGATGGAAGCTTCTGGTGCGATCCTCTCCAGAGACAGGATTCAACTGTATAAGGACCCGTGTAGCCAGTCCCCTCAGGCTAGGGCCCAATATGGCCAGAATGAACTCAATCGTCCACCTACCTATCACCCACCCATCTGTCTGTCTGTCTGTCTGTCTTCTGTCTACCTACCTAATTATCTATCATCCACCTATTGTCTGTCTGTCTGTCTGTCTGTCTACCTACCTACCTACCTACCTAATTATCTATCATCCACCTATTGTCTGTCTGTCTGTCTGTCTATCTGTCTGTCTACCTACCTAATCATCTATCATCCACCTATTGTCTGTCTGTCTGTCTACCTAATTATCTATCATCCACCTATTGTCTGTCTGTCTGTCTGTCTACCTACCTACCTACCTAATTATCTATCATCCACCTTCTGTCTGTCTGTCTGTCTGTCTGTCTGTCTGTCTGTCATGGTTCAGCCTCTCTCTTTCACAGACATAGCCCCAGGTACTATATTTATAACTGGACTGTTGTTACAGCAGTGAAGAAAACCGACCCCTCTCTCTTTTAACACCTCTTAAATCGCTCTCACCTATTTCATTCTCTAAGTTGGGAGCTGTTCTTTGGCTGTGTTTCATTGACATAGCATCTTTTATTTTCCATGGAAGCTATTCCTTTGAATGTACAAACAAGGCTTATACATCACAGAACAAAAGACAGCTCAGGCAAAGAGGACTTTACATGAAGGCTGGGAGCAGAACTGACATTCCGATAGCGACAGCTGACGTTGACAATACTTAGGGCTCATAGCCTCCGCGTTAGCTCCTGTGCCCTTCCCTCTCCCCTAGCCTGCCCTCTTAGGACTAGCTTGTGGTATCCCCCTACCCCAACTTTTATGGCCTGTGTTTCTGTACTTTCCGGCTTCTGTCTCTGATGTAGTAGCCATTTGCCAGTGGTTCTCCCAGGTTAACTTTGATGCCAACCATCAGATGTAAGCTACATGATGGCGGCCCCGAGAGAAGTGACTCCTCCCTCCCCGAGGAGTTGTAGTCTCGAGCAGACTTTTTCTTTTTTTACACTTGCGTTGGGATAGGGCGTGGCCTGGCCAGAAGTGCCTGTAAGACTGTACTATGGCCTACATGATAGAAATGACTTCTTGTCTTACAAGTAACCTGAGTTACTAAAAAAGAAAGTGACAACGCTGCCAGTTAATTCTGTAGAGAAGTGATGACTGTGTTACATGAAACTGAAGTGTCAAAGTCTGAGAAAATAAAAGGCAAATTTGAAATTAGAATTGGAAAGGGGAAATTAAATAGGGGCCCAGAAATTACTCGAAAGGAAAGCAAGTGATTAGTTCCGGGTTACCTGCCTGGGGATACCTGGGAGCTTGGCAGGGCTGGCTGCTTCCTGGCTCAGCAGTTCTCAGGACAGCACTTTCATTTTAGCTAGGAGAGAGAGAGCTACATGCCTCTTCTGTATGTTCATTTCTAACCCTCAGCATGTTGACAGAGGAAGCTAAGTGTGCCTGACGTCGGTGTCAGGGCATAATGCTTCATGCCCCTCCCTTTGTAAGTTCCCTGAGGCTGTTTAAGAAATGCCAAGTCTGAAACCCTCCTGGGAGAGCCTTGCCTTCTTTTGTCTGCTAGGGACTGTAGCATGCTGCAGTGGGGGAGGCAGACACATGGGATGGGGCACGAACCGCCCTCCGTGCACAGAGAAGGTAGCATGGAGCATGGGTGGGCTGGGGGGAGGGTGGGCTGTTCTTTAAGGTCATAAAAGCCTTGCCAGATGACACAGTAAAACAAGGTCACTGTTGTGATGACCGACAGGAACAGGGGCTCAGGCCATTTCCAGACGGGCAGATCTCAATGCGCTTCCTTTTCCTTTTATTTATGATTATTTTTTGGAAGATAAAATTGCATCAATACAAGTTTCCAAGGCAACTGAGTAGATAAATAAAGTCACAAAGCCTGCGGCCTGTGAGAGGCAGTGTGAGAGCCTGCCCTGCACACTTGCGGGCTGTGAGGGTCTGGGACCCTTGTCTGAGGCCTGTCTAGTCTCTGCTTTTCAGTTGCACTAATTGGAGCTGCCTGCTTCGGACAGAAGCTGATTGTCTTGAGTTTGCCTGCTCTCCAGGGCCGCTTCTTGATAGGGCTTTCAGTGGCATCCCCCGTTCCTGTTTCCAAATAGTGGGGCTTTGACCATGGAGGAAGGAAGCAAGGTGTTGGTGCTGGGCCACACAGCCATTGGATTACTGTGTGTTGACTGCCTGACAGTTTTGTTAAACTGGAGATTCTGAAGTAGTGGGGCTGCTGACCCTGGGCCTGCTGACCCTGCTGGCCGCCCCCACAGACAGTAGCAGGATTTTAGAAGTCAGCATTCACACTTGCATTCACACTCCCTTCAGCAGTTTCATCTGATCGTGAGCCTAACATCTCCCTGCCTCAGACAGCCCTGCAGCTCTGCTCAGTGAGGAATCCTCAAGCTCTCCTGGTTCACACAGTTGCTAGAGCTGCCTTGAGCTCACATTCATGGGGTTTCTCTTTCCTTGAGAGAAGTTTTGTGTTTCTAAGGAAGCCTGTTGTAACTAACATTTTCAAAGTGCTGTCTGTCCCCTGAGCCAAGAAGAACTGCCAATACCTCCCCTCACTCACTTTTGTGACTTTGTTTTCTGGTATTTGGGCCTCAAAGTCAAGGGAGATATGGGCCGTGCAGCAAAGAGTGACTGTATGAGGCAAGGGCAGTATTTACGGGTGTTCTAGGCTGAGGCTTTTCTTTTCTTTTTCTTTCTTTCTTTTCTTTTTTTTGGCGGGGGGAGGCTATGGAGTTAGAGGCTCAGGCTCTTAGGCCAGAGTCCTGGGTCTGTCATCAGTGTCAGAGCAGCTTTGGATTGGCTCTTTCTTGTCTCTGCTGCGTTGTTTTCTGTGACCAGATGGAATGGGGCCCGACTTCTTGTCTGACACAAGTGAGCACCAGAGATCATGTTAAACAGGAAGGGACCAAAGTATAATGAGAGGGAACAATACTGCATGTCTTCCTTGAATATAGATTAAAGGATGGCTGGAATATGGTATACGGAGTTGGTACCTGGGTGAGGTGTTAAAATTTTCTTGCATAAAACTGTATAGACATTACATACAGTTCAAGCATGAGGCATTTTCTTTGGTGCAGTGCCTGCAGCTCGATGCTGTTTTCTGTGCCCACCTGTCCTTACCTGTCCTGGGGAAATGGCCTCTGGTCATATAATTGATCCATAATATGATCTGGTACCCAGACATCCCGGGCTGACTTTGATAATATGCATCATGCATCCAGCCCTGGTGTTAGTAGATGGAGTTTTATTGTTGATGCTGTAATTTGGCTTAAATCACTACACTGTGTCATTGTCCTTTTAATTTCGTTTTCCCCAAAGTATAAGGCCGAGACTGCTTGGCACTGCTAGAGGCTATTACTGGTGGAAGGGAAAAAAAGCTATGACACTTAATATTGAATTGTGGTGAGAACACTCTCCATTTTCCCAGTTCGATCCGTGAGTTATCGTGTATAAGATCTTAAAACACTACATTCTGTTTATATAACACACATTTCTGATGGTGGAAGTAGCTTCGTATTCTTTAAAACATTTTGTCTTGAAATAAATGTTGAGATTAAAAGGGCAATTTAAGAGACTAAAAGGAGGATAATAGTTGTGAAGGTAGAATGAGGATGGCCAGGTGAGGGGATGCTGTCAGGCTCATTTCTCTTTTAAGGAAAATCTCAGCTTGCGATTGGCTAGTTAGCAAACTCGAGGTCGCAAGAACGCAGATGTAGACGTAGGGTCTTTTCAGCATAAGTACCAGCGCCATGGCCGCCCGCAGGGTGAGCAGAAGCCATCTTCTCATCTCTTTAATGCTTAGGGGTAGTTCTATCTGTCCAAGCAGGGGATACTGAGCAGTGCCTGTGGTCTGCAGCCTGTGGCTTCGTTAGTGTCACTTACAACCAGGCTAGACACCTGCTGTGTGACTGAGTGCCTGCTTCCGAGTCAGCCCTGAGAAAAGGCCTCACTGGCAGCACAGATCTAGAGTGTTTGTCTGTCTGTCTGTCCCCCTCCTTAGTTTCACAGTTCTCCCATTTGCTCTCTCTGTGGTCAACTATACACGTCCATGCCAGAGAAGCTGCGCAAAGTCTGCTTTTACCCACACGCACTTCAGACGTGCCCGATGCTCTGGTGTCTCCGGCTGCCTGAGTTGGGCCCAGGATTGACACTGTGCTCAGCGCATTGTCTGGTGACTGGACCAGGAGAGTCTGCTCATCATTGTCACCAATAGCATGCAGGACATCAGCAAAAGGAAGCACACAGCTGGACTTGCTCGGCTGATGCAGGACGCCTGGGGAGCACTCGGCCTCTGGAGCCCATCCTTTGCTTTACAAGGGTTTCTGCTTCCCTTCCTGAGCCCTTTCTGCCTTTGTCTGTACCTTCTTGTGGGTGAATACAGAAAAAATAGGGTCACCCTCCACTTGAGAAAAGTGAAGTGCTTAGTCAGTCTTCTATTGCTATAAAGAGACACCATGACCAAAGCAACTTAGACAGATAAAGGTAAAATAGTTAAGGTCTTGGAAAAAACCTCAGAGTCCGATAGAATATGGCATTTAAATATGTTTATATTGTTTTAATGATTTTTCGACAGCAAGACAGGTTTAACTCCTGGCAACACCCAGCCTACCTCAAAGAAGATGATGAGTATCAATGAACCTCCTCATGGAGATGGCTTCAAATGTGGCAAACCAGCCACTGGGCAAAATGTCCTCGTTTCCACTACTGACAGAATTGTGCCTAAAACTTGGCAAGCTTGGATGCAGGCAGAGTAAGTAGATGGCCAAACTCTGCCAAGACAGGATAAACGAGTCCTCAGTAGTTCCTGCCTCGCAAATATGTCTGTCAGATTTACTGGGCCAGAAGGCTGAAGATGATGCTCCAACATTTTAGAGAGCTATGGGCGACTGTTCAGGCAGCAAATTGTCTCTGCCATTTTTCCCCCCTTCTTATTAGGAAGCTGCTAACCCTCCACTTCCTGTTTACTAATTTTACTCCTTCCCAAGTCTCTGATGGCGTTGAAGACCAAATAGTTGAGTTTCACAATTAAGCCTAGTTGCTTAGGGGTTAAGATATCTTTAGGTCTGGATAGATGTTTTAAGTTGGTAGAGATGAGATATGATAGATATTGAGCTACATTCAGAATTTTAGACTCACCGACATAGGAAAATGTTTTCTTCAAGGTTGCCAAATAAAAACAGCCAAAACACTATGGCTGTAACATGAATGTAATTCCTGAATGTTCTGTGGTTCTTTTGCTGTATGTAGTTTATTTTATATAGGCATAATAATATAAATGTATATGTAAAAAATTAAAAAAGTAATAAAAAGATTGACCCAAGGGCATTACCCATTGCTTGGCAGATGCTTATTACTAACCTGTACTCTCATAACCATTTATTTTTTAATTTTAATTTAATTAACTACTTTATTTTTTGGTTCACAAGTGTCTTTATTTGATGATCAGCCTACCAGCCCACAAGCTTGTTTTTAATAAGGATATGAAACTGAACTCTCCCCTGCCCCCTCCCCCACACACAATAAAGAAAGCATTTATTTAACTGAGGGCTTGCTTAGTTTCCGAGGGTTATTCTGTGACCACCATGGTGGGGAAGCAGGCAGGCAGGCACACAGAGATTAGGCCTTTCATGGCTTTTGAAACCTCCAAGCCCACCCTCAGTGACACAGCTCCTCCAGCAAGGCCACACCCACACTAATCCTTCCTAAATAGTCCACCAACCAAGACCCAGACATTCAAACACACAGTAGCCTATGGGGCCATTCTTACTCAAACCACCGTGGTACTTAATTCCAGATTATAGTGGTTATTTTTAAAGTGAAGGCAGAAAGGAATTGGGCTTGTGTGATTAGAAAAATCATATTCCGGGGCTGGAGTGATGGCTTAGTGGTTAAGCCACAAATCCCCTTTGATCAGCATATTTTATATTTTTTGCTTGAATGTTCTTGCTGTTCCTCAGACTTTTTTTTTCCTCCCCAACTCTGGAAAGCTCTCCCCAGGGTTTCTAACTTCCCCACACTATACCAGAACACAGGGATGAAAAGGTAGACTTCTTTCAATGGAGCTCCTGACCTATTAATCAGCAAAATTGTACTGTGTATTTATATAGCATTCTCTGTTTTTTCCTTTTTTTAAATTAGCAAGACCATAATACCTGACAACAACACCTCTGAGTATATATAGTTTAGGATAAGTTCTTTATTTAGTAGTTATAGGTTCTTTTAAAGGTTTTCTCCATTTTTCAGTGGCATTTTATCTTGCTTTCTTTGCCTTCCTCCCCCATGTTCCTCTGTCTCTATATACTAAGTCACTTACTGATTCGCCCCCCCCCCAAATAAATGGCGGGATTACATCCAGCAGGCTGTTGTAGAAAGCAAAACTAATGTAATGCTTTCTCCTGGAATGAGCTCACAGCCACCATAGTGTGGTGGCTTCTGACCCACACCGGCCATTGTCTCTGTAGGTATCAGCATTACTGTTTATAGCCCCGAAAGTGGCTGGGGAAGAGTGCCCGCTCTGCTTGCTTCACTTTGATTTTGAGGTCATCCACTTGGTCGTGTGACTCTGGGTTGAGGCAGAAGTGGTGCTGAGCCTCAGGGCAGCTGGATGCTGGATGGTACCTCCATATGCTCTCACCATTGCATAGCGTGTCAAGCTCGAAAGGAGAACTCTGGGCGAGGGACGAAGGAGCGTGGGAAGCCTGGGAGTGAGGAGAGCATCACTGAGAACCGTGACTTGGTGGCTATGTACGGTGTTGGCTCGATTTTAAGTTATTGTCTGAGTCATGAATAAGCTTTCCCTCAGTCAGCGTATCTGCTCAAAGCCAGAATGAAGGTGACCACAGAGTCCTTCTGAAGAGTGAAACAGCCTTAGACTCTTGTGCATTAAAAATGCTTTTTAGTTAACTATAGCTCTTGATTTTGATTGTTTATGTGTGTTTGTGTGTGTAATATGTATGCACACGTTGTTTGCATGCATGATGTGTGTGTGTGTGTGTGTGTGTGTGTGTGTGTGTGTGTGTGCATGTGAGAGGTTGATGGTGGATTTCATCCTCGGCTCTCCACCTTGGTTTCTGAGGCATGGCACTTGTTGTTTTTAATTAATCAGTACAGCCTAATGTTTATTATTAGGCTTATACTTACTACTATTTCAGTATAACCCACTAGCAATCAATGAAGACACAGACACCTGTTATATTTTAAATAGCCTTAGTTAACCTGGGCCAGGGCAGACATTAATCCTCTAAACTACTTCCCATAGTGGGGCAGGTATCCTATACCTGCCCCAATCCCATCCATGCCATCTGCTTCTAATCATGTCTATCAAGCTACCTCCCATCCATAATCCCAAATACTTGCTAATGTTCTTTATCTGGGCCGAATCTTCCATCCACACCAGCGATGTGCTTTTCTTCCACCTAACCCATGGCGGCCTTCCTCTTCTCCCTATCCTCTCTGACTTTCTTCTTCCTCCCAGGATTCTGTCTTTCTAAACCTGGGAACCTTGGCCACACCTAGCTCATTTGCCCTCCCCAGGTGATGGCTTTTTACTGATTAGCATCAAAATACACACTAATTAGGTACACTGACTGGACAGCAAGCCCCAGAGAGTCTCCTGGCTCTGCCTTGCCAGTGCTAGGATTATAAAGGGTGTAAGGCTCGGTGTTAAGTTCTCCTACTACTTGAAGAGGAAAATCCACAAGTACCACAGCTAAGAACTGCAGGTAAAATGGCTGTTAGGGTGTAAATTAAATGCTAAGAGCTCATAGCAAACACCCAAGCTTTCAGTAACTGGAGTCTGTTAAGTTGTCAATATGTCAGTACACAGAATAGGAGCAGTTGTACTGGTTTGATGTTGAAATGTGGCAGGTTTGATAGTTTGTTTTTTAAGTTGTTTGAATTCCTTTTTTCTTTTTAGTTATCCTTCAGCGGCAGAGCTGCTTGTTTCCTTTGTTGGCTTTTTGTACTGAGCAGGGCCTCGTGTAGCCCAGGCCGGTCTCGAGCTGGAGGGTGAGCCAGTGGCTTTCTCAGCTTGTCTGTCACTCATTTGTTATAAATATATTTGCAATATTGTTGTAGATTTATAGAACTAGTGATACCATTAACATGGAAATACATCAGTGTTTACCTATTAGCTACCCATTGACAATTTTACTATTCATAAAGTCATGGGAATAGTATGAAATAAGAGCTAAAATTATAGGCTGGGCGCGGTGGTTCACGCCTGTAATTTCAGCACTTGAGAGGCAGAGGCAGGTGGATAGGTGTGAGTTCAAGGCCAGCCTGGTCTACAAAGCTAGTCCAGGATGGTCAGGGCTACACTGAGAAATCCTGTTTTGAAAAAACAAAAACAAAACAAAAAACCAAAACAACGAAAGAGCTAAAATTACACAAATAGCTGATTGCTGTGTTACAGGGAACTTTGCCAGATAAAGTAACTTCTCAGTAGTCAGTGTAGACTTGTACTTTAAAAAAAAAAAATCTTGGTGTTTCAACAAAATGGGGCAGTTTTTATTACTGCTGAGTTTACTGTGCTGTGTGTGGAGGATAGTATGGGGGTAGGTGGTGAAGGCTTCCAAGATTTAGGCTTCTCCTTGTGGTGGTCCCATTGTCATCCAGGGTCTTCAGGGTTCTTATGGGAGACATGTACGGGCTGCTTGGCTGAAGGAGAAATGGCAGACAGCCAGAAGAAGAGAGGAAACATGTCTCCTGGTTCAGCACAAGAGCATCTGCAAACCTTGGATTTAACAGATGCTGAAATATTACCATTTCATGCGAGAGAAAGAACACCAAGAAGAGCAGGGGAGAGGGATGTGTGCGGAGACTGTCTCACACAGTCATGGAACACTACAAAATCCACGGTCTTGCTCCCTCAGGAAACTGGAGTTCCAGGAAAAGCAGTGATGGAATTCCTGTCTGATTCTGAACTTGGGGAGTATAGTTGGCTTCATCAAGTGTGACTTTTTAAATGTTTATCTCACCTGGATACATCCTGATGCACACACCCAGAAATGTTTAGTTTGGCACTCCGCGCTGTAATCAAGGTAACGCGTAAACTTACTCAACACCTAGTAAACATCCGTGCAAACGGTCCTGCAGCAACGCTATTGCCTCCCAGCAGAGAGCACCATAGTTGTGGAACATACCATCGTACCCCAGAACAGAACATAGCCAGGAGAGTGTTCCTTCCCACATCTGCAGAAAAGTGCATACAACCAGGAACAGGTCAAGATCATTGGTGGCCACCGGTGAGTTAGTAGACAGCACAGAACCCATGCTAATGTGTGTGATTTCTAACTTGAAACTTGAAGCTTACTTTAAGAGTTTAAATGTTGACATTTCACTTTGAGGGATCCTCAAAGCACTCGCTTTAGGCAGCACAAGGTCATTAAAGGCCATTAAAGGATTTTGAGCCAGCAGGTTGCTTTGACCTCTCTGAGGACGAGTTCTCCGAGGACGAGTTTGTTCCACCTGTGAAATGACGTAATGCATCAGAGTGACGAAGAGGATGGATGCGCTGCTCAGAGCAGCACCTGCGTGGACCAAGCAGCAGGTGCTGCAGTCGCCTGTTTTCCTCTCAGGATGTGAAAATCTGTGTTTAGTACTGAGGATCAAAGTTCAGGAGTAGGGGGAACACCCAGCAGAGATGCAGCTGAAGGAGCGTGTGACAAATGCTGCTCACTGTCACAGGCGCGCCGTTTTTATGTGGCCTTCACCTAGTCCTGGGACATGGGATGGGGTACCATTGTCTCAGGATGGCTAAGGAAACTGAGGTTTGAAGATGCTGTGATGTGCCCCAGATCTCTCCTCATTAGTGGTGGGACTGAAGCAAGGCACCATGGGAGACTGGCACTTATCATTGTTTTTTGAGAATACTGAAGATAATAAAGCCAAGACTGATAGTTTATTTAATATTTTAGAGAGCTGAGTATATGGACTGACTACCTCTGAATTTGAAGACAGACACAGGAAAAAGTTATCCAGGAGGTAGTTTCTTATCTCGTGCTTCTGTAACGAATTGCCTTAGGCTGAGTAGTTTATAAACATTGAAAGTTTAGTGTTTGTAATTCAGAGTCTGGGAAGCTCAGGACCAGAGTAGATGTGGTGTCTGGTGAGGATGTGCTACTGTATGCTTTGACGATGACACCTTGATGCTATGTCCCTTGGTGGAAGGAAGGGACAAAGGAGCTGTCTGGAGCCTCTTTATAATGAATGAACTCTGTCCATAACTTGGTCACTTCCCAAAGGCTCTACTTAATTCAGTCACATTGTTATGATCTGTTTAGGTACACCAAAACTAGATGACAGCTTGTTGTTTGTGACCGTCTTATGGTCAATAACAGGCTATCCAGTGAAGAAAGTCATGACACAACCCTTCTGAGGTGGTGGCGGGCTTACTTGGCAAGAAATGTGAGTGTATTTCTAGGAGTCAAGATCCAAGAAGAGAGCTCAGAATGAACACGGTTTGTACCATTAAAGGAAAAAACAAAGTGATTAGAGAGCAGTGAATGTCCCTTAGAAGCAGGTGTGGCTTTCCCGTTTGACTTTGTGCAGCTCTGGTGGCCCTTTGCCTAGCTCACCCCACACTCTTTTCCAAGGGTGTGGCTGCTCACTGAGTGTGCTAGGGAAGCTGAGAGTCCTGACTGAGTTGTGGAGAAGGGTGGTGAGTGGGCAGTGGTGGCATCGTGCTCGGTGGTCACTTGGTTGCATGTAAACTTTTTCCTGGGCTCTGAGCTCGCTGCTACAGTGCATCCCACCAGTGCCATCTGTACAAACTCTGCTCCAAGCACACTGGTTTCTCCTTCCTGAAATTGTCTTTGCAACTCAGGGTAACAGTTACCCCCAAAGGGACAAGAGAAGCTCCTGAGAAAGTCAGCAGTGACTTGTGAGGGTCACCATTGTCTCAGTGTTTTAGACTATTAAGGAGAATGGCAAGAGGCATAAAGAACCAGTTCTGTAAACAGACGGAGAACGGTGTAAATCTTCTTTGTTGACTGACTAGCATTAACTGTATAAGGTGGAGCCCTTCGTAGGCATTTTCTCATTCGGTCCTCAAACCATCTCCCTGGCATCAACTTGCGACTCCCCTCTAGAGATACCAAAGCCAAGGCCAGGTTCAAAGCTGTCTCTAGCTGTGTGGTTTAGGAGCAGAACTGGCCTGGGCATTTTAGTTGTAAAGTCATAATTTTGTTTTCTCATTATAAAAATTATATCTGTTTACCCAGAAATATCATTATTTCTGTTTTTCATTTTCCTTTTTATTGTTTCATAAAAATTGGCATCATTCACCAATAGATACTTGTCTACTGTTTTAATTTACTTACTGTAGGTTATGAGCATTTCTGGTGCCATCATTGCTGCTTACTCAGAGCAATCAATTGTAACTCAACCATTTTTACCTTTCTGGAGAAAATATGAACATACCTGTAACTTTAACACCAGTGGGAAAGCTACAGATGCCAAAGGTTAAGACTGGAGTAGTGTGGCTAACACACAAGACAGGGCAGTTTCCAGAAGAACGTAATGTAAACGCCAGCCAGACTAAGTGTTCAGCTTTAGAGCCTACTGGTTTCAGATCCCACGCTTGATGGAACCTGCTGGGGAGCCACACTGACGCTGCAGCCATGAAGTCACAGGTGCGTGGGGACATGTGGGCAGGAACAGACGAGGGATAAATAAATGTGTCACTTTCTGAAGGGCAGAGGACACTTGGTCTCTGTTTGCCCACCATGTATTGTTTGTAGAGTGCTTGTTGCAAGGGCCGTGCACACTAGTATTTGATGTCTTCAAGTGTTTAACTTTGCTTTCAACTTTCGTGTAATGGTGTTGCAAAGCCTTAAGGACCAGGCCTTTCAGACAATTGGATCTGAGATAATTAGTCTATCAGGCAAGACTGAGGACCGCTTCCTGGGCATGATGACAGTTAAGCTCTGGGGAATAAGTTGTTGATGGAGACAAATAGGTATACTCTAATCTGTGCTTATTAAACCATGATTAGATTTGAATGAAAAGGTTTGAGGTAATGGGAAAATAAAATACATTATTTGAGCCAATGAATGATTTTGCTAGAGAGGAAGACAGCAAGATCTGAAAGGCTGAAGCTAGTGAACATCTTCCTGAAAGCTGTTGGAAGCTGCGAAGGTGGTGCAGTAGAGGAGTGGTGTGCATGTCTCCCTAGACCTAGCAGGAGGCTTGAAGTTATTTAAAGACAGCCCGGATGCAGAAGGTTAAGCATCTGTGAGGGACTAAATGGAGCAGACCTGATGGCAGCTAGCTGCAAGCTTCCTGATGGAGTGGTGCTGCAGGGGGAAAATGACAGTTTATGCCTGAGATGACCTCACACTCATCACCCTGAGAGACTGGAGACAGCAAAGGATGAATCTCACTTGTGGGCACGGGAGAGTGAGATGTCTTTGTTAATGGAGATGTGCTATGGCATCTAAATGTGTGGACCCGAGATTTAAAGGACTTTTTCGGGGAAGAGATGAAGGGCTGAGAATCGTCTGTCTTTATTGAGGTCTGAAGCTCTAGCAGGAACAAAGCCACTCTGGTGAGGAGCCGCAAGTCTTAGAGGGGCAGAAGAGCATGGAGGACATCTTTGTCACAGAGAGAGAGAGAGGGAGGGAGGGAGGGACGGAGGGAGGGAGAACTGGGGGTGAAGGGGAGAAGGCCTCCTGAGCTCTGGAAGAACTCAGGGGAGAACTGGCCAGCAGTGCTGACTGGCACTTATAGAACAGGTCAGACAGGGGACGGCAGAGCGGTCCTTCACACAGGGGTGCAGTGCAGAGATGCAGCTAATCCTTGCAGATTAGGCTGTTATCTGTTGTCATGGATGAATCCACTCTGTGGGAGGACAGAACCCTGTGTTCCTTCATCATCAGAGGGCCGCTGAAAACAGCCCAGAAAAGCAAACCAGGAAGGAAGAAGTAAAGAAATGGGAGCTGAGGGGGCTAACCTGGGCACCCGAGGCAGGGCTGATTAAGAGTGCATTGAACTTTCCATTGTGTTTGGCCCTTGGGAGGTCACCTGCCATAGCAAAAGGAAGCAGTCACAACACACAGTGCTGTGTCTCTTCACACACAGTTTTGAGAGATCAGAGGGAAACTTGAGAAGCATCAGCAGTCTCATTTCCTGGAGGAAACGGCAGTGATTACTGTTTGCTGTGGGTCTGCCTGTGCTGAGCAGGGTGGCTGCTGCTGATGGTGGGGTGTGTCTCAGACAGCTGCTGTTGATTTAATTGATGGAGTAATTTCATAACAGCCAGCTTGTATACCGCACGCGTTTGAACACTGTGTGATGTGACAGTGAGCTGTGCTGGCTGTGGTGATGTAGATGGAAAAGAGCATGCGTAGCCAGCCACTCAGTGTTGTCTTTCTGGAGACACTGGCTGTGGATGGGACCAGGTGAGGAGCATTGTAGGTCTGTTAATGCACAGTAGGGCTTGAGGGTCCCTGACAGATGTTCCCCTGTGAGCCTTTTAATTGCACTTGTCATATAGTGCTTGCAGGTGTATTCCATTTGCAATTTCTTTGTCAGTTAGAAAAGCAATGTGTTCATCATAAAAATGCCAATGGAGGAAACTGGTCCCCCCCCCCCCCCCCCGCAGCCTCCCAAATAGCAGGGCCTACAGGTGCATGCATGAACCACACCTGCCGTTATTTGGCTCATTTATAACTCTCTTGACTGCTGAGATCAAAGTGGGCGGAAAAATCTCACACCTTCTTAATTGCTGCCACGTGGTCCAGCATAAATGTCATCTCCAAGCTTGTATGGACAAATGAACAGATGAGCAGAGGGAGTTTGGGTAACCTTCTGAACTTTGCCACTTGTGTCATCATTTTTATCCCTTCTGATGCATTTCTAGAGGTAATCAGAGCAGAGAGCATCATGTTTTGTTTTTTTGTTATAGGCCTGTTTATCATACAGATGATTCTGGGAAGTAAGGTGGGAGGTCTATAGACTCCGAATACAGCCTGTACTAAATAAACTGTAGAAAGGGTTAATCTACTCAGAAGCTGCCGATGAGAGGTACGGGCCATGCTGGAGCTGGATGGTCACACAGCTGAGATCTACAGCACATTCTAAGCTGCTATAAAGGGCACCAAGACGTCTACGTTAAGTTCAGAGAGCCTAGAAATTGCCCACTGCTCTGCATGCCGGGCACTGGCTGTGGTCACGCGTACCAGGAGCGGACGCGATGCCTTGTGTTCTCAGTGATGTTCTAGCCTCCTTGGCTGAGTCATGCTTGTAGGTTTCAAAGGGTAGACAAGAAAAACATGTCCGAGGACAGTGACTTAGAAGTCCGTCACTGCCGTTAGACCAGAGAGAGCAGCGATGGCAGCTGGGATTCTTTCTAGAAAATTTAACTTTGGGTTGTGGTCTGTCTCCCCTCACTTGGAGCAGTTGTTTCTGCATATGTGCTCTCAGACCACCTACGTAGAATTCCATAATTCCATCTCAGCCAAGTCAGAATTTCTGATGCCAGACACCAAACTTTGTATTTAAAATCCGCGAACTTTAAATTTAAACTGGGAGCCACTTACCAGATCCAGGACCGTTTTTTTTTTTTTTTTTTTTTTTTTTTTTTGATTGGGTCCAGATGCTAAGAAGTGTTTAGGCCAAAAGGATGCTACAGTCTGACCTCTCTGGTCTTCGTCCAAATCTGCAGTAGTTTACAGATGGATAGATTAAGTATCCCTAATTTGAAAATCTGAACTCTGAAATTTGAAATACTCAAAAATCTGAAACATTGAGTGCCTAATTGAATCTTGGCTATAGGGATTTTCAGCTGGTTTGCTGGCTAATTTTATGTCAACTTGGTACAAGTGGGAGCCTTCTTGATGTTGTGACTCCCAACCATAAAATTATTTCACTGATATTTTATAATTCTAATTTTGCTACTGTTATGAATTGTAATGTCCATATTTGATATACATAACATCTGATATGTGGACCCCAAGGGGTCTGACCCATAGGCTGAGAATCGCTGAGCTAGAGTCGTTTGGTGGGAAGAGGGACCGTTAGCTGCCCCAGCCCACTGGCCTGTGGGCGAGCCTGTAGGACATTTTCTTGATTGATAATTGAAGTGGGAGGGCCTAGTTCACTGCGGTGGGCGGTACCACCTGTGGACAGTGTATTCTCAAATGCTGTAAGCAAGCAGGCCGAGCAGGCCAGGAGGTGTAAGGCAGTGCGCAGCACTCCTCTGTGGCCTCTGCTCGACTTCCTGCCTCGAGGTTCTGGTCCTCTAAGATGAACTATAAGATGAAATAAACCCTTCCCTCCCCAGGGTGCTTTTGGTCATATTGCAGAAACAGAAACTCTTAAGACACATGGCAAAGTCTACATAAGTGTCCTAAAATTCAGAAAACTCCAACATCTGAAATGCTTTTGGTTTCAGGCATTTTGGATAAGGGATAGTCAATATCTACCTACCAATATTTTTGCCCAGTTAAAAAATCCTGTCTGTCACAGTGATTGGATTGCTATTCAGTAAAAGCAATCATTTCACCTTCTTTCTCTCTCTCCTTTCACCGGAAGTTTGCATGGTGGGTGCCTGTGCAGACCACTTTAAGGGCATGGCAGTTGACCCAGCATGTCTCAGCACAGCATCTTCATGGTGCTATTTAACTGGGATGCACTACATAGTTTGTTCTGATCCCTAGTCTTGATTTTTTTTTTTTTTTGTAAATTACAGAGAAAGCACTAGTTTTACAACATGTGTTTCATAATATTCATCCAGTGCCAACATGGGGAAGCGGGGAGGGGGAGGATGAGGAGGGGGAGAGAGAGGATGGGGGGGAGGAGGGAGGATAAGCATATGAGAGTGTGTGTGTGATGGATGCTTTGAAGAGGCAGTGCCAGTTTCAGCGCGTGAGTTCTGTGGCGTCTTTTGAGGAAGTTAAACACCCTTATGAGTATTTTTTCATCTGTCAGTTGACAACTTGTAATTTGAAAGCTTTTCCAGTATTCCTTTGAGTAGTGTAAACATGTTTTGAATTTTCTTTTGAGTGTGTGTGTGTGTTTTTTTTTTTTAAAGCTCCGTTTTCCTCCTTATCTTTTAAGGTTTACTTTAGGGAAAAAAAAGAACATGTTAGTTTGAGTTGGAGGTAGAGAATATTAAAAAAAAAGTACATTTCAGGGTTTGGAAAGATGGCCCCATCGTTAAGAATGGGCCACTCTTGTGGAGGACCTGAGTTCCCAGCATCCGTGTTGGGCAGCTCACAGGTACCTGCTCCAAGGGACCTGATGCCCGTGAGGAAGAAGAGGCTGTGTGAGTTCCTCACAGACCCTCCCTACTCTCTTCTCCCTCTGCCCACCATTCCCCTCCTCACCCCTAACCATCTACAGAACATCTTTCTTGCCCACATTGGTCTTCCTTCCATCCTAGGCAGTCTGACCAAACCGTCAGCGCAGACTTTGGGAGATGACTCTGTCAGGGTAGGAGAGCCCTTTGCTGTAGAAGTAAACTGCATGGGAGTCACTGTGGGGTACCATGCTAGAATGGCCGTCTCCTCAATCAGCAGTGAGCTGAGTCTGGCTATGGGCTGGATTCAAGTGAGGCCGGGGGTGGTTTTGTTTGCGGCAGTGCCCTAGGACCACCTTAGGCTGCCTGGGTGAATTCTTGGGTGATGGCGGCTCCAGAGATTTTGATGACGCTAGAGCTGAGAACCACTGGATGTCAACGCCCCAATGTGTTTCAGAGGTGTCTCTAAGACCACCGTTTATTTCCAGATGCCTCAGCACTTTTCAGAGGTCTCCATAAGACCCTCCCTCTCTCTAGCTCATCTTTCTCCTCCCTCCCACCCTCCTCAGGATCTTACTCCATAAGCTCAAGCGGTCCTCACCAACCCTGATGTTTCCTCTGTGCCCGAAGACTGAAAATCCTTCACTGCTAGGATAGTCAGTGGTTATATTACTGTATTAGGGATGCGCTTTGGAAAAACCCAGTGAAATGGTTGAGAATGAGTGTCCTGGCTGGCTTATGTGGACCAAACAGCTTCCTCTGCACTCACACAGAGCCGCATTCACTCTTGGCCTGCACTCTTACCTACTCTGCGTGCGTTATCCAAAGAGTGAGTCATTTAGGCTGTGGTTGAGTCTCCCGGCTGACAGTCAGTAGTATGTCTAGTGGTGTGGCTGGCAAACATGGCTTAGCAGGGCGTGTCCTAACCGGAAGGGCGGGAGATACTTTTAAAACAGCATGGAAACCGGTCAGAGGAGTGGGCCATGGCAGGGGTGTGGGGAGTGGGCCATGGCAGGGGTGAAGGGGTGTGGGGAGTGGGCCATGGCAGGGGTGTGGGGAGTGGGCCATGGCAGGGGTGTGGGGAGTGGGCCATGGCAGGGGTGTGGGGAGTGGGCCATGGCAGGGGTGTGGGGAGTGGGCCATGGCAGGGGTGTGGGGAGTGGGCCATGGCAGGAGTGTGGGGAGTGGGCCATGGCAGAGGTGTGAGGAGTGGGCCATCGCAGGGGTGTGGGGAGTGGGCATGGAAGGAGTGCTGTGAGAGGGAGAAAGGGTCTTGTGATTGAAGAACAAGGGAGCAGTTGGGGCAGGAGTGCGGAGTTGGACTTTCTGGGTCAAAATATACATCCATTAGAATTCTCTAGGGAATTTGATGTAGAAGTACCAGTGACCGCGTTTCAGCTATCTTAAATCAAAATAATTTCAAAGAGATGTTACTTTGAATGAAAAGGAAAGATTCTGAAGAATAAAACTATTTCACTTCAGATCTTCAGTTGATATTTTCTTGAAGTATAAATAACTTAATCAAATTTATATATGAATATGTATTTAAACATAACTGGTTTGAGAAAACAGTAAAACGAATGCCACGTGGCTCCATTTCTCTCTTATCTGTTACTTTGTATGAGACCTAGTGTTTAATGTTGCCTTGACGAAACATGACATTGTACCTCCGGACATTCTGAAGCCAACTGTGCGGGGAAGGACGAACAATCGTTTTGATGCTTGTTGCTGAAATTCTTAGCTGGAACCCTGTTTTTGAGCCGGGGCGCCATGTGTCCTAGGCTGGCCTTGAATTCACCACGTGGCCAGAGCTGATCTTGGGCTCCTGAGTTTTCCGTCCCGGCCTTGCCGCTGCTAAGATTATAGGGGTGCCACCACATCCAGTGAGGACTGTTTTTTGTTTTTCTTTTTGTTGTTGTCTTTGTTTTTCCCAGCTCAACTAACACTACTTATCCAAGACTTACACAAAGTTAACATTTATGCAGGGCCCCTGACTGTCTTGCCTTCTTTCATGCATGTGAGGCCCAAGCCTCTCAGCCCCCTTGTACACTGAAATGGATGCCTGGAACTGGGCTCTGTGTACAAGGCTGGCTGGCTGGCTGCCTCCTGGGTGTCTGTAGTGCTTGGGGTAATATGATAAATGGAAACACTGGAAGAAATTCTGCTTTTAGCTTTTCCCGTTCATTACCAGAAGAGCAGCTGTGACAGCAAAAGGGAGCCTGGGAGAGCGCATTCATATTTAGTCTTGTTTGACAATCCCGGATATTTTTAAACAGGGCTGAGTCAGACAGCCGACAGCCCAACATTCAAACTGTCTTAATCAGCCAGCCTGTGTGGCACACAAAGACCTTGTTTTATTCTAGTAGTAAATAACTCTAAATGAGTCAATACGATGTACTGGGCTGTCCCCCCAGAGTCACAGTGTTCAATGTCACCACAGCCTGTCAGCAGCTCCTGCACACACATGCTCTCCTCACTGCTGGTCGTCATGGTTCTGGTAAGTGGTTGGCTTCTGTCTTTGGCCGAGGCGTAATTCGTGGTGTTTGCATACTAGGACCTGGAATTCCCTGCCCACCATGAGCCTCTCTCTCCCTTCCTCCTTCACTTCCACTGTCAAGTCGACACATGGTTCACTTTCTTCTGCCCAGGAGTGGTTCGTGTTGTGGCAGCCCATTTCCTTCAGATGCTGGGATCTTATCGCTCTGCTCCCCTGTGGCTTGGAGGGGTCACATACAAGGAGGCCGCTCTCCATTGATAGACTTGTCGTGCGCCATGCCTTCAGCCTCCCCAGGCCTCCCCCCCCCCCCCCCCCCCCGCAGGCCTGTCTTCTGCTCCCATTGTTCCCCGGTCTTTCTCACATAGGTAGGTTCTGAAGGCTCCGTGTTCATGCCCTCTGCCCACGGTATGCTCCTGCATTTCTGTTGCCTGCTGAGAAAGGGTTTCTGTCTGCTGCTTAGATTTTTCAATTAAAGGGGGTAAAAACAATCCAAACACACTGAAGTGACTTTCCCCTGGACCTTGGTACTTTTCTCAAACAAAACCTGTTTTCTCTTTCTCTAGTTGCCAGGTCTATTGAAGGGCATGGTCCACTCCAAGTTCTCTGATGTGAAGAGTCATTGTGACTGTGGAATTTTTCAAAACACAAATTTTATTTCTGCAGACTACAAAGATGCATCTGTCACTTCTGTCACTGTGAACCAGAAAAGACTGGGGAAGCACGCTTAGATCTAGAATTCCCATTGAAGGTTTCTTTTCCCCAGGTACCATCTGTCATATACTGCACTGGAGGTGGGCGGCAGTGCACCAGGATGAGAGGTGGCTCGGGAATCCTGTGTGAGTGAGAGGCTTGGCGGGAGTGTGACAGCAGTGGGAACAACCCGTGGTGGAACAGAACAGACGGAATGCCTTTTCTTACTCATCTCACCAAACTCTTTATTTTGGCCTTTGGATGTGGGCCAAGGAGCAACAGGAAGCAGAGGTGGGAAGGAAGACCGCAGCGGGAAGAGCAGAATGGGGGCAGCAGCTAGGAGCTCCCTGCCTCCCTGGTGAAAGACCGCCCAGTGCACAGGGTCCGACGGTACTGCATTTAGAGCTCACGGAAGCGCTTGGAGTCTGAAGGTGTAGATGTGGACCAGGGAACTGCCACGAAGGTCAAGAGAGTTCACGGTGCTTAGACTCTGGAGGACTCAGCGAGACTCTGTGAGGGAAAGTGACAGGTGTACAGTCTACACTTTAGGGACCTGGACTGTTTATGTATAGACGAGTGCACAAAGCTCAGCTCCGTAATTTGTGCAAAGCTGTGGCGCAGGTGAGCTTGCCTTGGCCAAAGCCATTCCTGCCTCTGCCCTTGATAATGACAGTGACAAAAGTTCCTGTGTGTGAGCTGCCATTCCTAATTGAGAAATCTGCTGTTAGAAACTATCAGTGCCAACGTGACTCCTGTCACTAGTTCTAGGCAAAACACAGACTGACTAGAAATGCTGCCCAACGTTACGTTCAGGTTCTGTGTCCATGAGATTGGCGCTAGCCGGATGAGCAGTGTGCTGATTTTTATTGGCATTCGACATAGGATTACTACCTCTTATTTTGCTTAAGAAAAATGGTTGCCGTAATTTAGTAAAAGACAGACTGTATCATTTCATATTAAACAACAATTCTCTTGAATTAATCAACTCATTTAGTACCATGGTGTAGTTTCTCCATTTTTCTCCTCTAGTCAACCAGTGGATACTGTTTTGGAGACTATAGAGTCTGGTTGCCGCTGTCTTACACTCTCTTCCTAGCCCCTCTGGCTTTGCAGCTTAGCTTCTCCTCACTCAGCCTGCAAAGATAACAGCTTATTCCTAGAAACCAGCTCACAGCCCCACCCTCTGTGGCTGCTTCGTTGACCGTGCTCTGAGCTGTGCTTTCCTTTTGACCTCTGGCTATTCTTTAGTTCTTTTCTCTTCTCCCCAATGGGCCTCCAGGCATCAGGTCTGCATCCTTAAAACAGAAGACTCCCCCTTGCTCCCTCTGTCCCCCCACACTCCTCACCCACCCCCGTTTCTGCATAAGACGACAACCTGACAGCATCTTGTATTTTCTCTGTGTGCATTCCTCTGTCGTCTGTAATCCCTGCAGTGTGTCTGGCGTGCCTCAGACGTGGCTCTGCAGATGTTCTATGGAACCTTTGTGTCATCTCTTGCAGAGCGATTGATCTGCTTTTCCAGATGTCAGTGGGATGATCTTGGACCATTTATTTGATGTTTCTGTGTCTCTAAGTAGGTCTGCTACTATCCATCTTAGTATTTGTTACAGAGTAGGAAGTGCCCGTGAGCAATTCAAGTGTAACGGGCCGTGATAGACAAAGCAGGCTGCCACAGACTTCCCCAAAAGGAAGGGCTCCAAGTTCTGAAAACCTGTGCGTAGGAGGAAAAGGCCGCTTGTCTAACTTGTCTCCACTCCTTTATATCCCTAAAACAGTGGTGGGTTGTTACTGTGAACATCAAGAGAGGATCCACCTTGATAATTTTGGCACGCAGCGGTGACCCACCTATTTCTTATAGGAACATATAAACTAAGCGTATGCGTGGCTTTTGGTGCAAGGTGGACTAGAATCCCAACCTGTGCTGAAGGGCAAGGACTGTCCCTCGAAATCACGTCTACAGTGCTGTACCTGCTGTGCAGGCTCTGTGGACGGAGCTTGGTGCTGATGTGAGTCTCCTTACATGGGCCCCAGAAATGGGCCTGCTGGTAAACTGTGAGTGTGGTACGTTCCTTCCAAGACAGCTAAAACCCGCTTGTCAAAAGCAGTTCAGACTCAGAAATGATAATGTGCAGTGGATCTGAATGAAAGGTTATCTTCAGAAAGTTATGGGGAAAAAAAAAAGAGGTAGGAAGAACAAAATCTTATACTTAGAAAATGACTGAGAGAGATTTTGTCATTTTCTGGCTTGTAAATGGACATGGCTCATATGACTTATAAAAAGTAAAAGGTAAGGTTAAATTTTTTTTTTTTGTTTTTGCTTTTATAATATTGGCAAATTTTGGGTTATGTAATTTAATGAATTGATGGAACTCTTAATGCTAAAGTAATAATTTACTAAGAATATATACTACTAAATATCTCTAACCTTTATATGGAAATACACACTAATTCTGGGTTTAGTCATTTTCGCTTCTCAAATAATTAAGGCAGCAGCAAAAGTCTTTAAGTTCTTGTTAATGATTTCAGTCTTTTTCGGTGCGTTTGGCTCCCTTCATCCTGATGTTAACTGTAGGGTGGAGATGCGGCTGCTTGTTACAGACAAGGGGACTCTGTGTGCAGCAAATTAATAGTGGACTGTTAGGCTGATCCAGTGTCAAGGGACCTTTTCAGTCCTCTCTCCAGAACCCCCACTGGCAGTCTGTGCTGTCCTCATAGTCACCTTTTCCTTACTTTTTAAATCAAGTGTCACAGTCATGCCTGGGCTTGTCCTCCGCTCCTATTGGTTAAAAGCTATAGGGCCTTTCTATCTATCTGCCTCCTCACTTCTCAAATTTCTGTAATATTTACATTATGATCTACCAGCATTATTTTAAAAAATCTGTGGTGTCCATTTTACTGAGAAGGAAATCGAGGTGCAGATATGTCAGTAGTCTGCCCGGGGGACACCCAGGATTAATAAATACAGGAAATCAGTGCAGATAATACTGGCGGCATTTAGGGGTATGTGTAGTGATGTAGGTGGTGTGACCAAGCCAGGTAGATAATAGTGACAGTAAGCAAGAAAACATGGAAGACTTACGGAATGTTTAAAAGATCTTGAAAAAAAAATAAAAATTAAAAGATCTTGAAGTTGGGTATATCTAAAGGGAAGGGTGGTTGGATTTGGATGATAGTTTTTGTTTTGTTTTGTTTATGAGGTCACACTAGGCCTGTCTGGAAAGGTGGTCATTTCCATACACATTGGCCTTAATTTGGGTACCAGCTAATGGTAGTTTCAGCTGGGAATAACCTGCAAGCCTTATTGTGCCTCTTGTAGGAAAAGCATTATTCCTACTGGTAAATACAGAGGTGGTAGTTAACCATGGGCATACTTTATGACTCAAGGAAAGAGCAGTGTCTCTTAGCAGCACAGTAACCTTAGGCCCTCAGCCATCCATTCTGAGAAGCCGATTCATTCTCTCTCTCCTCCTCCTGAGTCCTCAACTGAGGACTGTCACCAAACATTTACTTGGCTAGCTAATGCTACCACAGATCTTACAAAGGCATAACTGAGGTCAAGGGAACTCCATGCTTTCAGTAACTTTCTCTTAAAGCACATCAGTGCCCAGCACTCTAAGTCACACCCACCCCCTTCTTGACTGAGACTATTAGTTTGGAGCACAGATATTTAAAGCTCAAGATTGACATGTGCATGCAATGGAAAGAAATCATGTTTGGTTTTGTACTCTGTCTCCTATTTTATATATCCCCAAAGTTTAACATGGAACAAGAATGCCCTCCTCTAGCCCAGACCTAGTGTAGACTTGCCCAGCTGTGGCCTCCATTATCCTGGGATCCCTGAATTCCAAACTGTCATTGAGCAGAATTTTTGGAACTCATGTGACCCTTGCTTGCCGGCCATCTTGTCAGGCCTCAACAATGATCGTGACGACCCAGACGGAACGGAAGTCTGCTCCCTGAGGTGTGTCCTTCCCCCTTCTTTTCCCAGCACACCCAAAGTCGTGGCAGGAAGGGCCTGTTGTGGTCTGTCCAGGCTGATGAGCACTTGTCAGACCAATGCAGGCCTGTGTTCTGTAGTTGCCTAGGTTGCTAAAACAGCAGTGCAACATCCTGTGACAAGTTCATGAGTTGTTGTTGTTTTTTTTAAAATTTATTCCCTTTGTCAGTTTCTAAATCAGAAGCTATTAATTGTGCAAAGTAATGGGTTTCATTCGATTTCCTTGCGTATACATACTGCACTCTGGTCAGATCATATCCACTCTCTTTTTCTGGTCTCCTTCCCCTCTTCCACATCCTTAATAGTCACACTTCTCATCCCCTCACTTGTTATCATTCTGAGATAGGATTTCATTACGTCTCCCAGATCTCCTGGCTCTCACTGTGTAGCCCAGACTTGGGATCTTCCGGCTGCTGCGTCCCACGTGCTGGGGTTGCAGGCCTGTGCCCACCAGGTTTAGTTGTCACCCCTGTCACCTCTTCTTCCACAGAAGAATCACCTGTGACCCTTGTCTTAATGATACTGCCTTAATTTGCTTATGTGATTAATAATCACTCTACCCGTTTTCCTACAAACGGCATCGTTTTATTCCTTATGGCAGAGTAGAACTACAGAGTTGAGCATAGACTACATTTTCTTCACCCTTTTATGCATCTGTTGGCATCTAGGTTGGTTATGTAGTTTGGCTCTTATGTCGAGTGATACAGTAAATATGGAATGGCATCTTCAGTGCATACCAACTTTGATTCCTTTGGGTATATACCTAAGCACTGGGTACTATGGTGGCTCTGTATTTAGTGTTCTGAGGAATCTCTCGGCTGAGTTGGTAGTGACTGGGCTCACCACCTCCCTGCCAGCAGTACACTGGAGCCTCCACCTCTTCTTCCCCAGTGGCTCTTACTTTTCCTCAATGGGATGAGTTGGAGTAAGTGTTGTTTTCATGTGCATTTCACTAATGGCTAAGGGCGTAAAGCATTGCGTTTATTGGAAGGTTGTATTTCATGTGAAAACTGTCCAGCTTTCTGTTTTGTTTTGTTTGTCCATTTATTAATTGGATTATTTATTGTTTTGAGTTTGAGTTCTTTAAATATTCTGAATCATTATCCCCTGTCTGAATAATAACTGGCAGAGATTCCCCCCTCCGACCCTCATTTGGTATTTTGTATTTGTCAAGGCTCTCTGTACAGGAGCAGAACTAGCGCAGTGTTTATTACAAAGGGCGTGTGTTAGGCTGGCTTACGTTATTTGAGTTGACTAGTCCAGCAGTGGTCGGATGTGCACTGGAGAGGCTGAGGGCCTGTTGTTCGCTCAGTCCACCAGGCTGGATGGCTCAGCAGTCGTAATCTCGGCAATCCACCTGTCTTCAGTCCGTGTTGAAAGGCTGATGGCAGGGAAGCACAGCAGCAGTGGCAGCCACAGGTTAGATGCTGTCATAAGCAGGTTGAGAAGGCATAGAGGCAAACGCAGCACCGCCTTCCCTCAGACCCATTCATGTCTGGGCTGCTGCCAGAAGGTGCCACCCACTCTGCGGAAGGTCTTCCAACATCCTGTGATCCTTCCAGGAACTACCGTTTCTGGCCTGTCCAGAGCTGTGTCTCTTAGTTTTCTAGACCGAGTGAAGTTGATGATCAAGATGAACCATCAGAAGTTCAAGTGCTCGTCAGCTTGATACCTAATTATATCTCCTTATGTCACACTGAACTTCCAAGTGAAACCAGTAATGGCCTCGATTCTACTAACATGGTCTAACCATCCCACACACAACTAACAACACTGTTATTAATGAAATAGGACAGAAACCCTCCTGGCAATTATACAGTGCTCATGCCTGTAACTGGCCATTTGGCCGTAACTGGTATTTATAACCATCTTTTCCTAATACCCATTCTGTACGTCCATCGCTCTCAGCAAGCAGCTCAGCAGGTATTGCTCGGGCCCCTTATTTGGAGGGCGACTCGACCGTCATTTCTGAGGTTGCGGACCACTTACCATCCCTGTGCACTTTGAGTTGTAGTTTCTCACTGGCCTTAATCATAGGATATCATACTACCAAAAGACACCATAACGGATCTCTTCTGCTCTGCATATACCTTTTTTTTTTTCATTGTGGGAGTAAAAAAAAAAAAATACAAAACAACCCAAAAACCAAAACCAAAAATCTAGTCCAGTTTCCTCCTGAAAGCCTGGATGAATCATCCTAACACTTAACTCATCTCTCTGCCTGTTGACTCAAAGGCGCCTGAGCTGAGAGTGGCCAGGGGGCAATCTCAGTTTCCAGTTCAGTGGGCTAGTTGTCTCCAGCACGAGCATTACCTTGTCTAGGATCAGAGCATTCCACCCTCAGAGCCTGAGGTCAAGGAGAACTTTTTCTAGCGGGTCACCAAGGATGACGGTGAGTAAGTCGGTGGTACTGTCTCCATTTCTACCTCTTAATTCCAGGAGCCATAAACCCTGGCTAGAGAAGGAACAATCCTACCTGATGGATGCTGATGTAGCCTTGTGGAGAATCCGTCCTAGACCTCCAGGCCTAACTGGCGTTGTGACTGTGACTTATTCCACCATTTTGTCAAGCCAGCTGCTTCAGGACGCCTAAGCCTACTGCCTCACTTCTTTGGCTGTGTAGCGAGTCCTTGCTCAGAAGCAGCACTGTATGGAATACTGTGACTGTGATAAGGCAAGGTCTAAGTTTAATGGACAGTAATTTTGACAGAACTACATGCAGGAAGGCAGATCCACAGTCAGAAGTGTCTGTTATCCTTCCAGTAAGGACAGTGCCTGCTACCAGATTCCTTGGCTCATCACCCCAGGAATGGTGCTCACTGGGGGCTCAGTGTTGATCTCTGCAGCTGATGTATTTGGCACTCAGATGCAGGCCCACCTTTGTGAGTGGGAGTATGTACATTATTAAACCCGTGCATAGCCTCCCTCCCTGCCGCCATGGCCATTTTGTCCACGTGGACTTTGGGCAGTGACAGAGTTAGTCAGGGACAGAGGTTGACTACGGACTATAGAATGGGTCACCACGTCTACTTACCATTGCTCTCCTCTGCTGAGAGGGACCTTCAGTTCAGAGTGTACACGCCATACGAGTGTCTTTATATCCGTTGCATACTGGAGATCTGTCTGCACGTTTCTTTCCCAGTTGCCTTTCTCACCAACATTCTAATCACTGATTTTCTAACCCCGCATCTCTCAACTTTCGCACCATTCAGCCACACGGCCACAGCTCATAAATCTCTGTTTACATGCACATCCAAGTGTTTCTCCTTCTAAGCAAAGTGTACAATTATGTGCACAAACCAAACTTTTCCCCATTATAAAGAGTTCCCTTAACACCGCCCTTCAGAGTTGTCCCAGAAAGGGGTCATGACACCGCACGTGTCCACTTATATATAGGTGGTACCTAGAAGGGGGGCATTCAAGGGGGGGGACAGTGCCATCTCCATCTGCCACTGGGACTTCTGGATCTTAGAACCCCAGAAGCAGAAGGGCCTGCACGGCAGCAGCGACCTGTTCCGGGCCACACTTAAAACTAGCAACTTTCCAAGTCACTTAGTAACTGGGACAAAGCAACACAACGAAGAAGCAAGGAACGTGCTGCTCCCAGAACCCCAGGAGGCCCGCTCGGCACCTCCCGCTTTCTCCGTGGTGGAAGGGCCAGGGACAACCATTTATTCTTCCTCTTAGAAGGCATTTTTGCATAACCCAACACCTCTGGGCCTGTCCCTGAGGGAGAAGGCCCTTGAGCTCTGCTTGGATCACTTTCCTATCCTTGGACGCACAATTGCTTTGCCAACAGGTTCAGAGTGGTGGCTCCTTCTTACTCCATTGCCCCCCCCCCCCCCCCAGCATCGTGCCATCAAGATAATTAGTCTGTTGTGATACCACTCGGGAAAGAGAAGCAATCAAAATCCCTGTGAACCGAGCTGTGGTACAGGGCTGGAGGGTTAATGATACTCTGGAGGGAGAAGAGGAAAGTATTGGTCCACGGGACCCTCGAGGACAGGTATCGAGATAAGAGCACTTGAAAGGTCAATGGCTGCTCAAACAAGGACAGCTCTATGGCGTCTGCTCCAACAGCTGTCTTCGGAGTCACAGCTTGACTAAGCTGCAGTCATCCTGTCACCTGCTTCTATGAGCTCCTACCTTAACTGGAGGGCCACAATGCTTTGCTGGGGCAGGGGGCTCCCAGAATCAGTGTCAGTTGTGAGCTAGTGTATAATAAATAGGCCCTGAAAGGTCTGAGTTTCCCCGGTATAAAAGACGGTAGTTTCCTTTAGGGAAGGAAGGTTGGGAGTGAAAGATGGAAGAAGAGTAGTTAGCCTTCCCACCCACTCTTGCAGTGGAGTCCTTCCTCAAGGGGGCATGGTCTCCCCTTCATCCAAGGGGTCCTGGGTCCAAAAGCCAGCCGAAGTCTGGAAATTGGCCGAGGTGTCACAAGTGTCAGTTGCTGTGATTCAACACAGCTCTTCATTGGTTGTGCAACTTCTCTGCTTATGCAGCTTAAGCAGAAGCTTATACTTGCTGTTTCCCTTTTGGGGGGCATCAAGGGTCTCCACGAGTGAGACCCTCAAGATCATCACCTTGGCCACGCTGTCCTTACGACGAGCTTGCTCACCTTGACTTCAGTGGTTCAGTGCTTCCTCTTGAGCCTTGCTGCTCTGCGGTCCAATTTGACCATTGAGCAGCCATGGCTCCCACTGTAAGGTCTGGCATACAGAGAGAAGCAATGGCGCCTCCTCGCATGTGCTGCTGTTTCTCTCACAAGACAGTGGAGTGTGAGTGAAGGGTATGTCTTCTCTACAACACCACCATCCCCCCCCCCCCCCCCATTGTGGAGGGTTAGGTTTTACATAGCAAGTCTTCTCCAGCCTTTCAGTTTCCCTGAGCTTCGGGTTTACCTCATCCACAGCAAGCCAAGGAGATCCGACCTCTCCAGGGCGTTTGCGCTAGACTGTTGGCATCTTTTCAACCCGCTAAGTCAGCTAAAATACTCAGCCCAGAATTCGTGCTCATGGGGCCCATACATTTTTAATATGCTTTCCTAAAGAGCATATATTTTCTGAAGAGATGTAGAAAAATAGTTGTAAACAAGCCAGGGCTGCATTAGAGCGAGGTGACAGCGTCTGGGTTTTCTCTTGTGATCGTCCTAAAAGTGATGACAATGCTGACAGCACTGCCGGCCTTTGTTTGTTCCTCCAGATATTCCTGAGATCCCAGAGAGCATCTCTTTCTGCAAAGCGCTGCAGGTAGCTGACTTCAGCGGGAACCCGCTCACCAGGTAACCTCTCCCTTTCACCTCACTCAGGGCAGCACTTGTGACAGCCAGGCACAGGGCCCACAGCCAAGTGGCACATCCAAGAGGTGCCTGATGGGGCACTGTCTCTGCCAAATGCGATTGGTTTTCCAAATGTTTTTTCACAAATAAACCGCGGGGGACAAATAAGCCGTGGAAGATAGCACACAGTGGTGTGGATGGAGTCACTGAAAAGAAGGACAAGGGACCACCGAGGACCGTACAGAGCAGGGGTTAAAGGGCACATTTCCCAAGCTGCGGGGAGAATTGTTCTGAGTTGGCCTGGCAAGATGGCTCAGCAGGTAAAGGTGCTTGGCTACAAGCCTGGCCGTGAGGATTCAGATCCTGGAGCCCACATAATAGGAGAGAACCGACGCCCCGTGGGTTGTCTTCTGACCTCCACTCATGCACCACGGCACATGTGTGCACGCTGGAGGGTGTGTGTGTGTGTGTGCGCTAAATAAGTGTAAAGCTAAATTAAAAACAAATTCTCAATTAGTCTCCAGCGGTGTGGGATAAGACTGAGACCAGAGATCCCAGCATATTTACGCAGGAAGTGACTTTTCTTTGTTGACAATGTTGTTAGGCATGCGCTTGCCCACTGACTTACACCCCCAGCTTGAGAAGTCTTTTATAGCCCAGTAACGAAACGTTCATAATCTCATCTTTTTATAAAATGAAACACATAAGAAAACCTCTTAACTCCATTCCTCCCTCACAGCTGCGGAGCTCTGGGGGTTTCCTTGGGTCTGTCATTCTGAGTATGGCCACCTGCCCCATCTTAGTGCAGCCCTGCCCTTCCTGATGCGTCACAGAACACTGGGTGTGGCCGAGGGGGCATTTTCAAGACTCCTTGTTTGTGGCCTGGTTGAGCTGGGAGTCCACCACCACCCTGCCTCCAGGGGCCTCTGCTGCCAGGATAGATATATCACTGCCCATATGGCAGTGCAGGAACAGCTCTTGGGTGTGTATTCTAGAGGTTTCTCTGGCCCAGCAAGCACCTTTGTAGGATGTCTTAAGGCTCTGTGCATAGCTGTGCCCTTTGCGACTGAACTGGATTTATCTCCTTCATTTCAAAATTGAGACTCCTTGAGTATGGAAGAATTCCCTACTTAATTTTCTTCTACCCATATCTCATTTCCAAGAATCAAATATGTTTTTACAGTGTTTCTGGTTTCTCTTTTTGGATTTCAGCGACTGTGACACTCTTACCATTTATAACTGAAAAATAATAATCTCTTTTGTTGTACAAACCTAATACCTTTCTTAGCTCATCACTGTCTTCAGGCTGTATCCTCCCTCCAAGTGACTGGCACACAGTCCTCTCACTTCTCAAAGCCTCTTCAGGTTCCTGTCCCCATAAATCAGTGCTCTCCCTGCTCCCATGTGGCTTTGGAAGCCGCCTTGGCGCCTTTGTGCTTGGGCAACCTCTTCCCTGATTGCTCTCAGCTGCTTTGGTCAGTCTCATTTCCCAGCTCCCCGTCCCTGACAGTTCTGGTCCTTCCACCTTCCTTCAGACTACAGGTAGAGCCCCCTCCCCCCTTCAGAAAGCCTTTCCTCTTACTCCCTGTTTGCCCCACCCTCACTCCCACCCCCACCTCCCCAGCACCCTCTCTGCAGCCTGGTTTCATAGCACTTAAGCTACCCCTCTGATGGACTCCCCCTTGGAAATGAGGAAGTGGTTTGCATTTCGCTCATTTGTTACTGTATCTCCAGCCCAACTGTAACTCTTGAAGGAAGCGCTCACTAACATCTGCTGAGCCCAGCAAGCCGAGCCTAAGGCGGCTTACATGGCTCGAGCTGGGGAGCGGTCTTGGCTGCAGCTGAGACTTAACCAGTGATTTAAATTGCCCTCTGGTTTTCTCCTTTTCCCTTTCTAATGTCTGCTAATAGTTGACTCCGCAGTTATCTGAAGGCACTCCCAGCTAGAACACACCCAGCTTATGTGAGGCTTCATTCCTGTTTTTATCCTGGCCTCATCCGTGGCAGGATTCTTAGAGAAAAGCCATTTCGGTTTGGCCAGTGTCCTGATGTTAAGAATTAAGATGTAATCTGTGAGCTGAAGGGAACTTGGTAATTACTTGGCTTGGCCCGCTTAGTTTATGGCTAAGGAAACCGAACCTCAGCTAGGTGAACGGACCTCTAGATCTTGCGGCTAGTGTGGAGAGCATCGGAGCTTCCTCATCATGTCACACTCATACATGCTACACTCATCACGCTACACTCACCATGTTACACTCATACATGCTACACTCATCATGTTATACTCACACATGCTACACTCATCATGTTACACTCATCATGTTACATCATAATACACTCATCATGTTACACTCATACATGCTACACTCATCATGCTACACTCATCATGCTACACTCATCATGTTACACTCATACATGCTACACTCATCATGTTACACTCATCATGCTACACTCATCATGTTACACTCATCATGTTACACTCATCATGTTACACTCATCATGTTACACTCATCATGCTACACTCATCATGTTACACTCATCATGTTACACTCATCATGTTACACTCATCATGTTACACTCATCATGTTACACTCATCATGTTACACTCATCATGCTACACTCATCATGCTACACTCATCATGCTACACTCATCATGTTACACTCATCATGTTACACTCATCATGTTACACTCATCATGTTACACTCATCATGCTACACTCATCATGCTACACTCATACATGTTACACTCACCATGTTACACTCATCATGTTACACTCATCATGCTACACGCATCATGTTACACTCATCATGCTACACTCATCATGCTACACTCATACATGTTACACTCACCATGTTACACTCATACATGCTACACTCATCATGCTACACTCATACATGTTACACTCACCATGTTACACTCATACATGCTACACTCACCATGTTACACTCATACATGCTACACTCACCATGTTACACTCATACATGCTGCTCTTACTGCTAGCATCTGGCAGAAAAAGGCAGACCAGCTGGCTAATGCCTTTTACTTGCTTTAAGAACATTTTAGCTACTTTTGAGATTATAAAGGGACATATACTTCTGGCAAAACTCAAGACAGACCAAGGAAGTTGTCTTCTGAGGTACAGATAGCTGTCTTCAGCAAGCTGTTCCAGCAACAGAATACGTGTGTGTGTGTGTGTGTGTGTGTGTGTGTGTGTGTGTGTTGCATCTCATTTTTAGATGAGATCCTTTCATCTTTAGTCATGAGTTTTCTCCTAAATACAGGTAAATGTAGGAATATCGAAACTAGAATTTCTTTGTAAAATTTAAATAATGATTTTTGTATTGAATCCTTACTGCTTTGTGTGCTTTTGTGTAGACTACATGGTAAAAGATAGAATTATCTTAAGTGAGTGACATCCTGGATTAAAAAGTGAAGACTGAGGCAGTTGGCCGATGGCCTGTCTGTGCAGAGTCATCCTTTGCTGTGGGTGGGCAATGCCAGCTCCAGGAAAAGACCTATTGAGCAGCTGTTTGTGGCTAAGCCCCACGGGCTGGCGAAATTCTGTATTTTCTTGTAATCAGTGCAGTATTTTTATTCTCAGTAGCTTTTCATTTTGGTTTGTTTCTTAGCATTTTGGGGGTTTGTTTGAGATGTGGTCTCACTGTGCAGCCTTGGCCAGCCTGGAACTCACAGTGATCTACCTGCCTCTGCCTGTGAACACCACCAGGATTATAGGTGCGTGCGGTCACACCCACTTAAACCTCAGCAGCTTCGGCTCCAGTGGCAGCGCCTTTCCTCCTACAGGGCTCACAGTGCTCCACAGTGCCCACTCTTCCCGAGACCTGTGCATCTGCCCTCCTTTGTGATCGTGATTGCGTTAACTGACCGATAAGTATCTATATGGCCTGTGCTTCCCTTGTGGGCAAAGCCTTTTGTTTCTGCACACGAGTGTAGTATATACATAGGAAGACTGGGCAGATATTCCATGATATATGGTAACTGCACACGGGTGTAGTATATACATAGGAAGACTGGGCAGATATTCCATGATATATGGTAACTGCAGGGGGCTGTTGCAGCCAGCCTGTGGAGGAAGTATGCTGCTTTACTTTGTAAAATCAACGTCTTTGCTGCTGTCATTCTAGGCTGCCCGAGAGCTTCCCCGAACTACAGAACCTGACATGCCTTTCTGTCAATGACATCTCACTGCAGTCTCTGCCAGAGAACATCGGGAAGTAAGTTTGTACAGAAGCTTGTGAGTACCGGGCATAAAAGGAAGACTATCAGCCGGTCCCTCTGCCCCTTACACCTTCTCAACAGAGCAGCATTCCCCGTTCCTCCCTCCGCTACCACCTCCTGGCTGTGTGTCCTGTTGCTCCCTGTGCTTGTCTGTCTGCGCTTGTCTGTCTGTGCTCCCCTGTGTGTGTGTGTGGTGCGCATGCGCGCGAGGAAGCTGGAGATTGGGGGACGGTAGGGGGCCTGCCCTATCACTGTGTGCTCTGCTCCTCTGAGACCGGGTCTCTCGCTGAGCCTGGAGCTGGACTGGGACCCAGCCGTCCCCAGTGATTTCCATCTCCGCCCCTGACAGCTCTGCAGATTCTCGTTCTCACTTGACCGCACGTGCGCTGCCCGTTGAGCCATCTCTCCAAGGCCCAGCTGTCTCTATAGTTAATGGTTATAAACTGTGCCGCTAGCTTTTATTTGTAAGAAATCTAATTTGTTTTTTCTTTTAAATATGCGTGCTGTGTGTCTGTGTAGGAATATGCCATGTACTTGTGAGTGCTCAGGGAGGCCAAAAGAAGGTGTTGGGCTCCCTGGAACTGGGAGCTGGGAACTGAATTCTGGACTTTGCTCCCGAATTCAGGCCAACACTGGACAAATGACACTTTTTAAAACTAAAAAGTTCCTCTACAGCAAAGGAAACAATCAGCTGAGCGAAGAGGAACCTCCCAGAGTAGGAGAGAAACTCTGCTGGCTGGTACATCAGTGTCCAGAATATACAAAGAACCTCAAAAACAGAATCCAGAAGATGGCCCAATTAAAACACAAGCCCTGTATCTGAGCAGAGTTCCCAAGAGAAGACATAGCAATGGTTAAGAAATACTGTCTTCAGACTTCTTAAAAAAGAAAAATGGCAATCAAGAAATATTAGCAAAGACCTTTCCATAATTAGATGACAATATAAAAATTGGCATGGTGACTGAGCAAATGCGCCTGCCTTTGCAGCGTGTCCCTTTTACTTACAGCCAGGAAGCTGGCAACTCCTCACCTGGTCTGTTGTCGCCAGATGTAAAGGAAAATGTTTGGAATGTATGTGCATAAAGATAATAAGCATTGTCAGCATAGTGCCCCGGGGGGGGGGGGGGGGGGAGGGCAGGGGGGGGGGGCAGTACTGCACATACCATAGAGCCTTTTATTTTAGTAAGTTGAATCCAGGAGTCAGGTGACCTCTAGGAGCTCTAGGCCAGCTTAGTCTGCGTAGTGAGTTTCAGGGCTACATCCGAAGCTATAAACTAAGACCTACCTTTTTGTTTTGTTTTTCTAGTTGGCTTTTCTCTGAGTAACAAGAGCCCTGGTTGTCCTTAACTCACTTTGTAGACCAGGCTAACCTCAAACCTACAGAGATCCTGCCTCTGCCTCTCTGGTGCTGGGATTAAAAGCGTGCACAACCACTCCCAGTGACTTGTCTTATTTTTAACATAAGCATCATATTGGCGTATAACCGTCATTTAACGAATATAAGGACTCTAAAGATGTCCTCTAGGCGTGTGGAGTGCACCGTCTTATTCTAGACTGCTAGGGACTCAGCTAAGCTCTGTGCCAGCTGTTCCCCAGCTCTGTTTTCCTGCACCCCCTCCGGGGGGTGGGGGGAGGGAGGACAGGTTCCTTGACGTCTTCCCCGATCACTCAGAGAAGTGACAACCAGCGATTGGACGCCCTCCGCTGATCTTCACGTCAGTTCAGCTCTGCTTTTTAAAAGTCTGCCACCAACATTTTTTCCAGTCAAATCTGGGGACTGCAGCCACAGACACTCTGTTAATATTTGTAGCTGCACGCACTGTGTGCATTTTACTGTGGTGCAGGTCCGTGCATGGAGCAAGGAGAAAACTCCAAAGCCTTTTCTCCAAATGAACTTTAGAGTCTGCCCAGTGCCCTCTCTTGGCAAAGTGGCTGAAGTAGATGCTTGAACGCCTCCCTGCCTTGCCGCATCTTCTCTGATGGCTGGTAGAGGGGAAGTCGGTTCCAGACCCACAGGGTCCCAGCAGCCGTTCACTCCCTGTGGTGTAATTGCTTCCTTTCCGTGTCTATACAGAAGAGGGTAGGTGTCCCGTCAGTGTGCGCACCTGAGCCACCGCCACTCCTGTAACAGCAGGGACCTTGGCTGGCACTCCTCTTCCCCTGCTAGGTGCGCACACAACAGAGCACACAGAGGTCTTTCCCTCAGCACAGTGAGGCACGATGGGCCAAGAGTTCTGGAATCTTTGCCGGAACCATGTTAGCCTGCCCCTATGCAGTGCCCTGGGCTCAGCTGCTGTGGGAGGTGGCTATGAAGAAGCCACTGTTAAAGAGTACAGCTTCTATTGCCATAGAACTTTCTAATGAAGAATAAGTGTCGTCTATTAATATTGCATAATTTTCCTGATATCAGGAGCTATTAGGGAGAAAAGGGAGTTATTTTTAGGGGAAAAATGTCTGTTAAAAGAATGGGAAGCTTTTCTCATTTTAGTAATAGTTCTGACATTTATCACACTTACTTCCCTGCCTTTATTGCCAGAAAGCTTAGAGCTAATTCTGATGTGTAGTGGGAGCAGCTGCGTTACCTTCTGTGCAGTGGAGGGAAGTGGGGAATCTGGTGAGGTGTTGCTGGCAGCTGCTGTGAGGCAGCCACCACCCAAGCGCATGCGCGGCACCAGGGCAGCCTTGCTTCCCAGGCTGGCACCCGCCACCCCCTGTGCCCTTAGCGCTGTCTTCGCAGTGTGGACAGGTAACCTTTAACCTTCACGTTGGCATCGAATGGTCGAGCCAGCCGCAGAGTTCACGCCTTCCGTGCAGGGTTGAAATTGTGAACATTTCACAGTAAGCACATCTCTTTTCTCTGCCTTCCCACGGTCTACGTGCTGTGGTTCACGAACCTTTCTGTGCGTTTGTACTTCACCCGTGCTAGGATGGTTATCAACAGACTGCATGGCAGCACATGTCATTGAAGGTTGAGAGAAGTCGAAACCTTTACCTGCTGCCGACAGGAGAGTGCGGCAGGGCAGCCCCATTGCAGCAGTTTGGACAGGTTTTCTCTCACAGTTAAACGAAGTTCCTATGTAAACCAGCTCTTCTCCTAGTCATAGGTACTCCAAAGACTTAAAGACATGCCCATACAAAAATGTGTTGGTGAGTTCACAGCGGCACTCTTTATAACACCCGCCCCCCTCCCCCCCCCCAAGACGAAACCACCCAGATTGGGATCTGTGAGTGAATGAGCAAGCAAAATGTGCACCCATCAGTAAACTAGTATAAAAGAAACGAAGTGCTTTTAACACGCTACAACATGAATAAACCTTGAAAAGGTATTAAGTTAAAAATAAGAGTCAGACCCTAACAGGCACATACCATCTAACTCTGTTAATACAGAGTAGCGAGTATGGTCAAGTCTATAAAGAAAGGAAGCTAGCAGTCGTTAGAGGTGGAAGGGCAGAGCAAGCTCAGAGAAGAAGGATTGAATTTTAATGAATTCTCTTGGTTATATGTACTCAAAAGAATGAAAAACATGTCCATACAAGAACGATTTGATTCTTCTGGACAGGGCAAACGTTTTCAGGAGTTAGCATTAATGTTTGCATAGCTTGTGCATAAAGGCACCTAAAAACACAAAATAGTACACTTCAGCAAGGATTGACAAGTTGCTCTGAGGTCATTAGTCCAATGACCTCTCCCCGGCGAGCAAGCAGACACACGGAGCCAGTCTTTACAGTGCTCCGGTGATTCAGAGAGCAGCTGAAGGCTGGAGGCCAGTGGGACCCAGCAGAGCATGCCAACATTGGGCAGTGTGCTACTCGGTCTTGGTCTTGTGTAACTTCACCATGAAAAATTCCTATTATTTGCTGCGAAATGAATGCCCATAAAAAAAGAAGTTAGCCAAAGCGTACTCTTTAACTGAATTTTTTTTTCCTCGAAGCGCAGCGTGCTTAGAATAGCAGAAATGGCTATGCTGAGCTGGTGTAGTCTCTAGCACAGCCATCGGTCACCAAATAGTTCTTATCAGGAAACATGTAATTCTGATAATTTAGTGGTAGAAATAGAACAAGTAGGCAGGCCTCATGTTCTCTGGCAGACTGAGCTAGACATGTGGGCCCGATTTTGTCTGTGCAGTCCTTGGAGCCAGTGACCTTGATTTCAGTGGACTTGAACTAAGTAAGCCCTGGGGCCGTGGCTGACAGTGTAGCGCTAGGCAGCTTAGCTGTAGTGTGGTAGGAGAGAGCAGCTTCTGAGAAAGCTGTGCCACGTAAAACGTTGTTTTTTGAAATCTGGCAATTGCTAGAAAATAGTTTCAAAGGAAGTAGTAAATACTTTTTTTATTTTTTCAAGTTTGGGGTCTCGGGGCACAGTTTACAGGTAGAGTACTTTTACCAGCAAAATTGTATTTTTTTCCACTCAAATTGCTACTATATATATGGATTTAAAAAATTATTTTTGCAGTATATTGCCATTTGTCTGGTATAAATATCTTCCTGTTTTCTAAATGGTTTGGTAATGAAAATAGCGGTAATCAAAGTGAATTAAAAAGAGTATTTAAAACTATTTTAAAAAGTGTGAATTTCTCAAAATAACCATTCATTCAATCCCTTGAAATAGAATCCTAAAAATACAGTCGGTCTCCACTGTGACTTAGGGAGAGAGTGTAACTTCTGCTCTACTATTCTGAAAGCAGGAGGCTGGGCTTCCTGCGCTCCCCTGAAGGGTCTTAGCTTTCTTATGCTGCCACTACCTGAAGACAGGGATAGCACTAGTGGCAAGAGGTAATCCGTGTTAGGACGCAAGGAGGCCACCCCAGCAGTATTGCACAGAAATTTAACTTGCCAGGAGTCAAAGTTGAAAGATGAGGTTTATTAATAGGTAATGATCTTAAAAATGAAGGTTTGAGGCCAGGTGTGATGGGGCATGCCTTTAATCCCAGCACTTGGAAGGCAGAGGCAGGCAGATCACTGTGAGTTAGAGTCCAGCCTGGTCTACAAAATGAGTCTCATAAAAAACCAGAAAAATACAGCGGTGCCTCAAAGCTCCAGGACTAAAGAAATCTCAGGGAGACAAAGAGTAGAGAGGCCATCAGGCCACCTCCACCCAACCTGCTTCAGTCCCTGGAGAGCTCTGGTGCTACAAAGGGACCCAGAAGGCTGTGGCCTGACCCAGCGCACATTCAGAGACCCAGAACGATTGCAGGACCCACAGTACAGGGGAGCTGGGGATCACTGGCTGTGAGAGTTCAAAATGACAGGCCTAGCCTCCTGTCATCCAGACCAGTGAAGCATCAGAACTTCCGGCCTAAGGAAATCGTGAGAAAACAGGTGAATCTGTCATCAGACTCCCTCCACCCAACTCTGGAAGCTACCCAACAAAAACAGAGATGGCAAGATGTCCAAAGGACAGCATAAAATCATACACAAAACCCCCAAAACATTTTGGCGTCTCCAGATCCCAGCTATCCCAAAGAAAACAACCCAGAGAACTCAAACACAATGGAAATACAAGAAAATGACCTCAAATCCTTAGTAATGAGGATGATAATGGAGGAAACAAATAAAATTAGTAATCAAATGCAGGAAGACGCAGCCAAACAGGTGGAAGACATAAAAGAGGCCCATAGAGAGGCACTGGAAAAATTTCAGGAAAATACTAACAACCAGATGAAGGAAATCAATAAAACCGTTCAAGTTCTGAAGGGCTATAAAGAGGCAATGGAAGAAACTCAGGAATATACAAACAATCAGATAAATCAAAAAATCAGTTCAAGATCTGAAGATGAAAATGGAGTCAATGATAAACAGACAGAAGAAAACTGTGAACATGAGACCTCAGAGAAGAAGGCGAGCAACACAGAGCCAAGCTTTTCTAACAGAATCCAAGAGATGGAGGAACGAATCTCAGGTCTAGAAGATACAATCACAGATCTTGAACAACCATTAAAGAAAATGCTAAATCTGGAAAAATCCTGACACAAAACATCCAAGAAATCAAGAACACCATGAAAAGAAGAAATCTGAGGATAATAGGCATTGAGGAAAGAGAAGATATCAGACTCCAAGGCCCAGAAAATATTCTCAACAAAATCATAGAAGAAAACTTCCCCAATCTAAAGAAAGAGATGTCTATAAACATACAAGAGGCCTACAGAACACCAAATAGAATAGACCAGAAAAGAAAAACTGCCCGTCACATAATAATCAAAACAGAAAACATACAGGACAAAGAAAAAATATTAAAAGCTGCAAGGGAAAAGGGCCAAATAGCATTTAATGGCAAACCTATCAGAATTACACCCCGACTTCTCAGCAGAGACCAGAGAAGCCAGAAGGGCCTGGACAGAGATCCTGCAAACCCTAAGAGACCACAGATGCCAGGCCAGACTACTTTACCCAGCAAAACTATCAATAACCATTGATGGAGAAAGCAAAATATTCCATGACAAAAACAAATTCAAACAGTACCTATCCACAAATCCAGCTTTACAGAAGGTACTAGAAGGAAAACTCCATCCCAAAGGGACAAACTACAACCAAAACTACACAGGAAATAGATAACTACACCATGACAAAAACACAACCACATAAATGCTCTGCTGGAACCAACATCAAAATTAAGACTCTTAACAGTCACTGGTCATTAATATCTCTCAACATCAGTGGTCTCAATTCTCCAAAAAAAAAAAAAAAAAAAAAAAAAGACACAGACTAACTGAATGGATAAATAAACAAGATCCAATATTCTTCTGCATCCAAGAAACACATCTCACCCATCCCATAAAGATAGACATTACCTCAGGGAAAAAAATATTCCAAGCAAATGGTCACAAGAAGCAAGCAGGCATAGCCATTTTAATATCTAACAAAATAGACTTTCAACCAAAATTAATCAAAAGGGATGAGCAAGAACACTTCATACTCATCAAAGGTAAAGTCAACCAAGATGACATCACAATTCTCAACATCTATGCTCCCAATATTTGTAAAATATCTGTTAACGAAGCTTAAACCACACATCGATCCCCACACAATAATAGTGGGAGACTTCAACATCCCACTCTTACTGAAGGATAGGTCATTGAAACAGAAACTAAGCCGAGAAAGAACATCGTTAACCAATGCCATGAATCAAATGGATCTAACAGTTATCTATACAACCTTTCACCCAAACAAAAAGGAATACACCTTCTTCCCTGCACCCCATGGAACCTTCTCCAAAATTGATCACATCGTAGGTCACAAAGCAAGCCTCAACAGATACAAGAGGATTGAAATAATACTTTGTATCCTATCAGATCACCATGGTCTTAGGCTGCAATTCAACAACAACCGAAATAACAAAAAGCCTACACATACGTGGAAACTAAACAACTCTCTGCTTAATGACACCACGGTCATGGAAGAAATAAAGAAATTAAGTACTTCCTGAGATTCAATGAAAATGAAGGAACAACATACCCAAATTTGTGGGATACATTGAAAGCAGCGCTAAGAGGAAAATTCATAGCACTAAGTGCCTTTAAAGAGAAATTGGAAACATCCCACATAAGCAACTTAACAACACTGCTGGAAGCCCTAGGAAAAAAAGAAGCAGAAACACCCAAGAGGAGTAGACGTCTGGAAATAATCAAACTCAGGGCTGAAATTAATAAGTTAGAAACAAAGAGAACAGCCAAACAATCAACAAAACCAAGAGCTGGTTCTTTGAGAAAATCAACAAGATAGACAAACCATTAGCCTAACTAACTAAATGCAGAGAGACAGTATCATAATCAACAAACTCAGAGATGAAAAGGGAGACATAACAACAGACACTGAAGAAATACAAAGAATCATAATATCCTACTTCGAAAGCATATATGCCACAAAATTTGAAAATCTAAGGGAAATGGGTGATTTTTTTGATCAATTTCACTTGCCAAAATTGAGCGAAGAACAGATAAACAAGCTAAATAGTCCTATTTCCCCTACAGAAATAGAAGCAATCATTGATAGTCTCCCAACCAAAAAAAGCCCAGGGCCAGATGGTTTCAGTGTAGAATTCTATCAGACCTTCAAAGATATACTAATACCAATACTCTTCAAGCTACTCCAAAAGATAGAAATTTGATGGAACTTTACCAAATGCATTCTATGTGGCCATAGTCACATTGATACCTAAACCTCACAAAGACCCAACAAAAAAAAGAGAATTTCAGACCAATTTCTCTTATGAACATTGATGCAAAAATACTCAATAAAATACTTGTAAAACAAATACAAGAACACATCAAAGATATCATTCACCATGACCAGGTAGGCCTCATTCCAGGCATGCAGGGATTGTTTAATATATGGAAATCCATCAATATAATCCTCCATACAAACAAACTGAAAATAAAACCACATGGTCATCTCCTTGAAGAAAAAGCATTTGATAAAATCCAACACCCATTCGTGTTTAACGTTTTGGAGAGATCAGGATACAAGGCACATACCTCAACATAATAAAGTCCATATACAGCAAGCCAGTATCCAGAATCAAATTAAATGGTGAGATACTCAAGGAAATTCCTCTAAAATTGGGAACAAGGCAAGGCTGCCCACTCTCTCCAGATCTCTTCAATATAAAACTCGAAGTTCTAGCCAGAGCAATAAGGCACCAAAAGGAGATCAAGGGTATCCAATTGGGAAAGGAAGAAGTCAAATTATCCCTATTTGCAGATGATATGATAGTGTACATAAATGACCCTAAAATTCCACCAGAGAACTACTACAGCTGATAAATACCCTCAGCAAATTGGCTGGATAAAAAATTAACTCAAAAAAGTCTGTAGCCTTTCTATACACAAACGACAAGCTTTCAGAGGGAGAAATTAGGAAAACCACACCCTTCACATTAGCCACAAGCAATATAAAATATTTAGGAGTTACTCTAACTAAGCAAGTGAAGGACTTGTTTGGAAAAAATTTCAAAACTCTGAAGAAAGAGACTGAAGATGACATGAGAAGATGGAATGATCTTCCTTGCTCATGGATCGGGAGAATTAACATAATAAAAATGGCCATCTTACCAAAATCAATCTACAGATTCAATGCAATCCCTATCAAAATACCTACACAATTTTTTAAAGACATTGAAAATTCAATTCTGAACTTCATATGGAAAAACAAAAAACCCAGAATAGCAAAAGCAATCTTGTACAATAAAAGATCCCCCAGAGGAATCTCCATACCTGATCTCAAGCTGTAGTATAAAGCAACAGTAATTAAAACAGCATGATACTGGCAGAGCAACAGGCTGGTTGATCAGTGGAATCGAATGGAAGACCCAGATATGAATCCACACACATATGGTCACTTGATTTTTGACAAAGAAGCCAAATCCATTCAATGGAAAAAGGATAGCATCTTCAACAAATGGTGCTGGTCTAACTGGATGTCTTCGTGTAAAAAAATGCAACTGGACCCATATTTGTCACCTTGCACAAAACTCAAATCCAAGTGGATCAAAGACCTCAACATAAAACCAGAGACACTAAAGTCACTTAGAAGAAAAAGTGGGAAAGAGCTTGGAACATATTGGCACAGGAGACAACTTCCTGAACAGAACACCAACGGCCCAGGCAGTAAGGTCAACAGTTAATAAATGGGACCTCATGAGGCTGAGAAACTTCTGTAAGGTAGGGGACACTGTCAAGAGAACAAAGCGACAGCCTACAGACTGGGAAAAGATCTTCTCCCACCCTACATCTGACAAAGGTCTAATATTCAAAATATATAAAGAACTCAAGAAATTAAACACCACCAAACCAAATAACCCAATTGAGAAATGGGCTCGGAACTAAACAGAATTCAACAGAGGAATATCAAATGGCTGAGAAACACTTAAAGAAATGCTCAACCTCCTTAGTCATCAGGGAAATGCAAATCAAAACAACTCTGAGATTCCATCTTACACCCATCAGAATGGCTAAGATCAAAAATTCAAGCGACCCCACATGCTGGCGAGGATGTGGGGAGAGAGGAACACTCCTTCATTGCTGGTGGGAATGCAAACTAGTACAGCCACTTTGGAAATCTATCTGGTGCTATCTCAGAAAACTGGGCATAGGGCTTCCTCAAGACCCAGCTGTTCCACTCCTTGGAATATACCCAGAAGATGCTCCAGCACACAACAAGAAGATTTGCTCAACCATGTTCATAGCAGCCTTATTCATAATAGCCAGAACATGGAAACAGCCTAAGTGTCCTTCAGTAGAAGAATGGATAAAGAAACTGTGGTACATATACACTATGGAATACTACTCAGCTATTAAAAACAAGGAATTCCCGAAATTTGTGGACAAATGGCTTGAACTAGAAATGATCATAATGAGTGAGTTAACCCAGAAGTAGAAAGAATCAAATGGTATATACTCACTTATATCTGCATACTAGCCCAAGGGGCATGTCCCATGAAAGTCTTTACTTACCAGGAAACTGGGACAGAGGGGAGGACATCCTACTGGTATTCTAGATGAGAGAAGCATGGGAGAATTACAAAGTAGAAGGATCCAGAGGGTCCTAGAGACCTACAAGAATAAGTTTAAGATAGGCAGATTTGGGCCCAGGGGTCCTGCTCAAAGTAAGGCACCAGCCAAGGACAATACATGCAGTAAACTTCGAACCCCTACCCAGATCTAGCCAATGGACAGCACATTCTCCACAGTTGAGTGGAGAGAGGGGTATTACTTTCACACGTACTCTGGTGCCTCATATTTGACGAAGTCCCCTGGATGGGGGGACCTGGTGGCATTCAGAGGAAGGATAGCAGAATACCAAGAAGAGACTTGATACCCTGTGAGCATATACAGGGGGAGGAGGTCCCCCTCAGTCACAGTCATAGGGGAGGGGAGTACGGGAAAATGGGAAGGAGTGAGGAATGGGAGGGTAGAAGGGATGGGATAACCACTGAGATGTAATATGAATAAAGTGATAAAATAAAAAACAACAGAAAATTTAAGGTTTGTGTAGGTGATGAGATACTGTCTGCAGCTGTTTAAAAATACAGCGTACATAAGGTGAAAAGGAGACACAGTCTGCTGAGGAAATGAGTGTGCAGGTGTACAGTAGATATCAGCTGTGTAGTTTAAATACTAAGACAGAGCTATAGGATGGCCCATTGGTCAAAAGCACTTTTTCCTCTTGCAGAAGACCCAGGTCCAATTCTCAGTAACCACATAGTGTTTCACAAGCATCATAACTGTAGTTCCTCTCTAATCTCCAAGGGCATCAAGCCAATGCACATTACATATACACAGGCCATTCACATATACAATTCATAAATCTTAAAAGAAAAAAAAAAAACAAGAGTGGGAACCGAAGACATAGCTCAGTGGTAACACCTACTACTCTTCTATGGGACCCAGGCTCTGTTCCTAGCACCTTTAGCAGGTGGCTCACAACTGCCCATAGCTCAGCTTCAGGGAATCCACTGCCCTCTCCTGGCTGTAGCAGGCATCTGCACACACATGGTGAGCGTATGTTCAGGCAGGCATGCAGGTCTGCATGTAGACACACACCCACACTCACACAGAGGGAGAGAGAGACAGAGAGAGAGAGAGAGAGAGAGAGAGAGAGAGAGAGAGAGAGAGAGAGAGACAGGGAGAGAGAGAGGGAGGGAGGGAGGGATTTTTTTTAACCTTTTAAAAAAGACTGCAGTCATACCTGCTTGTGTTTGAATAAAGCAAAATTGTAGTTAAAACGTCTTATGAAAAGTAGTTGTGAGGACGTATTAGGAGGGAATAAGTGTGGAAGGAGAACTTTTTGCTGACCATGCGGATTTAAGGAACATATCTTTAATGCGTGTGTATGTGTACGTATTGCCAGTACAGAGGTTCATCACCAACTCTAGAGACAGAAGTAGGCTGGTAGAGCAGCTGTGCCACAGACTCCCGGTGTGTCCTGGCCTTTGACCCCTGGCTGTGTGAGACAGTGTTCAGCTTCTTTCCTCCTGCCTTGGCTCTCACCATACTTCAGTTCTTATAAAGCAGTTCTATAATAATACATTGTAAAGTCAATCGACAATGTCATTAGTCCTTGTAGGACTGTTAAAACCTAATATTTTATGTACGCCTAGTATCTAACTTTTAGCATGTTTATAAAAGTATTAAAAATGATTGTTTTTTATGTTGATAACAGTGTCCTTTACTGAAGTAATAGATGCATGCTGACCTCCTGATTTAGACCTCGTCCAGCAACAACTCTTAGTAGCACATTCTTTTGTTTTTTTTGTTTTTTGTTTTTTTTTTTTTTAAGGCCAAGTTTCTCTGTGTAGTTCTGGATGTTCTAGAACTTACTCTGTAGACCAGGCTGGCCTTGTGCTTAGAGATCCACCTCCCTCTGCCCTCACAGTGCTGGGATTGAAGGCGTGCACCGCCACACCTGACTCCTCAGTGTGTAGCCCATTTTTTTTGATCAAAGAACAATTGTTTTACATATACATTTATATTGTTACACATATCTACAATAGATTACCTATAGCAAGAAGAACCATGACACAATCAGGAATTATATAAATGTTACATTCTTAGTGTTTTAGCTATTTGTATTTGACAGCCGTGAAGAAGACATCTTTCCTATCTTGGTGTGTCTAAATTTCTGAATGTAAATCAATCTCCATCACATATTGTCATTATCAACTTAGAACACATATCTAGACCTAAAAACATCTTAACCCCTAAGCAACAAAGCTTCATTGTAAAACTAAGCTACCTGGTTCTTCAACTCCCTCAGAGACTTGAGAAGGACTAAACTTGATTATCTGAGTATGCCGGGAGTGCAGGTTAGTAGCTTTCCAAATGAAAAGATGACAGAGACAGTTTTCTGCCTGAATAGTCACCCAAAACTCTCTATAACATTGGAACATCTTCTTCAGCCTTCTAGCCAAATATATCTGACAGACATATTTGTGAGGCAGGAACTATTGAGGACTTGCTTACCCTGTCTTGGCACATTCTTAGGGAAGAGATGAAATGCTGCCTGAAGTGAGCTGCTGCCTCAGTGGGTGCAGACACTGTACTAATGCTGTGTTCTGGGAGATGAGGAAAGACACTGTTTTTTTTATCGGTATCTAACTGCTTTTACCCAGATCCTGTTCCCACAGCAGTCTAGAGAATCATGTTCCACGGGAGCTTGGTAGGTCCTGTACTTTGTTCTAGCACATTCCAAGACAAGATGCTAATGGGAATGAAGCCCGAGGTGGTTTCAGATTCGCCTGCTGTCCCCCGGACTGAGAATGGCTTGTCCAGATTACACTCAGTTGCGGGCTCAGGGAGGAGGAAGGAGACTCTAGCCAAGGCCTTTTCTTTATTATTTGCCCCTTCTTTTATGAATCACAAATCATTGTATCTAAGCTACAGAACGGCCGTGGCACCTCACCTTCCTGGGGTCTGCCCTCTGAGATTTCAGTGGAGGGAGCTGATTTCCTTGGTCCTTCTGCAGACGCTGAATGGACTTGTGTTCTTGTAATGTACCCAGTTGTGCTTAGGAGTAAGAGATGTCTCAAAGGTTTAAAAAAAACTAGACCAGTTAATCTGAAAGGAAAACGTATTAAGCCCTAATTACCATAACAGATGCTGTATTTTAGAAGACATTGAGATCTAGTGATGAAATATCTTAACCAAACAGGCCAGGGTTTGAGCCTTTCAGACTTAGAGTCTATCTTCCATCATGAGGTTGCTGAGCCTGATTATAATGTCCAAATCATTATTTTTAATCGCTTGGAGCCATTACCACAGAAAGGCCATTATTCATGTATCTGTTAGCGGTAAGTGTAAGGCTACAAGTCTCACTTTGCTTCTGAGATGTTGCATAGGAGTAACCCCAGCTGCTCAGGAGACTCTCAGCAGGAGCATGGCAGGCATCCTGAGCAGTGCGTGAGACTGTGGAAAAGGAGCTCAGTGGATATTGTTGTGGCTGCCAAATGTAGCTCTTCTCTATCCACATTCCCCTCCAAAGCAATAGAGACCAGGAGCTGCTCTGGCGGGGGTGCGGATGGGGCAGGGTCCTGCTGAGGAGAGGAACTCTACCGCAAGTTTGTAGGCATTTTAATGTTTTGGCCTGGGTATCAGATACAAATGATAACTATGTTATGCACTTTCACCTAAGGAGAGTTTTAAAAACAGATAGTTGTTTAAGTTAGTATTTTAATTTTGGAGAATTTTGTATACAAGTACTGTATTTACATCATTTTTTACCCCTTCTTCCCTCTTCAGCTCTTCCCCAAGTTCTTGTACCACCTCTCAGATTCACCACTTGTCAGCGCTCTTTCTCTCTCTCTCCCCCTCTCCCCCCTCTCTCCTTCCCTCTCTACCTCCTCTCTCTCTCCCTCTCCCTCCCTCCCACCCTCTCTCTTCCTCTCCCTCCCTCCCACCCTCTCTCTCCCTCTCCCTCCCTCCCACCCTCTCTCTCCCTCCCCCTTTCCCTCTCTCTCTCTCTCACACACACATGCTGCCTGTATATATAAATATAGACTGCTGAGTTCTCCTGTGTGTATGCATTCCTGCCTAGGGCTGACCACTGGAGATTGGACATTTTATAGATGCTCGTCTCTGGATAAAACTATACGTCCCCCTCTCAGCAGCCATTAATTGCCCGTGGCTCTTTATCTGTGTGTGTTGGGTGTGTGTGTGTGTGTGTGTGTTGAGATTCCCTCCCATCTATATCGACTGGTGGTGTCACTGTGCAGATCTAGATCTGGTGCCATGCTGCTAAGATTTCATGGATGCAGCTCCCTTGTCATATAGAGAAGACAGTGTCTGGCAGCAGCTGTCCTGGTCCTCTGTCTGGTTCACACAGTCTCTCTTCCCCTCTCCCCCATGTTGTGTTTTAGGTGTATCAGTTGTGGTTGGATACCCCACTGTCTGTTGCCTTCTGCATTTTGATCACTTGTGGATTTCTGTAGTCATCTCGGCTGCAAGAAGGAGCATCTTTGGCGAGGGATAAGAGATAACAGTTGCCTATAGGTGTAGTTGTTTCATACTGGCTTAGGAAAGTGGTGGTGACAGGGTCTCCTCAAGGGTCTATGACCTCAAAAGCCATGGACGTTTGGCTGGGTTTATGGTACATGACTTAGTCCACTCGGACAGCTGTTGGTTACCCCTAAATCATCAGTGCACAGCTGTACCCTGGAGGCATCTTGCCAAGCTAGCCAGTGCTGTTTATAGGCTTTGTACCAGTGTAGGGCTACTGATAGCTTTTCCCCTATCAAAGCTTATGATGCCCCTTTGGATACTGTGAGCGAGGCTTTCAGGTCAGTCCCAGCTTGATTCCCCCTCCCCCAAGTCTTGTGTCTGAAGTGTGTGCTGTCTCCAGCAGCCAGGTGTCACCTGACTAGGAGGCAACCAGAAGCAACAGCCATATCTTATACTGTTCCAGGACTCTGCAGGACTCCCCCGGCCAAGAACAGGAAAAAGATTTCCCATGCCTAATACTTGAGGTTTTGTTATTCAGTGGTTCTTGAGGGGGTATTATTACCCCAAGTGGAGCCATGTAAACAACATATATGTATGTGTATATACATAAAGTATATATTTATATACCTTAAGTAAGCATAAAATAATTTCCTCTATGGCTTTTTCGGGCATCTTCAGTGTTTTTTTATTCTCCTCTGAATTGCCCTCCCTTTCCTGCTCAATTAAACCACACCCAGTTCCTCCATTCATTCCAGCTCCGTGGTGTCTGTGTCCTACTACCCTCCATGGTCCTGTTGCCTTTTTACTCCGGGTTGCTCACGTCTGTAGGTTAGAAGCCAGGATCCATAATAAAAGAGAATACAGTCTTCCGTATTTCTGGGTCTTGGTTAGGTCGATCTGCATATTTTCTACTTCCATCCATTTACCTGAAAATTTCAGTTTTCTTTACCACTGAATAGAATTCCATGTGTCATACTTTTAGCACTCGCCATCAGGCGGCAGCTCCAGGAGATCAGATGCCATCTTCCAGTCTCTTTGGGCTCCCACACTCACATGTGGACACACAGCCCTCATACACGCACAAATAAAATTAAGACATAATTTTAAAAATTTAAACAATTTTTAAAATCTTGAAGTGCTTTTGATGATGCCTATTAAGTGAAATTTTCTGAACCAAGGCACTTTCCTCCTTGTGTCAGTAGATGTACTTTATCAAAGTAGATATGAAAGCAATGATTGTTGAGTGGACAAAATGACAATTCAACCAGTGATTTTTAAAGATCTGAATGCGAGCACAGACACGGGTTTACCACCTTTCCGGGAAAACTGGTGGAGTGACGTGAAATCAAATCTTTGCTTTTCCCTTTCAAGTGTAACTACTAGCACCGTGCAGCTCAGTCCTGAATACCCACAACACCCCTACCCACACCTCCCCACCCTCAACCCCCACCTCCCACCCTTCCACCCCCCCATCCCCCCCACCCGGCAGTATTTCCACATGGATACTTGATGGAAAGAAAATAAAAAGCTACAACTTGCAGTTGCCAGGTAGTTCCTTCCATTGGGAAAGCACCCATCGGGATTAAGTCCATGATGGCTTATTTAAAGCAAGGGTTTTGGTTTTCTTTCTTAGATCATGTACATTTTACAGCTTTGTCTATTTGCTTTGTTTTTTAAATGGAAATTCTCATTGTTTTAAAATTTTTTATTTTTATATGTGTGTGCACACAGTGCTCATGAGTTCCGGAAGAGAACGTTGGCTCTCCTGGTACTACAGTTACTGACTGTTGTGAGCTGCATGTGGGTGCCGGGAACTGAACCCATATCCCCTGGAAAAGCAGCCGGTGCTCTTAACTGCTGAGCCATTTCTCAGTTTTTAAATGGATAGGATACGGAATTTAAACAGTCCATAGTACAGTTAAAAAATAATCTCAGCAAACAAAAGTCAAACAAATGTTGAATTTATGTATGTGCAGACTCATATCTGTATCAATATGTTTACCCATGTTTATGATTTCTGGCATTATAAAAGCAGCGTTTTACTCCACATGGTCCTAGTTTTGTTGTTTGTTGTTGGAGAGACAGAGTGAAGGGTTAAAGCAGATTAGTGTTGATATAGTGTCTGACTCCTGTATGCTCTGAAATAAAATCCCTCCAAATCTAGATGCTGCTTAAGCAATATTAGCAAAATCACTTAGAGTTGGTGTGGTGCCTCCAGGGTGTGGGGGCTTGTGCTGGTGGGCAGTAACTGTGCCCCCAGATAATCATTGTCAGGGAAGGGCATCTGTCTGCCGTATAGTGTCCTGGTCAACTCTCTCCTGTCTGAAAGGTGGGAGAGTCTGCTGCAAAGAGCACCTTTCTGGGGCTTGGTAAGGATGAGAGCAGTGTCAGTGTAGCTGCAAGTATTAAGTCAGTTGTATGGTCAGGGCCTCTCAGTTTCCTGGACGCATTAAAGGGCATTATCCCTGGTGGTTGTTGGCCATGGAGCAGAGGATTTCTGGAGACGAGACATCCTAGTTGATTTTTTACTATATATATTTATAACATTTTATGCATTATATTTATGTAATAATAAGATACGTAAGAAATATATAATTGATTACATTTATCTGGGCTGGGGTGCATGCCACAGTGGAAGTCAGAAAATAATATGAAGGAATTGGTACTATCCTTCTACCAGGGGATCCAGGGGGTTGAACTCAGGCTGTCAGGCTTGGTGGTAACAGCCCTTACCCCCTGAGCCATCTGGTCTGACTAAGGCACTCTGCTTTAAAACAGGCATGCTCGTTCACTGATAACAGGAAGGACTCCTGGCCCCTCGAGAGTAAAGGCACCAGTGTTCTTAGGACAGCACATTTTTAACATTCTGAAGTAGAGAGGTACATAGTTGGCTTTTGTCTTAGTTCAGGGAGTGGTCGTCTTTACTGGCTAGTGAGTTATTTCCATGTGTCTGATGTATAAGGCGTTTGGAGTCACAACACTATGCTCTTATTAACGGCACTGTACAGAAATCTGGGAGGTCAAGATTATGTTGGGTGGTGGTGGTAAACATGTTCGGGCTGGGGAGTCACAGGAAAGAGCAGCACGGGGGGGCAATGGACACCCGACACGTGGACAGTGGAGGGAGAGCAGGAATGTCTACGGCGCTTCCTTAACCTGTTTTCTTCTTTGTGTTTCTAGTCTTTACAACCTGGCTTCGCTGGAACTGAGAGAGAATCTTCTTACGTGTCTTCCTGAGTGAGTCTCTGGGGGGAAAATAAGGGGATTTTGTAGAGCGACTGCAAGTGTAGTCCTTCCTGCCACATCCAAAGGAAGCATGCTTTTGGAAACCAATCTAGGGAAGGGAAGTGTCTCCCTACGTGCCTTGAGCTTTCTCTCAGCATTTGTGTTGTTGTCGGTTGTTTCAACAGCTCTCTTACCCAACTAAGAAGACTAGAAGAACTTGATTTAGGAAACAATGAAATCTTTAATCTGGTAAGTGTGCATGGGAGAGACTTGATGGTTCTCAAACTGTCTGTAAGATCACAAATGTTCTTGAGGAGTCGCCGAGGACCCTGGAAATGTACTTCACAGTGATTGAGGAAAACAGTTTGGGGGAGAGTCAGGCCTGGAGATGTGAGCATGAAGGGAGGTGTATGCATTCTTCTAGGGGAAGGTTTGGGGCAGTTTCAGGAACAGAGAGCACTGACGTGAGAGAGGTCACAACTCACCCAGCTGTGGTCGCTTGATGATTCTTTCTTGTGTGATGGGGGGAGGAGGTCTGGGGCCTTGCAACCGTAATGTTCCCTTTTGTTTCAGCCAGAATCAATTGGGGCGCTCGTACATCTGAAGGACCTCTGGTTAGATGGAAACCAGCTGTCTGAGTTACCTCAGGTGAGTGGGAATTCTCTAGTGTGTCTCTGAACGTGCACAGCAGCAACAGTAGAGTGTGCGTGTTCCCTGCAACCATGGAGGTTTCCAGAGGGAGCACAAAGCCATTGTTTTAAAAGCCCATTTGGAAATCAGCCTTGAGCTCTCACCATGGTGCGCCACCACAGGGAGATTGAAAACCGCAGCCCACCATCTCCGAAGACACAAATCTGTCGTCTCACCCTGCTACCCAGTATAGCTTACTTCGAGCCCAGCATGTCCGTACATTATAAAGTCCGTATTTCTGACAGTGTAAACCTCTGCCGCGTTTAGTGATGTGCCCATGTTCTGCAGGATAAGTTTGACTGTGTTAAAATGTGAAACAGGATTAAGAGCTTCCCCTGCCCTGTCCCCACAGCACTCAGGGTTTGCGCTGGTGTGCCTTGTGGTTAGTCATATCTCTGCTGCTGTCAGCTGTTCTAAATGAACCAAGTGACCAAGTGAACCTCGGAGTCACCTTGTGAGCAGAGTCCAACAGGCAGGTCTGGTTTCAGATGGATTGACAGAGAAATCCCTTGCCCCCGGCCCCCCCCAAAGTCCTTCCCCAGCACAGCAGGCATTTCTTTTTGTTACTTCCCTTTTTTTCCTCAGTCACAGAATTTGAATCTTGAGTGTTCACATGCCTTGCACGGTGTGGGTGGTCACATTTTTAAAAAGTTCGCACACTGCCCACTGGACTGTTTGGCCCAGTGATGATGGGGCTGTGAGCTCTGGGTGGGAAGTGACAGGAAGTCTGACACTAGGAGGAAGCACTCGGCAACAATTTTAGTTGTCACCATTGCCACACCAAGGTTACTGTGATGTCACCAGCGGTGCTGAGAAACTAATTAGACCACTTCTGCGGTTTGAGCTGCAGCGCAGAAAGGGAAGCAGATACGTAACTGCTGTAGCCTTTGCCTAGTACGCTGATCTCACTGCAGTGTGCGCAGAACCGTGGGTGGAGAGAACCGTGGGTGGAGAGAGAACCGTGGAATATCAGGACTGTAACCAACACCAGCCAGGTGACACTAAGGGGAGATCACATCTGCACAGATGTGTATAAATGACTATGTGGCATATGGCATTCTAATCATAAAGGAACCGAATCTCCAGTGAATCCTGAGACTTACTTGAAAGTTTCATTTGCCTCTAGTATCAAGTAGTAAACGCAGAGCCTCCTTCCCATTCTGTGGCTGTGATTCATATTGCTGATCATGTTCGTGGGAAAGGAGTCTAGAAATTTCCTTAAGAGTTTACCCCTGGACATGGGCTAAAGTGACATACTTAGAACTCAGGCCTTGAATTATTCTATCTTGTTTTAGTATTTCACTTTAGTGTTTTGCTGCACGTATGTCTGTCTACCCCACTTGTTTAGTGCCCCTGAAGGCTAGAAGAAGGCATCAGGTCCCCTGGGACTGGAGTTACAGATGGTTATATACTGCCATGTGGGTGCTGGGGATCGAACCCAGATCTTCTGGAAGGATGGCCAGTATTCTTAGTCGCCGAGCCATCTCTCCAGCCTCGAAGCTGAGACGTTTAACAACCATCCTTTCATGTATATACAATGTGTTTTGATCATGCCTACCCTCTGCTCCCTTCCTCCAGCCCCCCTTTTATCCCGCTTTGTCCCTTCCCAGCTTCGTGTCCTCTTTATTACCCACTGAGTTCAGTCAGCGATGCCCATACGCACATGGGGCAACCCACTATGGGCCACACTCCCAAAGAAAAATGTCCCTTTCCCCAGCAGCCGTCTGCTGCTGCCAGTAGATCTTCACTTGGGGTGAGGCTCTGTGAGCCTCTGCCCAGTTTGTGCTTGGATTCTGGCCAGCTTGGTTTTGTGCAGGTAACCACATCTGATAAGAGTTCATGAGTGCAGAAGGTAGTGTTTCACAGCACTCCTCCCCGTCCTCTCACCCTTACACTCTCCCTGCTTCTGTTTCTATGGTGTAGACCTGGGGTTTGATTGTGGGAAACCCCTATTCCTTTGTGTTATGCCGGTTTCAAGCATGCATTTTGCTTTCCGTGCCATTAACACAGGAAATAGGGAATCTGAAGAGCCTCCTCTGCTTAGACGTCTCTGAAAACCAGTTGGAAAGGCTTCCAGAAGAAATCAGTGGCCTGACTTCTTTGACAGACTTAGTCATTTCCCAGAACTTACTGGAAACAATTCCTGATGGCATTGGTAAGTGTTGGAGAGTCCCAGACATAGAGTTCCACCTGCTGTCCCAGACATAGAGTTCCACCTGCTGTCCCAGACATAGAGTTCCCTCCTGCTGTCCCAGACATAGCGTTCCACCTGCTGTCCCAGACATAGAGTTCCTCCTGCTGTCCCAGACATAGCGTTTCACCTGCTGTCCCAGATCAGTAGAGTCTGTCCCAGACATAGAGTTCCTCCTGCTGTCCCAGACATAGAGTTTCACCTGCTGTCCCAGACATATAGAGTTTCTCCTGCTGTCCCAGACATAGGGTTCCTCCTACTATCCCAGCCATAGGGTTCCACCTGCTTTCCCAGACATAGAGTTCCACCTGCTGTTGTCTTGAGCTTTTGGAACTCACTCTTAATTCTTTGGTCATCTCTGTTCAGTTCTGGGCATATGGCTCCTTGTTTCTTGCTTTTAAAGATGAAAAGCAGGGAATCCATTGCAGTGTAAGCTTCACATAACTTCTGTTCATCCTGGTTTGGCGAAACCTATAATATTGTTACTTTCAAGCGTTGATTCATGTCTGCTTTATCCATAATTATAAACACGATTAGTCACAATAAGAGGACATGTTTAAGGCAAATGAATAGGCACTAGTTTGTCTCATACACAGTTCATGAGAGCATAACTCAGACATGACTAGAATTTATGTCTGCATTGGACTTGGTCCAGTGAATTTAGAACATTGGGAAGGTGCTTTTAAAGGGGACAGTGACAGAGCTGAGACTTTTGTAATGTGCTAGGAGAGATCTTTTAGCTATCCTTTGGTATTTCCTTTTTAAATAATCCAGCTATTTCCTCTTGGTTCTCTCGTCTTCCTTTCATTCCCCCTCCCTTCCTCCCTCCCTTTCTCTCCTTTCCTCTCTGCCCCCCTCCCTCCCTTCATCTTTCCTTTCTTTCTGAGACATGGTCTCACTATGTACCTCTGGCTATCCTAGAACTGGCTATGTAGAGCAGTTTGGCCTCAAACTCATGGAGCTCTGTAACCAGAATTTGCTACTTTATGGGTTTTTTTCTTCCACCCTTTTTCTTCTTTCCTTTCTACCCCCTAACAATAGATATAAGAGAGAAAAAAGAATGGAGAGGAAAGGAAAGAGATCACTGAATAAAGTCAGGGGTCAGAAAGGAGACAGCGTTATCATTAGACTACATTCTGCTGATTAGGGGGATTGAGCTCCTTGGGGCAAGTTTGATCTTTGCGTCAGGACGTCCAATTTCTTCTTGTTTTTTTCTTTGCACCCATCTACTTAACAAACTGTAACCCACCCTGCCTCTCGGGGGCCCTAGCAGATGCTCCAGCACACAACAAGAAACTTTGCTCAACCATGTTTATAGCAGCCTTATTCATAATAGCCAGAACATGGAAACAGCCTAAGTGTCCCTCAGTAGAAGAATGGATAAAGAAACTGTGGTACATATACACTATGGAATACTACTCAGCTATTAAAAACAAGGAATTCCCGAAATTTGTGGATAAATGGATTGAGCTAGAAATGATCATAATGAGTAAGTTAACCCAGAAGCAGAAAGACTCAAATGGTATATACTCACTTATATCTGCATACTAGCCCAAGGGGCATGTCCCACGAAAGCCTTCACTTACCAGGAAACTGGGACAGAGGGGAAGGCATCCTATTGGGACTCTAAATGAGAGACGCATGGGAGAATAGCAAAATAAAAGGATACAGAGGGTCCTAGAAACCTACAAGTAGAACAATATGATAGGCAGATTTGGGCCCAGGGGTCCCGCTCAAACTAAGGCACCAGCCAAGGACAATACAGGAGGTAAACTTTAAACCCCTTCCCAGATCTAGCCAATGGTCAGAATATTCTCCACAGTTGAGTGGAGAGTGTGATACGACTTTCTCACGTACTCTGGTGCCTCACATTTGACCATGTCCCCTGGAGGGGGAGACCTGGTGGCACTCAGAGGAAGGACAGCAGGTAGCCAAGAAGAGACTTGATACCCTATGAGAATATATAGGGGGAGGTGATCCCCCTCAGGAACAGTCATAGGGGAGGGGAATAATGGGAAAATGGGGGGGGGGGAGGAATGGGAGGATACAAGGGATGGGATAAACATTGAGATGTAACAAGAATAAATTAATAAAAAAAAAATTAAAAAAAAAAGAACAAAAACATATTCCCATAATATTTCTGTAGTTTCTTTCAAAGAAACAAAAATTCCAAAATTCTCACTACAGAGATCTGCCTCTGCCTTTCAAATTCTGGGATTAAAGGCTTGTACCATCATACCCCTGCCACTCCATTTCCTTTCTTATAAAGGAACTTAGAGCAGTGTGTGAAATCGTTCAGAATGTGATAGAACAAGTGTTGTTATTTAAGCTGTGAAAAACAAATCATATATCTCGTCTTATTAAACAAGGGCCTGAACTTGTTTTTTTTTTTTTTTTTTTTTAAATAGGGGTTTTCGCAATATTTTCCTTGACTACATACACCGCTAATCTTGTTAGAAAAAGAAATGCCTGTTAATGTGCTTTTTTTTGTTGTTGTTCATTTATTTGAATTTCTCAGGTAGAAAGCCAAATAATCCAGAAAGTTTGAAAATTAATGTTTATTTGTTTGCACAAGTGTTTAAAAATGTTAATTTTAAGTGTGTGCTGATAATTAAAACATTCATGCACATGCACATATATGTGCCCACACACATGTGGGAGAAAGAGGGAGAGATAGACAGGCAGACAAACAGACAGACAGAGTGTAAACCCAGGGGCGGGTAGCCCCATCACAGTGCCTGCCCAGTGCCTGTGAGGAGCTATGTTTAACCACAGATTGTCATACGATTGTAGAGAAGAGTGTGACCAAGGACCTCTTCTTTTCTGGTATTTGGTCAAAATGAAAATGATAACAGGTGACGGCAGTCAGCTAAGCCACAGACACTGCGTTTTGGTCAGTACCAGCTGAAAAGCGGGTGGGGATTTTGACTTTGTAGAAATGTTCATGCAGAACCATATGTGGCATCGAGTGCTGTAGAGACAGGATGTTTTGTTGTTTGGAATAGGAGGACCCGGCAGATGGGAGCTGGCATCAAAGCACTATCTGCAGCAGGCTCAGCGAGTCTTGTAGTTCAGATGGGCAAAATCCCGGATTGCAAATCTCAGATTCATTTAAAAAGCTTTAACAAAAACAAAGGTAACTGCTACAGATGACTTTGCACTTCTTAGTGGAGAAACAAGTGCCCCATCAGTCCAACTAGGGAGGCTTTAGAATTTCTAGCTGGGAATAGGGTTAAGGAGACGTGTCAAGCTGCAGTGTGCCCTGCGGGTATTGCCGGCATGTCCTCTGACAGCAAAGGCTGTGGGGACTCTCAACCTTCAGCTGTCTAAATGAGGGTACAGTTTCAGCCTGAAAAGCTGCATGAAGAAAAAGCTAAGTAATTATTTAAAACAGAAGAGTGCAGCAGATAGAAAGAAGCCAAGTGGCGATTAGGCGCGGAGCCATGACTAACGAGTGTGAATGGCACTTTTTGTAGGGAGGCTGAAGAAGCTGTCAATCTTGAAGCTGGATCAGAACAGGCTCACACAGTTGCCGGAAGCCATTGGGGAGTGTGAAAATCTCACGGAGTTAGTTCTTACAGAAAACCGTCTCCTGGTGAGTGCCTTGTGTGTGTGCGGGTGTTTATGTGTGTGTACGCGCGCGCGTGTGCGTGTGCTGTCTGTTGTTTGTTGCATTGTGGTGAGGATTTGTGGCGTATCCTCTGCACCACCTGCGTACCGAGGGGTGGCCCTAAGACCACCGTTAGCTACATCAGCAACGAGTGTTTGGGTTCCACACTCAGAGCACGTGTCCTCACTGAACTCACACCATTCCTATGCCTAGTGAAGCCTGCCTGGAGGCTGCATTTGTCCACGGAGTCTAAGTGCACCCAGGAGAAGCAACGACTTCCCAGGGAAAGCCCCAGGGGGCCGATGCTTAGATTGCTCTGTCTTCTGAGCTGGAGAAAGGTGTCAAACTCTTTGAGCCAGACCACTGCCACCTTCACCCTAGAAAGAAGGCCTGAGGGCAGCTCCCAGACTCACACTTTAACCAGCTTCCTTACCTTACCAGGGGCAAAGAGTGTCTGCAACACCTGGCCAGGGTGGGTCCGCACAGTGGCGCTCTAGTCCCTGCTCTGTGCCCCCTTCCTGCCCCTCCCTTTGCTTCATCTGTCAGGTCCACTGTCCATCTTCTTTCCTCTACTGTAATTGTCTTATAGTTCCTTTTCAAGAGGCCGCTCCTCTGCTCTCTTTTCTCTGTCTCCTTTGGTCACTCTTCTTTAGACCCTGCAGTTCCTTCATTTCTTCCCTCTTGCTTCCTGTCTTCTCGTGTTGTTAGTGAAATATTTGTTCATTAGCCGAAGAGCAAGAACTTCGCCATGGAGGGGGGCCAGCAGCATCCTTCCTTAGACAGGAAGGTGGCAGGTGTCCAGATCATCCCATCTTAGTGGTTTTAAGCTTGCTAATATAAACCATAACAGGTACAACAGTGTCACGCCCACATTCTACTGAGATGTCACAGCACGCCTGTGAGCCCAGCCTGCCCCTGTAGGGCTCGGTTGTATATTCCAGACCTGCTCACCTTTCTCCATGCCCACCTGGGTCTGTTTTCTCCCCTGGTCTCCTCACAAGACCTATGTAACATTCTGGTTTTCACATGTCAAAGCGACCATCCACCTGTGATTGTCTGGTATGCTGGTAGGACAGGTATAAACCTTGAGTGTGTAAGCACATGCTTTCTTTAGTGGAAGAACATGACACTCCCCTGTCTCTGCCTTTAATTTAATTTCTTTCAAACATATTATCATATCACTAGAAATTGAGAATACCTAATTACATTTCCTTGAGTGACCATGACAGACATCTGATATTCAGGAGAAGTATTTTCCTTTGCTGATACTCTTAAAGTCCTTGTAAATAATTGCTTTTTTTTCTGTTGAGCTATGTTTTAAAAAAAATTAGTGATAAGTTAATAACAGAAATATTATTTTAACAGACTTTACCTAAGAGCATTGGAAAACTTAAGAAGTTGAGCAACTTGAATGCAGACAGAAATAAATTAGTGTCTTTACCAAAAGAGGTATGTGCCACTAAAGAAACAATACGGTAATAATTGTCACACATCAGGGATCAAAAATGTCCACAAGTGTTTTGGTTTTAATGTTTAAAAGATGCATGGTGTGTTTAAAGTTACGAGTATGAATCTGGTTGGAGGACTGGATCCAAGAATGATTTATCAGGAATGTTTGAGAGAGAGTCAAGAAAGACATATTGAGAGGCTTTTGCAAAGAAGACAAAGATTGACATCTTGGTATAAAGAGAATGTCTGTTGACAGAAGTGGATCGTTTGGGAGCTTGCCACAGAGTGCTCATGGTTTGGGGTTTAACTGTCGCATTTAACCATAAACTATTATTGTGCTTATAAAAGTGGGTCTCCATGCAACCATTTTTTGGCAGATGTTTAGACCAGGCCATGTTAATGTCTAGGATGGGAATCTTCTACAAAGCCACACCTACAGAGGAAGGCCAGCAAGAAGCCGCCGTCTACACCCCACCTCCTCCTGCATCATCACCCCCTCCTCCCCCCACCATGCACCTCTACTAGTGAAAAGAGACAACCCCCTTCCATTGCGGGGAGTAGCTGAGGGCTCTTTAGAGAAGCTGACCAAAGAGAGCCCACAGCGAATAAAGCACGAAGCCGTCTCGTGCCCTTTTGGGGAAGGCTTTCTTTGCAGTGGGAACCGAGAGCTGTGCTGGATAGAGTAAAACTGAGCTTGCCTTTTTGCTGTTGTGTTCAGTGCTTGTAACTTGGTCTGAAGCTGAGGTAATAAACTATAGGTGAGATTTGTGTCATTGGGTCCTCATACAAAGCCTCTGTCCTTGACACAATCATTGGCCATTTCTCTCTGCTCTGACCCTTTCACCCTGTCATGGAGTAATTTCAGTGTTGGTATCTAACCAGCCAGAACTTGAGGGCCACCTCTTTCTTTTCTTAGGGCTACCGTAGAGGGTGCGTGGGCTTTCTCCTTCCCTTCCTCAGCTTGCATCTCTGCTCACAGGGCCCACTCTCTTCTGGGTAGGCTGGATAACCTTCCTGAGCGGAAGCAAGAGGCTACAGGTGAAAACCACGGCACACTTATAATAAGACACACCCTCAACACGAGCCATCACATCTAAGCAAAACTGTCTCCCAACAGAAACACTCCAATCTTCGGCTCAGCCAAACTGGGACACAACTAAGATTCTGCTAATCCAAACATTTTGGCTCTACACTGTGAGCAGTAAACCAACACACGGCTGATAGTGTGGGCACTGATATTTTTTTCCCCTTTATGGAATAGCACTTGTGGATGGGGAGTGGGTCGGATGCAGAGCCAGCACAGGGAGAAGATTTGTCTCTTTCTTCCTTAATGTCCTGAATGGCACATAGTACGTCTGTGTAGTTCCACACACTGGGCCTTTTTAAGTCATGAGGGTCAGTCAATCTTCAGCTCCAAAGTGACCCCTCCCAATCTCTAATCGCTGTGGCCTAGCCAGTGAAAACCGGGCAGCACAGGGATTCAAATGCAGCTTGACCTTTTCACCACATGCGTCCTGGGGGTTGTACAAAACCTTAAGTAAGGAAGGAAAGGTCAAGTGACCATTAGCCTGGGTGTTCTAGAACATTACTGCAGCGCAGGGGTGTGTTTGAGGCAACTGCTAAAGAGAGCACTTTAAAATTTAGCGGCAGCATTCTCTCAGCATCTTTGGATCTTTTTATTATAAAATGGCCACTCTCATTTTAACAATGATTCATCTTTTTTTTTTTTTTTTTTTTTAAGAAGAATGAGTCTCCGGAGCATTTCTGATTAGAGAGTGACACAAGGCCTCTTTGTGTCTGCTTAAGTCAACCACAAAGATATGTTTAGCTTTAAGGCATTCGCACTATCACATTTTGCCTGTTCCCTGGCACGTAGGGTTTTAGAAGTGAATAAAACAAGTCCTTTTTTTTTCTTCTTCTTCTTCAGCAGCCTCTTGATAAAGCAGAAACGTTTTGATTTTTAGGAGTGAGGTCTTTCTAGACAGTCTTCTGCTATACCTATACACAGTTAGTTCCCAGGATAAACTCAGCGAGTGTGTGTGCTACACACACACACACACACACACACACACACACACACACACACACACACACACACACACAGTGTGGTACCCAGCAGAAGTGGTCTGCCTGCTTCTTTCATCAGGGCTCAACAACTAAGCCACAAAGTGTGTCTCAAGCACGTGTCAAGTCCCCGGTGTGTACCGTTAGTGTGGTCTGCCCTGTGATTATCGCCTGTGCCCACATCCACTTGATCAGATCTTCCCTTTGGAAAAGCGTGCTTCCTTTTTTCTTGATGAATTATGTTTCATGCATAGCATATCTAAGCTAAACAAAAGCTAATGCGTTTTTACGTCTCAAATCCATAGCTGTACAGTCGCTGTTGGTTTGGCCCTGTAGCTCTCCCTACTTTGTGTCATCGTCTTAGTTGATGGTACTGTGTATTGTCCATCCCTTAATCTCCAGCCGCATGGATTTCCATCTTCTTTCCCCGATGGCTGAGGGGAAGGCGATTGTACCGTTTGGGCCACTGTAAAGGATCCTGCTTGTGTTTCGTGGCGTTACTTGTAGTGAACATTGGGAAATCAATGAATGTCTCTTGTTTTCTTAATTGTTAGCTGCTTGGAATTTTAGAAAAGTCAGGTAAACTTGTCGTCTTGTAAGTATTGCTCTGACTGCAGTTACATCTCACCCTCCCCTTTTGCTTTGTAAGTGCATGGAGACTCAAACTGGCTGACCGCCCTGTGTGTTCATCATTGTACAATATGGGCGCCACAAGAACTGCATGGCCCAGCCTGTTGTGTCATGATGTGTTTTTCACGTTTGTTCAGATTATCCACAAAAGAATGCTTTTCTATGACTTACGCTGTAAGTCATTCAGAAATGCTGAAAGGTGTCTTTTGCCGCCCCATCTGCCTTCACTGCCCTGTGCTTTGTCAGCATGATTCTAGCTCATGGTGGAAAGGCTAGGCCTGGCCCATTGGCTGCACATGGCATGCTGCTGAGCTCCCAGCCACTCACGTGTGTGTTGTACTTCCCTTTCCGTTGCCTAAGTGTGTGGACTTCTGGGGACGGGGAAGAGTTCCGTGGAAGCAAGCGTAGGCAGGAAGCCACCGGCTGGTGCCCGTGCGTCTGGTGACCAGGAGCAGCACCTTCAGTGTCCCCCAGCCAGATGCTACCTTCAAACACCTGTTGGCCAGAAGAACTTGAGCACATGGCCAAGTTTAGAATACAGCAGAGATTTTTGCTTGTTTAGTTTTTGTCTGTATTGGATCAAACTGAGAAAGATATCCCAGCTATATCACACCTGTTTAGTCAAGTAGACTTTTTAGAACATTCATAAGTGTTTTTTCATTCAGGCAGTGTGCAAATATTAATTTCCTACAAGTATTTTGATGTTCAGAAATGTCTGTGAGAGTATTGAGTCCTTAGACAGCTTTTTGCCTTATACTTTAATTTTTAGTCTAAGATGCCCATGCAGTCTAAGATAATTGATACTAAGTATAATATAGAACCTATAGAATAAAGTACAATTGACCATAAGATCTGAAGACTGAAAACTCATTGCCAAGTTTGAAAGAGGAAATAAATCATACAAGAAGCAGTTGAGTTAGAGAGATGGCTCAGCCAGTAAAGTGCCTGCCACTCAAGCAGGAGGACCTGAGTTCAGTCCCTGGAGCCCTTGCTTAAAAAGCTAAGCATGTGACCCCGGCACTGGGGAAACAGACTGCTGCGTTCCTGGGGCCTCCTGGCTGGCCAGCCTAGCCTCACTAGGGAATTCCCGGCCAGTGGGAGAACGAGATACTAGGAAAGATGAGATTGCCACCTGACCTGCAAATACACACCAAGCTTGGCCTGCATGCAAGCACAAAACAACTGGTTATGCTGGACTTGTTTCCTGCAAGATTTCTTATCTAAAGAGGATAAAAACAAAAACAAAAACAAAACAACTCATGGGTAGGAAGACATGTAATCTCACATGAAGAAAATCTTAACCATCAGAAAGTTCATGTCACTGAGCAAAAGATCGCGAGAAAGGGAGGGCGGGCAGGGAAATTAACATCATTGGTTTTCGTGGACATGTGAAAACATTTTAATCTATCAGAATTTTAAGATTGTAAGTGAAATACCAAATATTGACTAATACTGTAGGGAAGTTGTTGTTGTTGTTATTATTATTATTGTTATTATTATTTTATAAGTATAAACTGCTAGGGCTATCATGGGAGAGACCACTAGTATTATCAAGAATTTTAAACACACACATGCCTTTTGCTCTTCTCTTTCTGGAAGTTTATTCCTAAAATATAACCCACTGATGCTAAGACACACACAAGAGTGTATGTCAGATTTTATACACGAGCCCCAAGCATGCTTCCAGGTCCCGTCCTACGGACACATGACGTAGCTCCCATGGACCAGAAGCTGTCCTCAGTGAACACAGAGGCAGCCATCACGGACCAGCCTCTTAGGTCAAGTGCTTATTCTTGTCTGACTTTTATTGTACTTTTGTGCGGTGTAGACAACCCAGTTTGGAGCATCAAGACATCCAACAGAAACTATAACAAGACACTATATGAACCAACATCCAACAGATTATTAAACTACTGTTTGGAGAGAAGCAAAACAGTGTCAGAACTGATCGTGTGACCATACAGGCGGCGCACCCTTTGGTCTCAGCCCTTGGCAGGCAGGGGCAGGCAGAGCTCTGAGTTCAAGGCCAGCCTGATCTACAGAACCAGTTCCAGAACAGCCAGGGCTGCACAGAGAAACCCTGCCTTGAAAAATAGTGGTGATTTGGGAGGGGGGTGGGGAAGGAGAGAGAGGGAGGCTAGAACTAACTAGCATCATCAAACATGTATGATTTGTTAAGTAATCTGTTACATATCTGTAGGGGAAAATATTGCGGGTTCAATAAAACCCTTGAGAAAGACAGTGACATTAGAACATGGTCTTGATGATATATATGCCCAAGGTCATATGTGCTCCAGTATATGTGGAATTCCCCAAGCCATATAATTTCAAAACTGTTCATGAAGTGGGGAACATACGTACGTATGTACATACATACATACATACATACACACATACACACATACACACATACATACATACACGCACACATCATAGCACAGGCTCCTAGAAGGATTCTAAAATTATGTATGTCATTTTTGCTCACCTTGTATTTCAAGCCAGGTCTTGTTTGCTTTGTAAGTTTCCGCTTTTGCCTGTGAAATGTGGCGTCTATTCTGCTACCAATATTGAAAGGACACTACTGAGAGAAAACAGTCTCTTATGTGTCAGGAGCCAGTTGCCAAGATGAAAAGCAGCCCCGCCGCTGACCCAGGCCGCTTCTCAGAGTCACTGGTCTGACGGTTGCCTCCAGGCTGCTCCATAAAAACTCACCCTTTAGAGCGGCGCTTCTCAACCTGTGGGTCGCAGTCCCTTTCTGGGGTGTTGCCTGGCTCTTCCACAGGGGTCACTTAAGACCATCAGAAAGCACAGATATATGCACACTATGAGTCATAGCAGTAGCAAAGTACAGTTATGAAGTAGCAAGAAAAATAATTTTATGGTGGAGGGGGGTGGCCATGACATGAGGAGCTTGTGTTAGAGGCTCACAGCACTAGCAAGGTTGAGAACCGCTGCTTTAGAGGCTCCCGTGGTGATCTCCAGGCCCTGCCTGGGTTAGCTCGGGGCCAGATGGTTAAAGATAGGATCATTTTGCATCACCATAGACACAGAGAACTAAACTAAGGCTTCCTGCTACATTCTGTAGTTTTCAGAGACTCCAAATCCAAATCCTCGTATTCTTGGAAGGTGCTATTAGTGGTTTAAGGGAGGTTTAAAATACCAGCTTCCTACATAACTGGTAATAGCTTATTTAAATAGTGACTCTGCTTCCCAGAATTTCTAAGTGATAATAGACATTTTATCCTGGTGACCGCCAGGGAACCTTCAAATTCTGCCATGAAACCAAAAGAGAGATCAAAACACACACGAGTGAATTCAAGTTACATGATAGTGAGCTCACGTCAGACTGATTTTCATATAAAAGGGTGTTGGCCTTTGCGATCAAGCAGATTTTAAGATTTCCAGGTGAACTCTGTTTAAAAAAAAAAAAAAAATGGCCACTGCCAGCACAGTTCCAAGAATTCCATAAATACTCAAGTGTTGATTAGACATGTCATTTTCATCTGTGGCTTTCACTTCTTGGAAAAATAATAACCACTGCATGTATCTGGCAGCAATAGATAGGACAGGCACCAAATTACATGTGTGGTTCTATTCAATTTCTTACTGTTAATTTTGGCTAAAATAAATCTATCCAAACCTGTAAAATATGTGACTCAACCTAAATTCTAACACACGTGTGCACAGTCTCACAGCTTCCCCTTTCTCCGTGCGTGACATCTACCTCGGCATCCATAATAAACTCCAGCTTTTTGAGCTGTCTTGAAGCTCATACTTTTCATGATTTTTTTTCCCCCTAAAAATCAGAATTGTATGTCATTCCTTCCTGGCTGATGTGGAAGCAGGTTTTGATATGAAAAGGGTGCTTAGACAGTGTGGCTTTAACAGTGACCAAGGCCGCCTCTTTAATACTTGGCACAAGTGCCATGTGCTGGCGTTGTCCTCCAGAGGACATAAACACTAGCTATCCGAAGGCTGCTGACTTTGACAACCCAGGCCCTAAGAGGCTCTTGGACACAGTTGCCTTCCACAGGCTGCCCCTCAAGTGAGGGTGGAGTGTAGGAGAGAAAAAGCGAGAGAAAATGAGCGTATAAGCCCAGCAGATAGCTTACACACTCGGGCGCACATTTATGCTGTCCTTGTCAAATACTTGGGGGTATTAACTTGTTCTGATTTTTTTAGGGCCTTCTGGTCTACTGAGTAATTTTTACTATTTAATATATGCATAGGATACAAGTGGAAAATACTCACATGGTATGTAGCTGTGGGGGTCTCTGAACACATATCTTATGGGGAACTGAGGCACTGGACAGTGTCAAGCCAAGATGCCTATCTCTTTACTCACGATGCAGTGTCCGCTCAATGTGCCTTCTGGGAGTTACTGTCCATGAGACAATTATGTGAATAACTTAACACTGCCTGTTTTGCCTCCTTTGGGTATGAATAAAGCTTGCCTTTTCAAAGTTAGCCAGGGGCATGGCAGCTGAGTGCTGCTCTAAAACGACCTTTATCCATAGCCCACAGTGCACTCAGCTCTCATTGCAGATGCCCCCTCCTTGGTGGGTTGGGACCAGTGTGCTGTGAGAGCTTCCCCCAAGGAGGTCTTGGTCAGGCCCACCTGAGCTTTTCAGAGACCGTGGTGTCAGGCCTCAGAAGGATGGGGCTTTACTCTCTTCCCATGATGCTCCTGGCCATCTTGGTCAAGACAGTGATTTCCTTCCTCCCTTTCAAGCAGTGCTAAGCAGCTGTGTGGTACAGCTGTATGCCTCTTCCATGGCACTGCATTGGGCTCTCAGTTTCAAAAGTTCAGAACCCTACTGCTGTGACTCTTGCTAGAATGAAGAAGAGTTTTACTGTCCTTCAAACTTTAGTGAATCAATCTTTCCTAAGCAAGGAAATAAACTGTGTAAGCATCCTTGAGCTTCTGTAGGTGCTGGTGGGTAGATACGAACAGTACTAACCTTGTCATGTATTCTAACTCTCTGTATACAGGGACAAAGTAATCCAGTCAAGTGACCTTGAGAATTTTTCCTTTGCCTTTTTTTTTCTTTCTCGAGACAGGGGTTCTCTGTGTAGCCTTGGCTGTCCTGGACTCACCTCGTGTGTACAGAGGCCTGCCTCTGCCTCGTGAGTCCTGGGATTACAGGCATGGCTACCTTGAGAATTTTCAGGAGACTTTTTGTCCTGTTAGAGTGTTAGCCCTTAATTATGAAAGGAATGTAAAGATAGTTTACCATAATGACCAGAAGGCTCTGGGAAAACTGGAAGGGCTAAAAGATGTTCAGCCAATTTGGATTACTGGTAAGAATATTAAAAACAAGAAGGAGAAAGGAATTTCTATAAGAAGTAATTATGTAAAAATGCAGTGAATAATAATTAGTTTTACTTGCATGGGAGCTTGAATTCTGAGGCCTGAGAGGGACAGCCCAGCCTTTCTGTGCATTAGGGTGCTCTCTGTGTGACAAGAGACAGATGTCAATCTGTGTGTTTTGTAATGTTAATACGTTTACATCAGTTATGTTTGAACTGTGCAGCTGAATACATCAATTGGCAATCATGATATTCTTAGAAGAAATAAAAGGATTATACGTGAAATTAACTGTGTAGCAGTTTTGTAAAGATGCATTCTCCTCTTTTAGAGTATTTATATATATATATATATATTAAGTGTACACATAAGTAGAACAGGGCAGGAAAAATATTCACATATATGTATATATATGTATAGATACACAGATACATACATACATACATATATATATACACACACACATATACATGCATACATTTTTTTTCAGACAGTTGAGGACTCAAAAGTCTTCCTTCAGCGAGAGGCCCTAGTAATTTTCCACGTGTCAAAGAGTCATCAATAGATCCCTTCATGAGCTTTCTCTACTCAGGATGGCAAAGGCTAAAAGAATGCAGCGCTTTATGGAGTCTTGGAGAAGGTTGTGTGTGCGATCAAGTTGTTTTCCCTCCCCTTTCATTCAGCCTTTCTGACTCAGAAATTCATGGCCTATTTGCTCAGGAAAGTCTTGAACTAGTATGTGTTGAAGACCACACATTGAAAGTTCAGCCACCCATGAGTAGACTCAGGTGTGGATGCAGCTGTTGGTTTAATGCATTGTTCACACATGGCTGAGACAAATGTGTACTTACCAATGTTGCTTCCTGCTAAGATGTTAACTGGTTTTGCATTCCTTAAGGTAAGGTGACTTTATCAAATAAATCTATGAGCAATCAAAAGCTATCAAAATGTATTTAATGACAACTCATGTATAATCTATCAAGCTCCTCCCTCCTTTTCTTAACTCTGGAATATCAAAAATACTGGAGTTATAGGGCAGGCCCTGAGCTGTGTATTGGTGTCAGCCTTACCTCTAGCCTAATATTTTAAACTAGAATTGTTTAATTCCCTTATTATTAAGTTATATGGCCTGGACTTTCGTAGTCTAGTTAACGTTTAACCAGTGCAGCTGCATTGGGTAGCAGCAGTGAAAACTAACATTTTTTTCAGAATGCCACTTTGAACTGTAATTTTTATTTTCTTTATTCGATTCAAAACACATTTAACATTTTGTATAATGTACAGTAATCATATATGGTCATTGGTGAAATGTAAAAGTCATATGATATATTTTATGCATCTTTCTCATGCTGTTGGTAAAATACCCTGTCGCACCCCCGCACCCCCCCCCCCCCTCCCCACTCCACCACCCCCACCACCCCACCACCACCCCCTCCCCCTCCCACACCCATCCTCAAAATGGAGGATAGGAAAGATGCTTTTCTCTCCCACTGTAGATCGGCGGGTGCTGCAGCCTCACCGTGTTCTGCATACGGGACAACAGACTAACTCGCATACCTTCAGAGATGTCACAGGCCATGGAACTTCATGTCCTAGACGTGGCGGGGAACAGGTAAGGCAGGAGAAGCAGATATCTACCCAGCCCCAGTCTTTGCTGCACCTCCGCAGCTGTGGCTTGGCCGAGGACCGTTCCGCTTAACTGAACAGCCAGAAGGGTTAGGGAACTCTTGATGGGGACCAAACTACTTGAGCCAGGTGGCAGGGTGGTGGCAAACATGAGGGTAGGCTACTTCAGAGCACAACACTTCCTGCATCTGATAGTGCATTGAAAAGACCCAGAGCGCAGACCGGCATCTGTCACAGTGAGCCTTAGAAACTCTTCATCTACAAAATGTGCTTGAGGTAGTTTGAACTTTTTTTTTCTTTGAGGCAAGGCAGAGTTCTGGTGTGGTGCCCTGGCCATCCTCCTTCCCCACCCTCCCAAGAAGCTGGGACCAGGGTTGCATACTGCCACACCTGGGTGAATTTAAACAAGGGCCTTGATGTTCATCCTCCTGAATATTGGTAAATAAAGTTGTGTGCGTAGGGACAGGGATATGCTCGTGGGGAGAGGCTACATAATGTCAGAGGATCCGAATAAGTCGGAATCCAACTCCAGTTAAAAGCAGATGGTGACACTATTCCTCACATTCCCAGCTCCGTGCCGCACCTAGCCTTCACTGTAGAATGCAGCCCCCCCCCCCCCTTTCAAGCACTGTGAGCTATCTGGAAGCCACTGGGACTGAACAAGCTAGCCTCCCAGCTGGGACCCCCTTCTCTGACTCTGCCTTTGTTCGTCATCGCCCTTTTTGTCTTCTCTCTGGGTTTTCCCTTTGGGCCTCTGTAAAGAGCTTCCCCTGTGGTCACTGCCTGTTGTCATTTATTGCGTCCCCCTTCTGAGCGTGACGCTATCTTACGGTACAGGCTGTGTCGGTGCTTTTCCAAGCACTGCGTCTGGCACACGGGGGATGTCTGGCAAATGCATGGTTGAACAAAAGATGTTACTCGTTTTGCAGAAGGAGCAGCATGACATTGTAAAATGTGTCATAATCTTCTTGGCTAACGGGAATTTAAAAATTGCTTCTGAGCCAGGCGTGGTGGTGCATGCCTGTAATCCCAGCACTCTGGGAGGCAGAGTGAGTTCGAGGCCAGCCTGCTCTTCAAAGTGAGTCCAGGACAGCCAGAGCTACACAGAGAAACCCTGTCTTGAAAAACCAAAAGGAAAAAAAAAAAAAATAAAGCTTTTGAATGTGATAGGGATAGATCAGTGGTAATGTGTTAACCTGGGGAAAGCTGGCTTTACTTGCTAGAGACCTACAGTGTGAAGAGTGCCAGGGGACTGGTGCCCACATACTCATCAGCTGGTCACTCACGTCACGCAAAAGTCACCACTCTTCATCCTTTGCAATGGACCCTAGATGGCTGGGCCGAGTAAGCTCTAACTGGAAGTGAGGTGTGGCCCCGGAACGCTCACCGTTGAAAGGTTCCTCCTGTGGGGACGTCTCAGTAGAGTGTTAAGACCATTAAGTGGTGACTGGGAACTCAGGATTGATTATGGACTGAAGGTCAATTTCTGCTAGCCGCTCACTGGAGCCTTGGTAGCTCAGGAAGTCCTATTTTTCCCAGCTTCCTTTCTGTAGCCAAGCAAACTCAGAGACTCTGCCCATCTCCCTGGTCCTGACCACACTGCTGAGCCTGAATTTGCATCCCTAACTCTTGAGCAGAGAGCCATTTCCTATGAACAGGGGCACCATCCTCCAGCTCCCAGAAGAAAGGGGCATTGCTCTTCTGTTATGCTCGGCTTGGGGTGGAGGCATCCAGTTAAGATGTGGCAGTCCACAGCCGTCGTCTGAATCAGTGACATGGGCCATTTTGTCTATTCGTGTGTAAATTCTCAGCCTTTAAAAATGCTGAGTCACCACTCACTGTAAAATTTTGGTATCGACACTAACAATAATAATAAGGCTCCCATGTCAGTGTTGAGACTTGCAGAGATGTCATCCATGGGAGGCGATTGAAGTCGCAGCCTGTAGCTCTGCTCTCAGGCTTATAAAAGTGCTTGCCGCTGAGACTGCCCGCTGCTGTGCAGGAACTTGCTTAAGCGGACCCCGTGTGTGCATTGCACCACCATGTGGGAACCATGAAGCCGTCTGTGCAGGGATGGGATGTGTCCTGTATTATCAGCTGCCCTTGGACACAGAACAGAATTTCTTAACTCCTAATAAACTCTCTGCCAAGAATACTCACCAGGAATACACAGCAGGAGACTTGAGGCTCTTGCTTCGATCTAAATAATACCAAATATTAGAAATAGTGTCTGTTAGTAGGGAAATAGGTTAGACTTTTGAGTTTGTGTTGTGTGTACATATGTCCCAATAAAACAATTTAAACATTTTAAAAATAGAATATTAAGTCGTCAGAAATGAGATTTTGTTTTCCTGGATTCAAATGAAGACTCATGATTCTGAGTGAAAAAGCTAGTTTGAATGGTGTTGCACTCAGTTTTGTTCCCTTGTTTTCTAAAACAAAACCATATTTGTGTACTTCCCCAAACTTTTGGCAGTAGCCTCCCTGATGGTAGCGGATGGTAGAGACTTATGACTACTTGGGACTTTCATTTCAGAGATTTTGCTTTTTTTTTTTTTTTTTTATTGCTTTTGTTCTAACCTTTTATACATTTGAGACTTCTTCTTCTTCTTCTTCTTCTTCTTCTTCTTCTTCTTCTTCTTCTTCTTCCTCCTCTTCCTCCTCCTCCTCCTCCTCCTCCTCTTCTTCCTCTTCTTCCTCTTCTTCTTTTTAACTGTTTGAAACTAGGAAATTTTACTTGGAAGTCACAAACAGATAAAACATCAAAGCATAGCGGTGTTCACCTATTGGTTAACACTCCATTAGCCAGTAGGCAGGCTGGGTTCTTAAATACCTTTGGCAAAGCAGTTGCTGTAATGTTCCTGAGGCGGGGAAGGTCACTTGAGGCTGGGGTTGGTTGCAGTTTGTTGGCTCTCATCCTTGGCCATCAGCGTAAAATAGTAAACACCAGCTTTTTTATTTCTGGGGGGCAGGTGCCGAGTGGAGCATAGAGATGTGTGCAAATGAGACCATGGCTGCTTGTGCTGATCCTGTTTACTTGGTGGCACGCAGAAGTGCCAAGTTAAAACCTACAATATCCTTTCTCCCCCCTGGGCAGCTGGAATATACTTATGTCATTTTCTGACTTTTAGTCACACGGCTCTCCTGAGCGAAGCAGAGCAGTGTGTGTGTGTGTGTGCCATCAGTGAGTAGGCCACAGCGGGTCCCGAGAAGGGGCTCAGCCTGGCCAGCAGAGTGCGTGCAGCCTGTGAGGAAGAGCCAGGAGAACTAACAGGAAACAGTTCTGTACACTGGCCTGTCAAGGATGGGCTGGTGTGTGGTGCGCACTTGGTCACCAGCATCCGTAGTGGAGTTAGCTGGCCCTTTAGCTATTTGCAGGGAAGCCAGTGTTTCAGACAACTCGTTAGTGTGAGTTGGAATAGGATTATAAGGCCTGCTGTTGTAGAGTCTAGTAATTTATTTTAGCTTTTATCACCCACTTGTCATCCTTGGAAGCTGTTATATGTTGGCGATATTTTTAGCCTTCTGGTTGCCTTTGCTGGTGCTCACTGGGAAGCTGGTGATTGCCCTGAGGCATTCGGAGAGCAGATTGTCTGTTTTGTGCCAATTTTCAAGTCTTGATTTTTTTTTTCTCCCCTTCCTTGTGCATTGTGAACAAGAACAGCGGAGTTGCTGACTGTAATGTTCTTGAGCAGCACTTGGCATTTTTCGCATTTTAGAGGATATCAGCTTTACTCCTGTTTTTAAAGAAACAGTAAAAATTCAGAGCATTTCATTTCTCTGATATAAAAGTGTTTTCAAATGTGACACTTGTGCTGTGCGTCCATGTGTCTGTCTATGTTAGTGCTGCTGTGAGTCAAACCCCAGGGCCTTGTACATGCTAGGCAAGTGCCCTCCCACTGAGCCGTGCCCTCAGTCGTGCAGCGGGTGGTCACACATGCATGTATGCACGCACATATCTCTGTCAGTGCCTGGCAAAAGAATTGTCTTTAACTCCCTTGAATTGGAATGTGTGTACAACAGAGTTGTGGTAGAGAGAGCAATGGTTTTTCGGTACCACGAGAGAGTTCACTTGTCTCCCTTGAGGAGCAAACACAACTACGTGAGGAGAGGATGGTGACCAGCTGCTTCCCTCAGACTCTCCAGATGTGCTGTGGTTTGTATGAGCTCTTCATTACAATGAAATGAGTGTGGCCTTCACAGTGAAGTATTGCCTTGGGAGGTTTCTGCTGCTCTGATAGAGGCTACAACCAAAAACAACTTGGGGAAGACAGTGTTTAGTTTACTTTGGGCTTTCAGGTAACACTCTATCACTGGGGAAGCCGAGACAGGAACCTGGAGGCAGAAGTCGGGAAGGCTTGCTCAGCTTGCTTTCTCATACATCCTGAGACAAGCTGCCCAGAGGTAGCATCAGCCACAATGGGCTGGGCCTCCTGCATCAATCATTAATCAAGAAAATGCCCTGCAGATTCTTTTCAGATAACTCTAGCTCCTGTCAAGCTGACTGAAAACAACTGCCAGGTGGTGGCATATGCCTTTAATCCTAGCACTCTGAAGGCAGATCTCTTAAGAGTTTGAGACCAGAGGCCAGTCTGGTCTACAAAGTGAGTCCAAGATAGCTAGGACTCTTACACGGAGAAACCCTGTCTCAAAAAATAAAAAACCAAAACAAACAAACAAACCCAAAAAGAAAGAGAAAAACAACAACAAAGCAAACAAAAACAAAACCAACCAGGACGATTGAGCCCCTTGTCACCTTGACACACAAATGCATCACTTTTCAACAGTAACCTCTCCTTCCTTGTTCATATCCATAATTCATATTAATACCACAGTATAAAACATAAAAAACTTTAAAATCCCCCACAGTCTTTAAGGGTTCAAACATTGTAGAAGCTTAGTCTTTTTTTTTTTTTTTTTTAAACATATCTCAAAGGCAATTCAGTGGCCCACACCTGTAATCCCAGCATGCTGGAAGGCAGAGGCAGGTGGATCTCTGTGAATTCGAGGCCAGCCTGGTCTATAACACTAGTCCAGGACAGTCAAGGCTACACAGACAAACCCTCTAAAAGCAAACAAAGAAACCCCTCCCCCCAAAAAATCCCTAATCTCTCAGCTGTGTACTCCTGTTTGGTTTTGTTTTTTTAATCAACATACTTTTTTGCTCCAAGAGGGAAAAACCAGGGCACAGTCATGTCAAATCAAAGTAAAACCCAAGTTCAGAAGTTTAAACAGCGCCATGTCTGATGTCAGGGATTGGTGGTGGTCTTGGCTCCAAAGGGGGGCTTCATGCCTTTAGCTCTGCCACTCGCAGTAAACACAGCTTGTCACATCAGCTCAGGCCAGCGTCATTGCACAGCTGCTGCTGTCTGTCCCTGGGGGTCTGGTCCTGGCATCACCAGTGTGCTGGCATTACCACAGCTGCACCTTCAGCATTGGCCTCCTGGCCTCCCGCTAGGCGTTCTGAGTCTGCTGCACGGCACCTTGCTTCAGCTTTGCTCCATAACCTCTCCCACGCTAGGGTCTCTCCTCTAACTGAGGTTGGACCAGTGCCTCTGCTGGCCTCTTACAGCACCAAGCCTCAGCTGTGCTCCACGACCCACCCCCTATGCCTTCAGAACTAGTACCACCCCGAGACCCTTAGACATTGCCAAGTTCAGCTGCCAACATCACAGGCAGCCCTGGACCCCTCTGGACCATGACTCGTGTGCACTGACTGTTAATCCCGAAACTGGGCGGAGAAAACCAGTTCCACCATTTTGAGCCACATTTAGAGCAAACTTTAATAAATACTGACCAGGATGGACTTTGGTCAAGATCACTCCCTGGAGGACCCTTTGTAGGCAGGCATTTATATGGACAAGAGGCATAGGCCACCAGACTTTCCCATGAGGTTTTGGTTTCTTCCCCCACCCCCCGAGAACTACATGGGTATTACATGACCCTGGAAAATATTCCCAGAAGTACTTACCCAGTGTGCTGGTCTCTTAACCAATGCCTGCTGGCTGGGTTTATGTAAACTTGACAAAGGCCAGAGTCATTTGGGAAGAAGGAGCCACAACTAAGGCCATGCCTCCATCAGATTTATCCGTGAGAATTGCCATGGGGCATTTTCTTAATGGTCGATGTGGGAGGGCCCAGCTCACTGTGCCACCCCTGGGCTGGTGTTGCTAGGAGTACAAGAAAGCAGGCTGAGCAAGCCAGTGAGCAGCACTCCTTCATGGCCCCGCATCAGCTCCTGCCTTGAGGTTCCTCCCTTGAGGCTCCTGCCTTGAGGTCCTACTCTGGCTTCCCTGGATGCTGAACTATGATGTGGAAGTGTAAGCATCATAAACCCTTTTCTCCCCAAATTGTTTTTCTGTCCAGCATTTTATCACAGCAGTAGAACCCCTGAATAGGTTTCCCTTCAGTAGTACTGGCCTTTTGCTCATCTGACAGATTGTTAAGTCAGAATGCCACACAGCGCTCCCTCTGAAGCGCTACAAGCCAGGCCTCTATTGTCTGCACACTCAACATCTTATCTTCTAGTCTTTTACAAAATCGCCCACTGAACTGAAGTGCTTAGTGTCATTCCCAGCCCAAAGTTCCAGATGCTGTCACAGTCCTCCCCAAAACAGCACAATAATGTCTGTCAACAAACCATAACCCTCGTGCCAACTTCTGTATTAGGGAATGTTTTTATTGCTTGGAGAGGAAAGGGTTGATTTCCACTTGCCTTCTCAAGCAGCAGCTGTCCGTCATCTGCCGTTGCTTTTTATGAAGTACGTTCTTGACAGTTGTGATCTAGCAAAGCTCAGTGTGAGCATAAATAGACACCTAGCATTCAGGCATCACACCTCAATCTTTAAAGTGCCTTTATGTGGATGCTGTCATCTGAAACTAAATAATGTGACGTGAATGCTAAGTATCACCCGAGTCTGAGAACTGGAGTGACTGGGAACCAAAGGTCAAAGTTCAACTGAAATACCTGGAAGGACCTCCCCAGAGACAACAAGTGCGGGGCGGCTCTTCACCTTTGACTCTGCCGCAACCAGAATTCTTTGCCCCTCTGACTGTCCTTCCTTCCTCCCTGGGGCCGCCCAGCCAGTGAATCTGCAGCCCTGCACAGCGCTAAGAGCTGTGTCTGGGACCTTTCAGTTATGCTGTTTACTTTACTCTCCTTAAACTGAAACCTGACTTCAGACGTGTCTTCTACTTTCTTTGGACTGTTCAGCCCCATGTCCTGGGGGTCCTACAGAGAGACCTGGTAGCAAGAAAGAAGTGGGCACCCCACTGAAGATTGTACCCACAAATCTAATTATGATAACAACATCTCTTTCCCTTCCAGACCCAATCTCAGGCTCTCGTTCTCATTTTCTTCCCATCTGTGTTAAGAGGAGTCAATTCTGTGACGTTTCAGGTCGTGACACCTCTTGTTTTCTGTCAGGTTGCGTCATCTGCCCCTGTCGCTGACCACCCTGAAATTAAAAGCCCTGTGGTTATCTGACAACCAGTCCCAGCCTCTCCTCACCTTCCAGACGGACACAGATCGCACCACAGGGGAGAAGATTTTAACCTGTGTCTTACTTCCTCAGCTGCCTTCTGAACCCATCTGCCAAGGTGACTTTCTCTTCAGCACGGGGAGCTGGGGCTAATGACTACCATAGGGCCTCCTCCTCCCAAGGGTGCTTGCTTATTGGTCAGTTTGCCCAACTAGAGGCAACGTGAGGCGATTGTGGGCTACTCGGCAAGAGCGCCCTAGGTCCTCACAGGGAAAGGTTACTCACATCTATTCATCGTGTCTGAAATTCTGAAAGCAACCCTTTGGTTTGGAATTATACAGTAAGGGTAAAAGTACAGTTCTCATCCAAGGAGTGGCTTGTTAAAATCCGAACTGCCATTGGAGGGTTCCCAGTCAACACCACAGGCACAGTTATCGTTAAACCTGTGAGGTACTTTGAGTCATTATATCTTTGTTTTGTAAATTTTGTGATTAAAAAAAAAATATTCACAAAACCTGATGTATGGGTCCATTGCTGAGAGAGATGGGCTTGGAACACTCCAACGAGACCTTGATAATCTCAGCAAAGTGTAGCAGGATGCCGCAAGAGAGAGTACCAGCCTCTGCAACAGCAGCCACAGCACAGTCGGAAAAAGACTGTGTGCTCACTGGGTGAGAAGAGCCACAAACAGCATGCTTTAATGTATGTTATCCATGATGAAACATCAAGCATCCCAATCTGTCAGACACCCCAGAGGGGAACCCAAATGGAGTTCCGCTATAAACGGCTAATTCTGCTCAAACCTTTCTCCCTTTTTAAATATTTTAACCGAAAGCAAAGCTTAGAGGTTGAAGCGCAGTGGTCTGCCCTCCTTATTTTTGGCCCTGTGGGTCTCCATGTGGATTCCAACCATGCAGCCACTAAATTACAGTGCAGCCCTTCCCAGGCCCACAGCCTGCGTTCCCTGCTGATGTTGTCTTTGTCCCTGCAGAGAGTCTGCCTCGCTGCGGTGCCCTGGAGAGCCTGGTAAATGACGTCTCTGACGAAGCCTGGAATGACCGCGCAGTACACAGAGTCAGTGCAATCCGGTTTTTGGAAGATGAGAAGGATGAAGATGAGGGCGAAACGGTATGAGGGTAGACGTGCACCCGAGATTGACAGTGGCGCCTAACCTGGATCTTCTTTGTTTTCACTTAGTATATTTTCTGTTTTGCCTTTTAACATCTAGAATTATTTTTAACTTAGTTCCCAAGGCACCGAGTCATGACATGTCAATGGGGGAAGGTTGAACTTTCTGCTGTTGTTGTTACTGGAGTAGTTTTTGGTATGTCTATTTCTTTTTTTTTTTTTTTTTTTTTTTTTCATTTTCATTTCTTTTTCTGGCTTATATAAATGTTTTTTTTCCTATCTCCAAAACGGTTCCTGGCTAGGCTGTGCTCACTCTATTCTGATGTCGTTGCGTGACTCAATACAAGGCAGCTTTCTTCCTGCGTACCAGGCCATCATGGCCATTGTGTGGAGTTTGGCCATCTGGGTTGAACTATCTTGGCAAGTTTCCATTTAGAAATCAGGAACATGTTTGAAGCCCCACTTTTCGGTTTGTAATCGAAAATGTTGCTGAGACATTCTGAGCCTTAGCTCTTGATACTGGTTTACACTGGCTGCTTTGTTTGGTTTTTCGTTTTGTTTTTTTTTTAACTCTGATTTCCAGTCGTGTGTGTGTGTGTGTGTGTGTGTGTGTGTGTGTGTGTGTGTGTGTGTGTGTGTATTTGAGTGTTCTCATTGCCCCTGGAGGGACGCTCTGGCTCTGGCTGGAGTTAAAGGCAACTCTGATCTATCAACGTGGGTGCCGGGAACTGAGCCCGGGTGAGCGCCTCACCGCTGTGAGCCAGCCTCTATGTGGGCTTCTTCACTCTTAACTTGGGGTTTTCACAAGCAGTGCTTAGAAGGGCGTTTGCAGCTCTCCAGACAGAGGCTGCTTTACAGGCATTGCTGCCACCTCCGTTAGCTCCGCTGTTACTAGATGGGACTTAAAGCATCTGCCTTAGCAGAGAGCAGCACGGGAGCTAGGGATGATAACTTCAAAGCCAGTGCCACTTTAATGCTTACCACAGACGGTTCAGAGCGCATTTATTTTAGTGGTTGTCTTATTCCCTCAGAAATGCTCTTTGGTCCGCTAATGTGTTCAAGACAGGTCTTTCGAAAGATGTAAACTCCGCTTTACGAGATACTAAGCATGTCATACATTAACTAATAGGGAAATGTACAAATTGCTAAGCCCTGTTACTTGACTCTCAGCACTGTGATCTTTATTAGAAGAACATGCACTTTCACCAGAGCAGCAGTCAAACCAGACGAAGCCCTTCCTTCTGCTTTAATCTCTTTCAACTCCCAAGTCTTGCAGAGTGAAAGAAATCAGAGCTGCTCTGAGTAATAGAAGAACATTCTTGCAAATTTAATTTAAGATATTTTTCTCTTTTATTCCATAACTGTACCTTAAACTTTGTTATTTTCCATGAACACACAGAAACTTATTATTAATATTTTAAAATGTAGTCCTTTATTCTAAAAGCAAATATATTCGGTCATGACTATAACGTTACCTTAATGTTCATGAGCTCTGGTTGAGCAGTGGATGAACACACAGAGCAGTGAGGAAGTTGTCTCTCCCAGAACTTGGATTTCTGAAGTTGTAAACTTTGTTTTGGAATGCTAATACCTCAAAGCCCGCATGCTTTGAAACAGTAGTGGCTAAAACCAAACACTCGGGCCTCTGTTTGTTTGCAGAGAACACTTCAGAGGCGAGCCACTCCGCACCCAGGGGAATTAAGGAACATGAAAAAGACAGTGGAGAATTTGCGGAATGACATGAATGCTGCAAAAGGACTGGATTCAAACAAAAACGAGGTCAGCCATGCCCCTGACCGAGTGACCACATCGGTGTAGCAGTCACCTCTTGAGTTTTACCTGCCTGCCGTGTCCTCCCTGCTGTGGAGCTGTTCCTGGGTGCACGTCTGCAGAGCCTCCTGCCGTCCTTGTGTTCACCGCCCCCTGTGCCAGGAAGCTGCTCTCGCACCAAGTGCCTTATGCATCCCTCAGCCAGCCATCGTACCAGTAGCCTCCCATCCTGATGTGTCTCAATTGCAGTTGTGCGTAATAAGCAGAATACACTACTGTCGGCATCTGACCTTTGTTTTTGTCTTATGTTGGGGTTAGAGAGAGCAGGAAGGGGGATTGTGGCACTCTCTCCTCCGTTGAGTGCTGGACATTTTGGACCCAAGTTCTTACGGACCTACTGATGAGAGAAAGCTTTATGTATGGAAAACAAAAAAAGATACTTTTTTAACCTTTCTTGGCAGCTCAGATGGTGTAAATTTTAAATTTTGTATAGGTATTTCATAAAAAAAAATTATGTATTTCTTTGTTACTTTATCTTGAATACGGTACATATTTTCGTATTTGTGCAGAAAAGCAAATTAGGCCTAAAGTATTCGTTCTTGCCTGTACCATCCACTCCGTGCCTTACTGTGTTCTGTCCTGTCAATACCACTTGTAAACAGTGGCATCCTTGAACGGCAAGATGGGAACACGAGGTTGGTCATTTTAAAGTGGTGTTGCATTTTAATCAGTAATCTACTGATTTGTTTGTAACCAAAAAAGAGGAATTTTTATCAGTGATTTGTAAGTTTCATCGGGTGACTTCCTCGAAAAGATGAGCCAAAGGGTTAGACTGCTGACACAGCCCCTGTCCCCTGACTGACGTGTCCCCTGACTGACAGCGGCAGGCTGTGCCCACTCCAATGGCACGTGCCCCGTTTGTGTAGCAATATACAGCGGGAAAGCACAGAAAGAAAACACTGGTTCAGAAATTCAGTGGATCAATAACTTATGTATTGCAGAAGAATGGCTCTTGTCAAAGGAAGCTTTAAAAGTTTTTTATCCAGATAAAAGGCCACAATAAAGCAAAATAACCTATGCCATGATAGAGGTGTTGCTATCTTTACACAAGCGCACTTTGATCTGTAAATAGTTTTAATCAAAGCATGACAAGGCACTGCTTCAAGACTTCCCTTTAAATCTGCTAACTTAAAGGGGTATGTTTTAAATGTGTTTTTGTTGTTTTTATGTGTGCTGTGATGAAAGAGAGAGTGCAAAGTGCCAGTCACTGTGTGCTGCCTGGGAAAATTGTGGGGGTTTTGGGGGTGAGGGGGGACTTTCTTATGAAATAAACTCATCATTGGCCATAGCTTTTTAAAAATTATTACCTTGTGTATTCAAAATTATAGCAGAAAACTGAGTCCTTGGATAGAGCTTCTGTCCACTAAGTGTCTAGTTTTAGCCAGTTAGTTTTGAGTAACCCCCTGGTGAGACTATGTCCATGAGTCATTTTTCCACACAGGGCAGAGCCCAGAGCTGCCTTCAGTGTGGTTCATCATTGTGAGTTGTGGCATCTAGCCAGTTGGACTCCTTGGAAACCCATTTTCAACCAAGCAAATGCAGTACCTTCTCTTGTGTACACTCAGTGCATAGAGTTGGCATGTCATGTGTATACGCATTTCTTTAAAGCCCAGAGGTGAAAGTACAAGGCATTTAATGGTTTTCAGCTTTGCCTCCTAATCGATGCGGATCCATTTTCTTTTCCCTATTTTAAGAGTTTGACATATTCTGATGTTAAACCTAGAAAACTGATCATTGTAATTCAAGGACTGATTCTATGTGGGATAAAAATAGAGATTTTTATTTTACGAGAATCATTTTGATTCTGGAAGAACAAGCCAAACATTTCTAGTGCATTTTGTGTGTGGTTTTCATAGAAAGGCCACTCAGTTTTAGCTTGGCTTTTGTGAGCGGGTAGAAGTAGACACACAGGTTGGGGAGGGAGAGTTGGCTACCATCAGAAATGCTTTGTGCCTAGTTACTTGCTTCCTTCGGCCTGTTTTCTTTAGTGCCACTTCCACCTGGTTGGTTTGTTAGGACCTGAGTAGAGGGTTGAGAGGTTTTGTTTCATCTTGATCTTTTATGTTGGCCCACTCTGTGATGCTCTTAAATTTCAGCGTGATGGATCCAAACTTATGCTCCATAGTGTAGTCAGGGCCACCTGAGTGGCCCCAGCCTTGGGATACCCAGCCTCGGGATACCCGCCTGTCTAAGAAGGGAGAAGACGTGGAAATGTCCTTTCCAGTAGGCAAAGCTCCTCACCCTTTGGTAGGAGGCGCGGGTGGGCAGCTGTCACTGTTCTCCCTGCTCCTGCTATCCTTTAGGGAAGGGTGGAATTCAGTCTTCCGCTGACTTAGTGACAGTGGGAGTAACAGGCAAAGGGAGAAAAAGATCAATGTTTGTAGGAACATAGCCACCCACTTTTCTCCTACAAACTTTTATTTATTTCTTCCTTTTTTTTTTTTTCTTAGCAAGGGAGTTATATCTCAATGGATAAAATGGTAAAACAAAGGTCACACCTTAGAGGAGATGAAGTCAAAGAAATAGTCATTGGTGATGAAAGTGGGGACCAGAAAGAAACTGCAAAATGATTACCAACATACTGGTTTTCTTCTAGAAATTTTAGAGGAATATTGACAACCAGCCGACTCTTAAGGGTTTACTAACTGGTTGTTTGTGAGGGGAGGAACCACCAGTCTGGTGGCACAGCGGCTCTTCTGCCACCGTATGCGTGAAGAAGGCCTCTGTGTTGGGAAGTGACTCTGACAAGCCAGTCCCGTCTTTGTGAAACTGCCTCTCCTTGTGCCGCGGGTGCCCTGGCACGTGTGTGGTGAGGGACGCTGCCCTAGAGCCTGTTGGTGAGCTCGGGTGACGTCCCTGGAGAGGTGAAATCTCACTTCACCAGCCACTGTTGACCTGTTTCACCCAACTTTGCAAAGAGCCAGTTAAAACCGTGTTTTAAAGCAGCCCTTGTCTTTTGATTGTGGCGAATCCCAAGACATTCAAAAGCTGCATTATACGCTGCTGCCTGTCACCTTCAGCCAAGTATCAATATAAGACCAATAGGCGCCTTTAAAGGGACTGAAATTATGTTTTAAAATACACCTGGGGATGGGGCAGTGGGGAGAGGGAACCACATGCATGCTTAAGGAAGGGAAACAAAGAAAGGACCTAAGTGTACTCTTTAAAATAGCATTTTGGAGGGGTTTTTTTGTTTGTTTGTTTGTTTGTTTGTTTTTAGTCAAGATGCCAATAAAATCATGAGTTTGAATCTGAGCCATGCCACGTGGACTTGATTAAGTGATTTAGCCTCTAATTAGCTTACAAGGAGACTAAATGGAATATATGGAAACTGATGGCTGCTGCTGTCCCGGGCCCTGCTGCTGTGACAGTGATGTCATCCGGAGCTCTGCCATCCATACCACTTAGCAGCGTTCTCAGGAGCACGCTTTACAGGTAACTTTACCTAAACGCTCTCCCACTGTTTTAAATATAGGCCTCCAAGTTAGATGAGGGAAGTTTTGCCAGCAAAAACTTGCTGGCTTCAAACTGGCAATCCTCTGGCCTCTGCTCCCTGGTGCTAGGATTATTGGCATGCATCACAGTGACTAATTCGGATAAGTGCATTTTAATTAGCTAATAGTGAGGTTCTCAATGGTTTCTGTCAAACTTCCTCATTTTTACTGGACTTAAGAACCACTCTTAAGATAAAAGTAGTTTCTACCAGGAAACCATTAAATACCTAATCAAGAGAAAAGAAAAATAAAACCTTTCTCAAAAAATATTTTCCATTTTGCCGTGGCCTCAGTGTTATAGTTTGGGTCAATGGGGCTCATCTTCCTGATCTCAGTTTTAACCCTGGGTTTTTTGTTTTGTTTTGTTTTGTTTTTTGTTTTTTTTTTTATCATTTCTTCCCTCTTCGCATACTGTGTTGTGTCTCATTTCTTAAAGGAGCGCCTAGTCTGGAATGGAGGGGAGAGGTGGGGAAGTAGTTTCAAACAAACAAACCTGGAAACAACGCACAGGTTAGTGCAGCCTGAGTCGGGAGGGTGGAGCTGGCTGTCTGCCTTGCTGGATATTTCTTTCTTTAAAGGGCAGAGACTGCTGGCTGGAAAGGGAGACAAACCAGAAGAACGTGACTGGGGAGCCTGCGCATCCGCAGGCTGCACCGAGGATTTGTGTTCTTGCCTGCTGGCCAGAAGGGCAATCATTTCCAACCATGGGAGCAGGCAAGCAGTCACCATGACAGGCAGGAAGCTAATAGGGTCCATCCACATACACCCCGCTGGCCCCAACCCCCGTCTCTTTTGAGGCATCAGCATTTAGCTTCTAAACAGATGGGCTGCTCCTGGTTAGGTAGGAGACCGGTGGCTGCTGTGTCCAGGCGGCCCTCCCACCCAGCTAACTGAACACAACCTGCTTTCTAGAATGGGCCCAGGAAGCAGAGCACAGCTCCAGTTTGCAAAGCCATGGATTAGATTAGAATGATTGCATAAATAAGCCCAATATCAAGCCATATGTGTCAACGTTAGAATTTATATATATATATTTTATTAATTTATTCATATTACATCTCAATTGTTATCCCATCCCTTGTATCCTCCCATTCCTCCCTCCTTCCCATTTTCCCCTTACTCCCCTCCCCTATGACTGTGACTGAGGGGGACTGCCTCCCCTTGTATATGCTCATAGGGTATCAAGTCTCTTCTCAGTAACCTGCTATCCTTCCTCTGAGTGCCACCAGGCCTCCCCATCCAGGGCACATGGTCAAAAATGGGGCACCAGAGTTCGTGTGAAAGTCAGTCCCCACTCTCCACTCAACTGTGGAGAATTTCCTGTCCATTGACTAGATCTGGGTAGGGGTTCGAAGTTTACCGCATGTATTGTCCTTGGCTGGTGCCATAGTTTGAGCAGGACCCCTGGGCCCAGATCTGCCCATCATAATGTTCTACTTGTAGGTTTCTAGGACCCTCTGGATCCTTCTATTTCCCCATTCTCCCTTGCTTCTCTCACCAATTTAAATCTGCTTCTCTGCCCACTGAAACATGGAGTCGTTGTTTTCCTTTCGCTCATGTCCTTCTCCCAGCCGCAGCTGTGAATCTGCAATTACATTTAGAGTTGCGTGTACTCAGATGAGGCCGACAAACACTAATCCACAGCTGCACGAGATGTACGCACAGCCGGGCCTTCATTTTATCCAGCTGCCTGCCTCTCACACGCTTCCACACCACAGTGTCCTACTTCAGTGCTGCAGAAAGCCCCACGGGGCCAGTATTCAGCAAATCATAAGGAACTTGGGAGACAACTCACTTGGTCAGTGCGTGACCAGAACAAATTGATGTTTCCATGTTAACTGGAGACAGCTTAGGAGCCCGCTTTCTCGGAGAATTAACGTGTCCCAAATCAGCAAGCAGCTCTAGAGAGTGGGCCAACCAGTTAGGATTCTTCTTTTTTTTTTTTTATCTTTTTAAATCATCACTAGCTGGAGAGAAGGCAGGTTGTAGGAAATCTACACAATGCCTCTTGAGCTTCGTGCATTTTGTGGATAAGAAATGTGACTGGCGGTTTCTCATTTAAAATCTCCCTTCGAAAAGGCTTGCTGTAAAAGATGTTGACAAGCTGTATTGCGTAGAGCATTTCTTTAAAAAAAAAAAAAAAAAAGCATTTCTTTAAAAAAAAAGAAAGAAAGCCATGTGACTACCCTGGCTCTAGCTTTCTTTGAAACAGGCTTTACTGCCTGGTGGCTGAAAGAGAAAGCTACATGCATTCTCCACCAGCCAAAGAAACTAGCCTGGCAGTAGGGTGTAGTAGGGTAGCACCCTACATCGAATACTGCTTTAGACGGCTCGTAGAAGTAAGTCACAAAGGTACCGATTCTAATAAGTAGTTTGGAAAAAGCTGCTACCCTGAACACCTGAGAAAATACTCAGTTGGAAGTAGGCTCTCCGGTCCTGTGGCTCCTCTCTGGTTCTCACACATGGGGTTGGGGGGGGAGGGGCGATGGGGAGGAGGGGTTGAGGGGGGCGGGGCTGCTGCTGGTTCCTCAGGCTGGAGGTGTGAGGCTTGTTTGTTTAAGCCTAACTCCGCACTGCGTGGAAAAAACAAAACAACACTTGTTCAGGCATTGGAAGTTCTTTCTGACTTTTGTCCTGCCCATTGGGCCCAGAGGCGTAGTGGGCGCGGTGACTTTCGGTATTAGTTTGGGAAGTTTCGAGAACAGGCTGTGGGCTGGGTTATGGTTGCCTGTGGATTTAATCATTTTAGGGCATCTGAGGATCGGGAATATTGCCATAGGCACAGCGGGAGGGCCTGCTCCACCTTCCCTCTGATGGATGGCTGCAGATGCAGAGGCCTGACAGGGAAGCAACCCCCATTCCTGCTGGATGCTCGGAAAAGGTGCAGTGTAGAAAAAACACCACCTGGCGAAAGTGCTGACTTCTTCCTATGGCTACCTGCCCTCCCTTTGAGGACTATTAGGGCAGGTAAAGGCCTCACACCTAGTTTGAAATTCAGTTTGACACCTGTGATAACTGCACCTTGGTCAAATTACCTACCATCTGTTCCAGTCTCCCATATGGCGACCCAGGCACTAGAAACAATGGCAGTACCAAGAGCGAAGCCTAATAGGGTTCTTTGCTGTGTCCCCAGCGGCCTACCGTAGTTACTGTCAGCTTGGGAAGAGCTAGCACAACGTGAGTTGCCAGAAAGATTGGGGCCCTGGCTGCCCTCTTCCCTCCGCATGACTTACTTTCACCAGGAACCGAGTGTGACCGAGTGTATCTTGCTCCCTGGAGAGCCAGGTTATCTACTCAGTGTCCTCGTGCAGGTGGTGATGGACAGTGGTTCCCACACTGGAGCCTGCATTAGAATCACCTGCTGGCATGTGGAAGCCAGTCTCTGATTCAGTAGAGCAACGCGGAGCCCCAAATGTGCTCTGGCAAATTCCCAGGTGCTGCAGCAGGTCTGGGGCCACACCTAGAGAGCCACTGCTCAGACACAAGGAAATTTGATGTCATCTTGGCAGGTCTTTATTTTCCCTTCCCTCACTTGTAGTCCCCTACACCCCCCCCCCCATTCCCAAACAAAACAAAACAGAAAACCCTCGGACCTTTCTAGAAAAGTACATGAGAATGGGTTTGTATAGACCTGCTCCATACAGAGGCATAAAAGCACTTGGGACTCTTTCCCCACTTGCTGACCCTTAGGTACTTGTTAGATGTTCTCACTAAGGGCAGTAGATAGAGAGCTAACAGAAGCAAGAGCTATGCTTACCTTTGGTTGGGTGACCAAAGGACAGGCTGCAAGTGTTGATGGCCAGATGTGGTGAGAATATATCGACATTTCCTGACTTGCCCAACAGCACAAAAGCTGCGTGGGCTGCCAATAAGCAAAAACCTAGGCTTACTCATTTGCGAGCTAGTGCCTGGCAGGCAGTCCCAAACCCTCCGACTTTACAACCAGCCCTTGTGTCTGGGCTGTTGAAGGACAGCCTGCACCCTGCCTTGACATCTCAGATTTGCAAACACCCAGCTGCAGTGGCCCCAGGATGGCACAGCTCACCCGTTTTCCCTTCATGCAACAGGATGCTCAGTGTCCTCGGGAACCTGAAGCCACAATGCCTTTTTTCCAACAGCTTCAAGTTTGTTGGCTCTCCCAAGTTTATTGCCTCACCCCTGCTTCGTCCTCCAAAGTAGATGTCTGATATGTAAATATGTATCAACACACGTATTTTGAAGCCCGATTTCGTCATCTAAAGTACCAACTAGTCAGCCATATTGAAAGTCCCAGATGATGCATGCACACTTAGCGATTGCTTGATGGTTGGTTCATATCTAAGTGATGTCCTTTGCTGTCCCACAGCTTTGTTACGCAATAACATTAAAATTTTCTTTCCAATAACATTTTTATGAATAAAATCCAAGGATCCTTAAGCTGGAAATCACTGAGTGTGAAAACAGAATTGTCTTCAAACATGGTTGTATTGGTTTATGCTCTATTGATGTATATAATACAGACCATAACCAAAACCACATTGATGGGAAAGAGATATATTTATTTATGTTACCTTACACTTTGGAGTCCTGGAACTCAAGGCAGGAACTGAAGTGTGAAGGAATGTGGCTTACTGATTCACTCCACATGGTATGTATGCTCAACTCTTTTCTTTCTTTCTTTCTTTCTCTTTCTTTCTTTCTTTCTTTCTTTCTTTCTTTCTTTCTTTCTTTCTTTCTTTCTTTCTTTCTTTCTTTCTTTCACCCAGACAGGGTCTCTCTGCATGCATAGTCTTGGCTGTTCTGGACTTCCTTTGTAGACCAGGCTGGCCTTGAACTCAGAGATCTACCTGCATCTGCCTCCCTGAGTGCTGGGATTACAGGTGTGCGCCACCATGACCAGCTTCAGCTTTTCTGTTTGTTTGTTTGTTTGCTTGCTTGTTTTACCACCCTGCCCAGGATGCCCTGGACTCTCCCACATCAATCATTAAGAAAATGCCTATAGGCATTCTCACAGACCAATCTGATGAAGGCATTTTCTTTTTTATCTTTTGGTTTTTTGAGACAATGTTTCTCTGTGTAGCCCTGGCTATCCTGGAGCTTGCTCTATAAACCAGGATAGCCTTGCACTTAAATATCTACCTGTTCCTGCCTTCTGAGTGCTGGGATTAAAGGTGTGTGCCATCACCACCTGCCTTGAAGACATTTCCTTCCTTCCTTCCTTCCTTCCTTCCTTCCTTTGTTTTAAGATTTATTTATTTATTTATTATTATGTATACAGTGCTCTGCCTGCATGTACATCTGTAGACCAGAGGAGGGCATCAGATCACATCATAGATGGTTGTGAGCCACCATGTGGTTGCTGGGAATAGAACTCATGGCCTCTGGAGGAGCAGTCAATGCTCTTAACCGATGAGCCATCTCTCCAGCCCCAAAGGAGTTTTCTTAATTGAGGTTACCTCTTCATCTTCTGTAATGACCTGAGTTTGGGTCAATTTGCTTATTAAAAAGACTCATTATGTTGTGTATGAGTGTTTTGTCTTCTGCATAAGTGCCTAGTGCCCAGGGAGCTCAGAAAGAAGGTGCCAGATCCTCTAGGACTAGAGGAAACCCTTGTGTGGGTGCTAGAAATCGAATCCAGCTCCTCTGCAGGAGCAGCCTGTTCTGTTAACCATGGAAGCATCTCTCCAGTCCCCTAGCCCATTTCTTTTTAATGTACAAAGACCAGATTCCCCTTAAATCTAAAATGCTTATCATATGGCCTTTACTAAGTTTTCAGGGATTCCCTATAGTCACTTGGTACCTAGCGCTGCATCTTGCCACTACAGGGTTATGGATGTGCTTGCTGCTTGCTTATCAGCCAGATGCTGATCTTCCAGGTGGGCTGACTGTAGAGAACCTGATAATAGTCTCTCCTAACAGCACAGCCTTGGCTCACTGCTTCTTCTGTGTAGTACTCTGGGCCACATTTCTGGGACTGGACCTCATCAGACTGCTCAGAAGTTTTATGATGTTCTTGGCGCCCCTCCGTGGTCCTATTACTGCTATTGACCTGAGCAATTTTATCACATGACTTGCAGGGTCTATAGCTGAAGCTGTAGCATGATCTATGAAGAAGCGATTTAAAAATGGCCAAGGCAGGACCTTGAGGTGACTCATTCTTGCCCAGTCCCAGGGACTGACCCAGCTGGAGCAGTAAGGGAATACAGAAAGGACAGACACACGGACATAGAGAAGCTGAGACCAGCTTGTCTAGGCTTTTGAATGAGAAGCCGGGGCACTTGTCAGTGTGTTTATTATACACTGTTGAACAGAGAGGTCGGGTTGTTGCATACAGTTGAACAAGGAGGTGGGGTTATTACATACAGATAAGCAAGACGGCAGTTTGTATTATATCCAGTCTGTTTGTATTATATACAACTGAACAAGCATCAGCTTTACATAGATGTGTTTTATAAACAGCTGAACAAAGAGGCAGGTTCAGCTAATCTCAGCAGAAGCAACCTCTGTAAGGGAGCAGTATCCAGGGCATAAACATCTGAGGGGAGACCACTATGGTGGACACTTTCTGCACACACATTTGCCCATGGACCCAAGGAAGGCTGTGCCATCCCTCTGAGCCTCACCTGGGGAAGGCTTTGCCACTCCTGTGGATTTGCCTGTGTCAATCACACACGCTCACTCAGGGCTTTACTCCCTATGTTAAGTAAGGTACCACTGAGAGTGAGCTTTATTTAGTGGGGAATCCTGGCTTTCCTGAGTGAAACGCCAGTGTCCTGTTGCCCTCTGGGCCCCTGTAAATTTGCTTGTTCTGACATCTTTTCCTAGACGTTATCCCTCTCTCTTTTAGCTACTCTCTCATCTTCCCTCTCTTTGGCCTGTCTATCAGTGATTCATTTTGGTGGAAGTTGATGGTCTGCCAAGTCAATAAAGCCAAAAGGCTTTTTATCTGATGTTTGTTCTGATACAGAGATGGGCAAGGAATAGCTGTTCTAGGATAAAGCTAACCCAAGGTAAGGTAATCAGCCTTTGGACCAGCAGTGTTCGAGTCTCTCTAGGGTGCTGCAGTTCTAACCAGCCAATCAGTCTCTGCGGACACAGCTTCCTTCCAGGAGGAGTTCTTCACAGTTAGATGTGAGTCTCCAGGTCCGTCTGGCATCAGAGTTAGTCATATCGTCAATGTGTCAAATAACGAACACAGCTCTCATTCGTCAAGTGACCACTATTCTGTGCCAGGCCCTCCCAAAGCTGCAGTTGACATTTTCCCTCATAATCCTCTGTGCTTGGAGACATTAGACACATTTGGATGGTTAGGAAGTTGAGTCATAACCAGGGCAGTAGACTCACTGGCAGGTGCTGCTCTGGTGACTGCAGTTAAGGCTTTGTTACTATGCCACCTTCAGGGACAGTCCCAGCTTCAGGATTTACAAACCCCTTCAGGACAGATAAAACTAGGAGTCAGTAAATGTAGAGAAACAGAAACACTCACACACATACACACACACACACACAAAGGTACAAGCTACTCAAGATCCATTCTTAATCGTTTTTCCTAATAAAATGTCTACCTCTGGCCACTAGCTATGGCAGTGCATAAAGAAGGAAGCGAACTGAACCACGTCCAGAAGGACGCAGTCACCTATGACGCTTCTTGCCAGCTACCAGCTAGAGTATGGCTCTACAGGTAAGAAGCTGTGCTGGGTGAACCTTGTTTTCCTGTGAGAAGGGGGGCGGGGGGAGGGAGGCAGGACTGGAAAGATGAGATGCAGCTGGGCCTTGTGTTGATGCAGTGAAGAAAGGGATGAGGCGGAAACTGAGACTGTAAGGAAGGAAGTGCAGACGCATCACACCGTAAGAGGACACAATTCTGCGTATTCGGCAGGCCTACACAGGACCCTGTCATCTTAAGATGGAACAGTAGCTTCATAGTGGATATTGCACTTTAGAAAGAAACACAGCATTATGAAATACGATGCATATGTTCGCTCTCCTCCCTGTTAAAAATGGACTGGACGAGCCTCACCGAGACGGATAGCGTTCGGTGGTGAGCCCCATGTTGTCTGCCATGTCACAAGTTATTGGACCAGGTTTCTTCTTCCCAGGGCGCATCGCAGCTGGCTTATCTCTGAAAGGTTCTGCTGGTTGGTTGCCCGTGCTTCCCAGGCTGACAGCATGTTGGGCAGGGCAGACTATAATCATCCTAAGAAGCTGGGGATTTTCCAGGACGGCCTGAAATAAATTTAACTGTTACCTCTCTAGAGTTTCAACACCACGTCTGTTCGAAGGTTTAAATAAATATAGAGGTGGGTTTTTGGTTTTTTTGTTTTGTTTTGTTTTGTTTTTGTTTGTTTTTTTGCATTTTTGCATCACTTGTTACTCACTTTGGCTATCTGAAATGTCATTAGGCAAATGTTTTCTTTCGTTTCTTTGTTTGTTTTTGAGACAGGATTTCTCTGTGTAGCCTTGGCTCTGTCCTAGACTCACTTTGTAGACCAGGCTGGCCTTGAACTCTGTAATGATCCACCTGCCTCTTCGTCCTGAGTGCCAGGACTAAAGGCATGCACCACCACTGCCGGCAAATGTTTTCTTGATTGCTATGTAAAAACTCATTCTAAAAACCAATTTAATTTGGTAAAATGAGTCCTTGGAAATAGGCTTTGAGCTTGAGAGACACCGACAGGACTCTTTCTTGGGAATGGTCCCAGAGTGGAACCACAAAGCAGTTCTGTCAGAGGCGTTGGCCAATCCAGCAGGAGACCCATAGGCTACGGTAATTCTGACTGGGCTTCCACTCAAGAGGAGGAGTGTATAATTTGGACAAGGCAGCTCTTCTGGGTAGAGGCAGTTTCTGGAATGCACTTAGGATGAATAACTGCTCATTCTGTGGGCTTATCAGCAGGCAGGGCGATCACACACACACACACACACACACACACACACACACACACACACACACACGCACGCACACACTGCATAAGCCTGAACTATATAAATTTATATTTCTTTCTTTAGTTCCTTATATCCTCATTATTTCTGGTGCAGAGAAAGCCTCCACTTTTGTAGCTGACCTATTTATGATGCTGTTCTGCTATTGAGGGTTTTAGTTCTCAAAAGGCTTCGGAAGTAGTTTCAGGTTTTCCTTTTGTAGAGACTAGAAATAGATTTACATAACTGTAGGGCCTGTGTTTCCTTGATTCGCAGTATTTTCTGTTTCATCATCATCACCATCATATTCAGAAGCTATTTGTACGTGTTCAGCATTGCACTTGAACTATGCCTACAGAAGCAAGTAATCCTGTTTGTCCTGTTAAAAAGTCCTAAAGGGCATGACTCTTTTGATGTTTCATATATGGTCATATTCCTTGTGCATATAAAAATGTTACATAAAATTAAATTAATTTTATATGCAAAAAACATGACATCAACCTCCCTTAGTCTTCTCTCTACAAAAAATAAATGAATGTGCTGGCTGGATGAGTAAATACTCTTCATTTCATGGTGAAGTAGCCTTTCTCCTGAACACAGCACGTGAGCACAGGGATGTTTACAAGGGCTCAAATTTATGCAAGGAATTCTGCTGACAAGTGTCTCCATAAAACAGATTTTAAAAAAATTTTTTTATATTCTGCAGCAGTATGTTGTACAAGTATTTACTGCACTGCAGAATGTTGCTCTAGGAGACACTGTGCTCCCAAGTTCAAATCTGGAATGTAAAACATGGACATGCTATTGTAAAGCAGGACAGCAGTGGGCACCACCATTGAGAGAATTCTCTGCCCAAGAGGCATGAACGTGGCAGGGAAACAGATAGGACACTCTAAGTTGATAAAATAGGGACTGAAAAATGGTGCTCAGTGAGTGAAGGTGGCTGCTGCCCAGCCTGAACCTGAGTTTGATTTCTGGGATCCACATGGCAGGAGAAACTGACTCCTGGAAGATGTCCCCTGTCCTACATACCTACACACACACACACACACACACACACACACACACACACACACACACACACACACCATGGCGTAAGTGAGCATAGCTCCCCCCACATGCAGACATGTAATTCACTCACACATGTGTCCACAAGCATACACTAAAAATAAATGTTAAAATAATATCCAGAAAGGACTCCAGTCATATTGTGGTACCACTCCTATCCTAAATAGCTCCACTAGTAAAATCTTTGTATATTTACTCTCTGGGAAACTACATTCAATAATTTGAATTTATTTCATGTGGAAAATTCAAGTTTATGTGACTTTCAATGTATGTGAACATTTGTTTTAAAATCTGATTTGTGTTTTGTTTTTGATGTTTTCTGGGGTTTTGTAACTTGTTTTAATTCTTCAATTTTATTGTGCTAACTCCCTGACTTGTAAGTAGTTTTAGACATTACAGTGGATGGGGAAAAGACTGTGGAACTGCAAGCCAGGAGAAAGGAAAGAGAAGAAAGGACAGGACCAAGAAATGAGACGGGGGAATCCGTGATGGGTGACATGCTGGGCTCCGAGAGAGCCACCTCAGTATAAAAGCCACAGCTGTCTGCCAGGCAAGGTGACCGGACAAGTAGAAAGGCTGTGACTTATGGTCAAAGTTGGCAAGTTACCCCACGAGGCAGCAGGAAGGTGTAGTTCACCCACCAGCATTTAAGGAGCTGCTGCTGTGTGCTGAGAGCTGGGGTGGTTGTCCGGAGGCCCGCCCAGAGTCGTTGGCAAATCACACCAAGGCTCCTGACCTCATCTGTTAATTTCTGTCGTATTGGACTCACTGCATAGGGGGAGGGGTTAGGAATGATCCAATGCATATTACACAACTCATTTTCTGTTTTATTAATTTTTCAGTCAGATAAATTTGGCATGTTGTTAATATCCCACTTTTCCTCCATACATCCCGAGTTACTATTGTTGACAATGTAAAGAAAAGCTGTTTTCTAGACTGTGTTTATGGTGTTCCTTTCCCTGGCCCCATTTCTTATTTAACTAGGGGATGCCTCTCTGCTCCCGAATAATCAAGTTTTCCTCCACGTCTCACCCAGGACCTAAATCTGCTTCTCTGTATGCACCCTGTTTAGTTAACAGCACTAGCAGGGCTGTTGTCCACAGCATTCTACTGCCCACATCCACCACCCACCATCTTTTTCCCCACGTGCGTCCCTCTGCACCTCTATTTCTGCACTCCGGGTCTTGACCTCAGGACCTTCCATGTTGACCCTTCCTCGGACCATGCTGAGATATGTGCTTACCAGACACAGATTATAAGCCCTAGGTCATATTTTATATGTGTGCCCAATTATTTTCAGAGGATGACACTATGGGAATGGAGAGCTGTTGACACCCATAACAGCAGTCAGGTCTGGAGTTACTCTGTGTCCACCCCTCACCTTCCATAGCTCTACACAGTAAGCACCCAGTCACAAACTCTGACCTCTCTCTCCCCGCACTATAGAAGTCAGTTTCCATTTCAAGAACACCTGTTACTGGTTTCTTATTAGCTCTCAAAGAGTTTACTCCTGTTTCATGTAGTTCTTTCACTGAGCAGAGTTTAAAAGAATATTATTTCCTACATCCTAGGAAACTTTTAGTGGATGTCTCCACAGCTGCCTACTGGTATGAATTCTCTTTTAGCTTTGGCTAATATTCATAATATTTAAGATATTATGGCAACATTCACCAGATTTTTACATATTAGAAACAAAACCTATTTAAGAGTGGGGAGGTTAAGGAGAAGCCACAAACAAGAGACACTAAGGGGGCTGATCTTTGATGAAAGGGACATGAAGAAAGCCACCCTCTCACTTACTGAACAAAAAGTAGCTGAAGCCTCTCACACTGGCAGAGACTGGAGAAAGGCTGTTTCCCCTGAGAACTTAAACTAGGAGCAGTTACTCTCACTGAGTCATGGTCTAGAGTCATACTAAGTGTGGCTTAAAAAATATCCCAAGTACAGGTGCCTCATATTTGACCACGTCTCCTGGATGGGGAGGACTGGTGGCACTCAGAGGAAGGATAGCGGCCTACCAAGAAGAGACTTGATACCCTATGATCATATACAGGGGGAAGAAGTCCCCCTCAGTCACAGACATAGGGGAGTGGAGTAGGGGGTAAGTGGGAGGGAGGGAGGAATGGGAGGATACAAGGGATGGGATAACGATTGCGATGTACAGTGCCACTGGATTTCCAGAGGAAAGAGACGAGAGTCACCTCTGGAAGAACATAACCTCGGTCTAGGCCGAGGGACCATATGACGAATCCTGGCCTCAGATATGTCAGAACATGAACATGAATATGTATTCCAGGAGATGGAGTGCGGTGGTCATGGATTCCGGCTGGACCTATAGCCAAGTGGCGAGGGACTGAATTTCCCAGAGCCCTCTGCAGTGAGGGTGTGTCTAGTGACTTAGGAAGTGGAGAGTTTGAGGGAGGCTAAGTTTTACCCTCTGTCTTTCTTCTGCCTGGGAAATGGTTCCCAGGGACCTGATGTGGAAGGTCCCTGTTGAAGATATCGGTGCTTATTCTTCATCCTGGAGCGGAGAGAGCCTGGAGCTTGGAGCGTGTCTTTGACCTGAGATGCAATGCTTATGGTCTGTTGGGTAATTAGTTGGACAGCAAATACTTTACTGTTTCTCTGGCCATGAGGTCTCTATTGAAAGTGTATACCTACTCTTCTAAAAGGGAAGCTGACTCACACAGCGGGAAAACAACTGGCATTGGCTGCGTTTCTATAAACCTCTTTGTACTTAACAACCAGCACTTTAGATTTGACCCCCAAGGGGTCTGTGGCTGACCCCCTACTTCACCTCACCTCACCTGCAAACTGGGGATACTGTGTGAGAGATAGAAACCTCCATATGTTTTAATGCATTGTATTTTGAGTTTCTGTGTCTTAGCAGTTTTCCTGCATTCTGATTAATACAGTTCCCATTATGGGTTAACTTCATAATGGGTTCCTAAGCATCTGTATTCCCACCCAAACTGGCTGCAATCTTCGCTTGGCATTCCTGCTACAAATTTCAAATTCCACCTGTTATCTTCTAACCTGCCATCTCCAAAAACAAATCTCTCTCTTTTCTTCTTCGTTAACATGTTGTGTGTTTGCTCATTGCAGAGGGCGAGGTACGATTTCCCAGGGAGAGCCCTTTCTAGTTGCTCCCACCTGCTTCTTTGGCTTCTGATATGTTCTCTTCCTGGAATGACTTTTCCAATATGGCGCTTCTGATGCACACTGATGGTCATCGCCAGCTGTTCCCAGGCTGTCTTCTCTAAGAAGCCCTGTTACCCCTTCTGAGAAGAGCAAGGTTTTCATTCCTCCAGAATCTTGCCCTGAACAACTGCTCTGTATTTGTACGACTAATCCTCCAACCTTTGTCAGTAATACTGGTAAATTTATCTACCTACGAAACCTATGTTTATAAAGTTGGAGTAGATGAGTAGATTAGACCACTTTGTTTAGGAATGATAAAACAGGACCACAGACTAAGTGTACACTGCACAAGGCTTATCTCTTCATCTCTGTATCCTACTACGGTGAGACCTTGCCCTCCTTCTCAAATCTACAGTGAGACCCCTTCTGTTTGTGTAGACTGGCTTCCTCCTTGACAGAAGCAACACTTTTCTTTGAACCATCGTTGCCCAGGCCAGTTTCTGCTTAAAGGATCCCTCACGGTACCATTTCTCTTCTTGTGCGATTCGTCCAGTTGCCTGGAAGAAGGAGACCCGGTGGCCTTGCCCTTTCCTTTACTTGGCAGAGCAGGGTGTTAAGTAAAAGTTCTGTCTGAAATACTGAAGTTTGAAGGGCAACGGTGCTGTGCTGTGAGATTTATGACTAGTTTGATGACTTCTGACTGTCACACCACATGGAAGGCATTAGACATTGGCAGGCCATAGTGGCAAGGCTTTCATAGACAGAACTGCAGCACATTGCATGTCTCCCACAACCACCAGAGAAAGGAGAGGTTAGGGTTGCCTGCCCTGCTCTTCAGGCATTGCAGGAGGGCTCACGAGGACCCTCAGAAGTATGTACCACTCAGAGGTATGTACCCCTCAGTGTGCGCTGAAGGCTAGCACTTTCCAGAGACTAGCTGGGCAGTGCTCTGCTGGAGAGCTGCCTGGTGGGAATCAGGCCTCTCAGGATTTGTCATGAGTCTTCTCCTAGATGACATCTGGGTACAACATACAGCACTGGATAACTTCAAGTCTTAAGCAAGGGGTTATCCGGAGAGGCTACATATGAAGATGGGACAGGAGCCTTGGGGAAAGGGGATTCAAATACACATGCAAGGCACACTGTTAATCCCAGAAGTAGGTGACCTCTGTGAGTTCTAGGCCAGTCTGGTCTACCTAGTGAGTTCCTGGCCAGCCAGGGCTATACAGTGAGACCTTGTATATAACAAATAAAAAGAAATGGATATGTATATATGTCCAGAGAACTGCTGGGAAAAAGATGTACACCAATGAAGGGGATTGCCAGAAACATCCATTAAAGTGGGAGAGAAACAGTTTGCCTTGGGCCATTGCCAGCCCAAGAGTATGAAGCCAGTAGTAGTAGTGGATCAAGGAGCCAAGTTCCTTTCCTACTTTCCCTCCTTCCCCTGCCTCTATTCCACCCTGTAGAAAGAGCTCAACACCAAGAGGGCAAGTTGGCAGAGGTAAGGAGACGCATCAACCGGTAGAAGGAGAGCTGCTGATACCACCCTTTCTTCAGGCTGGAGTCCTGCCTGGGCTGGGCCTTGCTGAGATAGGAGAGATGGGTGGTGTGACCACACATCCTGTGCTCGTCTGTACTCACAAGCGGCCTGCAGTTTTCGGTTTCTGCATTGAAGGTGCTGCATTCACTATGAACGGTCACTAAAACCATCGACTCGGCCGTGTTCTTACCATTAGCAAGCAGAGGGCAAAAGCTTAACACTGTTCTATGATTATGTTTCCCAATATCAGGCCAATGGCAGCACTAGGTGATGAATGCTGGGTCTCATGTATGCTAGCCAAATGTTCTACCACCAAGCCCCCTCCCCTTCTTACTGCCATTTTTTATTTATGTCAGTCAAAAATCTTCTCCATTACATTCTTGACTTGTATAAACAGTGACATGTTTATTATTACCAGTAGAACAGTAGCTATTTGTACTGCAATTAGAAGGAAGGGAGTTAGAAGGCAAAATGATTTGTTTGTAAACTGGCAACATGGGTATTGGTTAAAAGTGGAAAAACAAGCAAACACCCCAAACAAACAAACAAACAGAAAGACAGACAGACAGCAAGGAAAGACAATTACAAGTAAATTAAGTGCAGAGCCTGTTTTCTGGCTACATGCCTCCCCACATGTATCTTTCTCATGTCAGCATTCTCAGGATTAGGAGTGAGTTGTTTTTCCAGTCTTTTCTGGAACTTTCTAGAGAGGGGAACAACATACTGGACAATCCATCCAGTCACTGAACACCCTGTGGAAACACAGAAGGTGCTCTAGTGAAGATCAAACTCCCTGAAAGGCTTATCTAGATTTCTTGTTCCCCAGAGAGAAATATCTTGATTTCAATCTAAGTAAAAATTGCCACAGATGACCAGATAGCTCTTCATCAGCAGCTCGAGTTGAGCTCCCAGAAAGAACCAAGTGGAAGAAAACTGACAACCTGGAATATTTCAGCAAAGGCTTGCTGGCTCCATGGGTGACGATGATGTCAGTGACGAGGCATCACCTTCAGTTTTACCACAAATCATTTGCAAAATGGTTTCCTTCACAACAAAGTCTGTGTGGAATGAATGCCCCTGTTATTATGGAATTAGAGATCAGGACTTAGCAGTAGGGACCAAGGTCTCAATTTTAGACAAGAGCCTAAAATGGCATGAGTCAGAAGGAAACAGCTTGAGAAAGGGCTACTAATCTGTACCTCTGTACGGCCACCACCAACCCTGTCCTGAGTGACTACAGCAGGAAGCTGTCTCTATCCACTGGTTGCTGCTGGGTGTGCCAGTTACGTTTTCTAAGACACACTCATGCTTGGACTGGTTTTTACATCAGTAATGTAAGGCACAAGGAGAGTTGTCATGTCTGTATTCTAAACTATGGCTGTAGAAACAAGGCCAACTCCCACATTTTCCCTTTGCTGCCCATAAGACAGAAGAACTCCGCACAGGCTTCTGAATGCGTCTATATACCTGAGCTGAGCCCGGCCCCTCTGTGCCCAGGCTGAACTTGGCACCACGATGGAGACATTTTGGGTTGTCAGTTCCTTGTTTCCCCTTTTACATTTGCCCTCACATCCGTGTTCTGTGAGTTTTGCCTGTCTCTCTTTTTTTTTTTTTAACTTTATAGAATGGAACTTTTCTCGTTCTTTCACGTGTATGATACGTTTAAGATTTATCATGTAGATGTGTGTGGTTGGCCTTCCTGTCTGGCACTGTTTGAATATATGATATATTTTTAAATATATGAATATTTCAAGCATTATGAACATTAATGCTGGGACCATCGTTAAGCCTGACCTCTGCAGTGTGTCAGCAAGTGGCTCTCTTTACATGTCATCTTTGGACTAAGGATACGCAGCAGGAGTCTTGTAGGTGCCAGATTCATGAGGGACACTGATGTGTTTTCCGAAGTAATTACTTCAATTTATAATCATGCAAGCAAAGTTTGTATAGTCCCTAATGACTTACATCTTTGACTGTTATTGTTATTATCGAATTTTACGTTTTGTATTACTATAGTCAGTATAGTACATATATATGCATATATATATAATTACTTCATACTACATGTATGAAATAATTTTCTGACTTTATTAGTGTCTCTGTTAAAAATTGTAATTATTTTACTCCTCTCCAATTCTTTAAAAAAATTTTTTTTCTTCAAAAGGAGTGAGTTATGTACAGGAGGTTTAAATGCTTTATAGACAAGAAAAAAAAAAAAACTGAGCTAGAACCAACTTACTCATCCTCTTGTTCCTCATCCTCTTCATCCTCCTCTGCATCTTCCTCTCCCTTCTTTTCCCTGCTCTTTTCAGCCTTGACCACCTCCTTTTCCACTGCGTCGGGCTTTCTTTTAGCTCTGTAGGCAGCGGTGTCCGTTGTGCACTTCTTCCGCCTGGCAGCCGTCTTCTCACAGGGCTGCTTGTCATCCGCTGTTGTTCCACAGTTCCTCTAGTTTCTTTGTAACATCACAAATGGGTAAGCTGAGGTGTTCTCCTTTGGTTTCTGGGGTGGTACTCAGAACAGAAGAAGGCTGAAGGAGGCCTCTTGGGGTGCACTGGGGTCCTCAAACTTATTTTCGGCCTCCCCTTTGGGAGGGATGTAGGTTTTCATTTCTCTTTCATAGTGAGCCTTGTCAACCTTTGCCATGTCTTCAAATTTCCCCTTTTTCTTTAGCAGACATGGCCTTCCACCTCTCTGAGCACTTCTTGGAGAACTCTGAGAAGCTGACAGAAGCCTCCGGGTGCTGCTTCTTGTGCTCCTCCCGGCAGGTTTGCACAAAGAGTGCACATGAAGTATAGGAACCAGGCCTGACTGGGCTGCCTGCCTGTCTTGCTGTTTCATGCCCTGTTTCTAGCAGCTTCCATGTCTGTGTTTATGTTGGTTAGCTAGTCATGTTTACTGCTCTGAGAAGGCACCCCTCCCCTCCTCGGGACTCTTCCTCCTGTGTGTAATCACCTCTTGAGGGATTTCACCTGCGAGTGGCATGCCTGTTTTGCTGCCTATAAGAAGGCTCTTTGAACACTGAATAAAGACTGCCGCTGCTGCTGCTGCTCTCTTAGCATGAAGGACCCGCTGTGTTATTGTGTGTGTATGTGTATGTGTTAAATTCGCAGTCCCCTCACCCTTGATTCAGTACTATGGTGGCACGGGCGCCACAAGTGGAGCTTCGACCGAGATCGGGGAAAGAAGGGAGGAAGCTGACAGATCGCCTGGGGAAGCTGGCCAGCACCTCAGGGAGGTAGGAAACGGGCGTATTGGAAATGGGTGCCGCAGGTTCGTCCACAGTTCTGGTGGACTAGTGAGATTGTTAAAGGATTAAGGCACTGGGATTAACCATGTGAATGTTAAAGATTTTATAAAACAATAGAATTGAGTAGTCCTTGGTTTATGGTATCAGGAGAGCTAAATATCCAAGATTGGGATCAGGTGAAGTCTGATCTCCAGAGGATTTTACGAAGGGAAGGGTCCAACTGTGTTCCTATTGCTACATTTTCCTTATGGCATCTTGTTAGAGATGTGCTTAGGAACAAAGATGAGAAAATAAGAGAGCAGCTAGGAAGTATGGAACTTGCCCTGAGTGAAGTGCAGGAGGAGCAATCTGTAAAATCTTTGGTCTCATCTGAGATTGCCTCTGATATATCTTCTTCTAATTCTGAGGAGGAAGAGGCAACTTTAACCTCTGAAATACAGGCCCTAAAGAAGAAGTTGAGGGAGTGTAAGATCAAAGAAAAAGAAACTAGAGGAGAGCGGCCCCTGGTGTATAACCCAGATTATCAAAGTCAATTATCTTTGGCAGAGCCTTCTGCTCCCTCTTGGGGAGTAGTCTTTCCAGTAGTTCTTGGGCATTACGTGTGTCCTGTTATTCCACAAGAGTCATCCCAGCCTACAGGAAACCATTTGGGCTCTGCTGAAGAGCACCACCCCCATTCTGATGCCAGTAGGTCTGAGCAGACCAGCATGTCCATATTTGACTAATTGCAGCCTGGGTAGGGCTGCTATGCCTGAGGATCTGGAAAGGAGTAACATTATGGGGACATTTGTCTTGCTGTTTCATGTCCTGTTTCTAGCAGCTTCCATGTCTGTGTTTATGTTGGTTAGCTAGTCATGTTTACTGCTCTGAGAACGCACCCCTCCCCTCCTTGGGACTTGTCCTCCTGTGCGTAATCACCTATTGAGGGATTTCACCTGCAAGTGGCATTCCTGTTTTGCTGCCTATAAGAAGGCTCTTTGAACACCGAATAAAGACCGCCGCCGCCGCTGCTCTCTTAGCATGAAGGACCCGCTGTGTTATTGTGTGTGTATGTGTGCGTGTTAAATTCACAGTCCCTTGCCCTTGACTCGGTACCATGGTGGCTCGGGCACCACAATGAAGACGTTTTGCCTCTCAGCTTCTTGGGGTCTCTTCTGCCCATGTTTGGTTGCTTTTTTTTTTCCCACAGAGTTGCCCAGCGCCCTCTGGCTCATGCTTGCCCTGGTGCTGTCTCTGTGGAGCTCAGTGCACTGCAGTGGCTGTGCTCCTCTTCAGTTCTCGTACGCATCTTCTGTGTACTTCATAGAACTTATTTACCCTATTGTATCATGAACACTGCTGTTCTGTAGGATCCGATGTATTGGAAAATGTTGCCTTTTAGTTTGTGGCCTGTGATCTAACAGTCTTTGATAAATGAGGCATTACAGGAGCTTTTAGAAAATGTAACACAGTCAGTGTTTACCATCATGGCTTGCATTAAGAGATCTCTCCTATTTTGAAGTCACAAGCAGGTGCTCCTAGATTCTCTTCCAAATTACCTATAGCACTTTACTTCTCAATCCATGTGGTGAGGGAGGGAGGGAGGGAGGGAGAGAGGGGGGGGTCCAAAACTTAACCACTTAGACACTTTCTCTTGCATAGGCCACAGCAGTGCCAACATTGAAGACAAGAAGCAAGGCATCCTGCAGGGCCCAGTAGGTGTCTCCTTAATGGATTTGTGGGAGTACCTAGTATTTCCAAGCAAGCTCTTCCAGGGCTCTGTACTATAATTTACCATGAGACCAGAATGTAATGGAGTTTGCAGGCATATGACACCATGCTCAGCTTTCGAGGGGCACTGCACAACAGCAGCTCGGAAGTTATCAAATATAGAAGATGCTTCCAGGAGCAGACCGGGAAATGTCCCACTGCAGGTTACGTGGCATGAAGGATACTTCTGACCAGACACTTGTGCTTGGTAATCATCTTCCCAGGCCAGAAACAGTTCATCAATTAGGCATTCTTATCAGAAATAATCTGAGCAGTACTCACAGAAGGAAACCAAAAGCTGGTGCTACACATTAGAGGGGAAAGTGTTTCGTTAAGCCTTTCTGTTCTTACAATGTGTGTATGCATGTGCGTGTGTGTGTTTGTGCGTGTGCATGTGTGTATGTCTGTGTGCATGTGCATATGTGTGTGCGTGTGTGTGCGTGTGTGTGTTTGCAAGGTTAGGAACTTTTCTTTCTTTTTTTTTTTTTTAAAGATTTTATTTATTATTTATACAGTATTCTGCCCACATGACAGAATAGGGCACCAGATTTTACTATAGATGGTTGTGAGCCACCATGGCATGGGCCATGTGGTTGCTGGGAATTGAACTCAGGACTTTTGAGAGAACAGACAGTGCTCTTAACCTCTAAGCCATCTCTCCAGCCCTAGGAACTTATTTTCATTCATTTCTATCTATCAAGCACTACATATGGTCTAATCCGTTTTCTTCCTGGATCTTCACTGCCAGCTCAGGCATTTTCCAGGCTTCACTATACTTGTAAATTTGGCACTTGATCCCACTCCGATACCCCACCACCCGTGCCACTCACTACCACACATCCCAAGCATGTTCTCAGAAGCCTTGATGTTTAGAAGGAAGTCTGACTGTTTGGGCGAATAGGTCCTGCCTGTCTTCAAGAGCTGCATTCATCTGCCAACTCATCTGGGCTGCAGACACAGTTGTGCAAACCTTAATCTAGGTGTCACTGTGAAAGAACTTCGCGTATGTGAGAGGAGTCCCTGATGGGCTGACTCTAAGTAAGAGGATTATCATGGATGACGTGGGTGAGCCAAGCCTGAGCTATTGAAAGACATCAAAGGAAGGACAGGTTTTCCCATGAGAAGACAGTGGAGATGGCAGCTTTGGTCTGTCCCCATAGAGTCTCACTGAGCCCCGGACTTTAAGTCCTTATAGCCACATGGGCCACCGGTGGCGGTGAGGAATTGCTTTGGCTCCATGTCCTGCTGCCTTCCTGTCCCAGCATACATAAATACCTAAACTGTTCAGTTCTGCTTTGGTTTGACTTTGACTAACATACTATTTCGCTCTTTCATGTAAATTACAAAGCCAGCTTGTTTTACTGTACAAAAGTGCATGTCTGGGTTTTTATTTATATTACTTTAATCTATCTGCTAATTTGACTGAAGTTGGTATCATCATCAAATCTAATCTTCCAACCTGTGTTGGCTACTTACATAGGTCTTCTTAATAGTTTATTAAGTTCACATTTTTATCCAAAAAGCTACAGATGCCAATTTAAAACCCCATTCATATCAAATATAGTTATAAAAATTTCATAGCTTAAGTAGCCATCATAAATATCTATGTAATTACTACCCAGGTAATGGAGCAGACACCATCTGAGGCTTTCTAAGTGCCCTCTCTGTTCCCAGCCCCTTCCCTGCCTGACCTTAACTCTCATCATAACATAAGCAGCTCACACTAGATCCTCCCAGTTCTCCACGTGAACCTTTCCAAAGATCTCTATGATCTGTCATTTTCTTGTATCCCTAATCTAATAATATTACATTTAAAAATTTTATTCTAAGTAAGGTCAACTTGATCAACCATTACCGGAAACATCAGCAGAGTTCTAGTTGTATCTTCTTTTACATTGCTTTTCTTCATGGCTACCTTATAAGATCAAGTCATTCTCTTTAATGCTTCGATCTTAATCGTGTCCACCCGCTGCATTCACTAAGGTTAGCTTCCCATGTATAACTTGCTGCTTCCATGTGGATCCTCGGATCATTGATAAACAATAAAGATTTCATTCCCTTTAAGCTTCATGCTGTATTCTTTTTTCTTGCCTTATCTTAATATATCTTAATATAATGAATCAATTTTTGAAGTGTGTGTGTGTGGCACATGCACACGCGTGTCTCTGTGTGTGTGTGTGTGTGTGTGTGTGTGTGTGTGTGAGTGAGAGAGAGAGAGAGAGAGAGAGAGAGAGAGAGAGAGAGAGAGAGAGAGAGAGAGATTATCTATTTGTTTGTATCTGGCTACAGTTTTTAAAAGAAATTCCTTAACGGTTCACCAATAAGGAAGGCATTTTTATAGTTTTTATTTTTGGTAGATTAACTTTATCAGATCAGTGAGTTTTTTGTCTATATTATTTTGGAAAGGCACTTAAAAATCTGTAATCGTTATTGAATGTTATTGGTGTTTATTATGCATCTTGACCTGATCCTACCATCTCTGAACCTATTATTACTAGACAGTCACGCTGCTGGCAGCATACACTACAGTCACTGTGCTGTTGAATCTGCCCTGAACAAATTCACTTAGACCACAATCAATTGACATGTTTGTACTTCTCTTAATTCGTGTCACTGATGATTCGTTTAGGGCTTTTGTCCTCATGCTCATCAGGGACCTGGAATTTCTGATAGTCATGTCTAGACTGGGCATCCCATTAATACACAGCTCATAGAAAGAGTAGGGGCATACTTTCCTTCTTTTTTTTTTTTTTTTGAAGTGGCATAAGAGTGGGCTCATCTCTTTCTTGGATACACAGAAGAGCTTGCTTCTAAGCTGTGTGGATTTTGTCTTTCTTTGTGGGAAGGCCGTAAACAGTGATTTAATGTACAGGTGGAGCATACATCATTAGATATTGCTAGTGTGGGAGTGTCTACGGTGAGTGACTGACCCAGCTGCCCACCATTGCCTTGCTGGTCTCTGCCCTTTGCCAACCCTCAGGGGCTGCTGAAGGGCATCTCTTAAGGGGACTGTGTGTCAGGAGTGCTCAGTCTTAGCCTGGGGAAACAGAGGCACAACTCCTCCAGTCTCGGCACTGTAGAAAGCCTGCCCCTTCCCCACTGGGCTGAAGGCTTTGATAAGAGGGAAAGACAAGTAGGAGCTGTGGTGAATGCTAGGTGGATGAAAGGGCAAAGGAACATGGGGACATTGAGAAGTGAGCAGGGGTGTGATGGCCCAGGACAGGGGCAATCACAGAGCCATGGGGCACATGCTGGAGCAGGGGGTGGAGCCCAGGACTTTAATGCCAATGACACCTTCTTTACTATGTGCCAGCTTTGCCCACTGTATGTGATTGTAGATTGACAGATACTTTCTTTCAATATTCTTGAGACATTCATCCTGTCACACTTGGGTTTCACTATCCTGTGAGAAATTAGTTTCCAATTGAGCTGTAAATTGTTGGTTTTTTAAAAAAGCCTTTTTCCTACTTGGGTATTTTACAGGTGGATGAGCTCATGCCTGTCAATTCTGCTCATCCCCCCTGCCCACCTTGGACTTTGTGATCTGAGCATTGAAAGCTGTCATCAGTACAACTTCCTCATATGTTCTGTCTTCAGTGCTGATCTTCCCCGTTCTGAGTTATTTTCTTCTGGGCTGTTTTCTGCGTCCTCTTAACCTTTTTCTCATATTTATTCGTGAATTCAATTTTCTGTGGTGTCCTTTAGGTGATTATTTCTACCTCACTGATTCTTTCTTCAGCCATACCTAATCCATTGCTTATCCTATATAAAGTTTCATTTCTAGAAGCTGTATTTGGTCCCTTTTCAGAAATCCATACCCACATTGGAAAGTCTTGTTTATTTCTTTGAAATGTTAACAATGCTTGTTTTACATTTTATAGGATCTCAGATGTCGCAGTAGTGGGTCTTTCGTGACTTCTGACTGTGGGATGTTGTTTCCACCATGCTTCTGGGCTAGCCTTGAGCCTTGCTTCCACTATGCTCCTGGGCTAGCCTTGAGCTCCTGGCAGCCCATTTTGCCTCAGGCTCCAAATGCTAGGGTTGCAGGTCCGTGCTGTTATGCCCGATTCACTTACTGATTTTAACTCAAGTTGCTTATTTCTTCTGGCTTGTTGAGCTTTTACTATGCAGTACAAAACAAACAAACAAACAAAACACACACACACACACACACACACACACACACACACACACACACACACACACACACAGAGTTTTGCCTGTGAGAAACCACTAAAATCCTGAACTTGAAGTGCTTGGCTTCATGACCACTGTAAGTTATGTTTCTATGTTGAGACTTGGTGTGGATTAGAAACTGAAATGCATTTTCTTGTGAGCTTGTGTTAGCAGTTTTGAGTGAGAGACTGCTCCACCCACACCTGTCCTCCAGAAGAAATACAATGGGTAGATAAAACATTAGTCCTGTTTTCCTTGGGGTGGGGTTGGGGGAATTGATGTTGGTGGTTGGAAGCTCGGCGTTACTCACTGTGGACGTCCCTCTTGGAGGTCTGTACTGGGTGGCATTTCTCTTATGCAACGCTAGACTTCTCGGCAGACATCCTGAGGACACCGGTGATTAGCCAGCACATTTTGGGAGGAGAGTTTTCTTTTGGATTTTAGGAGATCAAAACAATGCAGTTGGCACTAGGCTAAGATGATCTTGCCATGAGAGAGGACCTGTCAGATATTTCGTAACAGTAGTTCCAGTTCCACCAACATTTAAACACTGCCCAGGAAATAACAAGAAAGAAGGAAGACTCAAAGCTTTCAGAAGTTTCAGATCTGGGACCTTCCTAAGATAGCCACAGGAAGCATGCATTGGTTCCTTTAGCCAGTGTTTGTTCTGTGGGACAGCGCTGTTCTACTGCAGAAAATATAGTAAGAAGCACAAGAGAAAAATGCCCATCGAGGACTAGCATTTCTTGCATTAGTAAAGTCAGTGCTAGGCAGCCTCAGCTCCGAGCAGATGCGTTGTCAAGTTTTGTCATCTACCAACCATTTACCTTTATATTGCTAAGACCAAGCTTACAGCCTACACATGGTGGCGTCTGTGATGAAATTAAGACCTTCTCTAAGCAGCCAGTAGTCCTTGCTCATTGTCATCTACCGTGTATAATTTAACGTAAAACAGAGTATAAAATATGCAGATGAGAAAAAGTCTATTTTTCAGAAATACAAATATTATGTTACCACGTCTAGACCAACACACGGTGTGCATTGCTCTTAGTTTTATGAGTTCATTATGCATGAACATGTTGCGTCAATCCAATCACCCAGCCTTGGTAGGGTCTCATACATATTTGTTAATAACAGAAATATTACCTTGAAAGAGTACCAGAGCACCCCAACTTATAGGCTTGAATCCATCACGTTTCATCTACAGATAAAATACCTTTTAATAAAATCATCAACATCATACTCCTCTAAAGCCCATTTTTGTTTATAATACTGAATACACTCTATGCGTTAGATTGTGTTAACATGCTCCGTTTTTATTGCCTTGTCTTGTGCAGTTGTTCGAGTGAGATATCTCCCGTAAGTCTTGTGCATTTTCCTAAGTGTTGGCTGTTTGAGGAGGATTTGGCTGTGTGTTCTTCCTGCAGGAAGTATGTCACTGGGAGCGGGTTTTGAGGTTTCAAAAGACCCATACCATCCCCAGTGTATTCTCTGTGCCCTTCTTGCCCTTCCAGGTCTGGACTCTCAGCTGTTTCTAAGGCCTTGGCCTCATTTCATGGCCTCCAAGCCTTGAGGAACCATAATCCCAATTAAATGATCTCTTTTGTAAGTTGCCCTGGTTAGGGCATTTCAGAACAGCAATCAAAATGGAACTAGGTATCCTATTTGTTGTGGTCATTTAATTAAAATTGCTCTCATAGAATTTCAAATCTTCCCAAAGCAAGTGTGGCAAGGCAGGGCCTCTCCTTTCTTTGTCTTGTGTCCAGCTTTGCTGCTATGTCCTAAAACCTGCATTTTCAGTCTGGACATCTTTTTCTTGTTGATTTGTATCGCTGTCATTTTATTAGAATGTGGCTTCCATATTTATTGATATTGCTTAGTATATATGATTTTCACATGTATATAGTACAAGACAAAGCTCTCTTCTGTGTCCCACTCTCTCCTTCCTGTTATCTCATGCAGACAGAGGGGGAGTCATGTTCTTTCACACAGTCTCTGTTTAGAGCTGAGGTAGGCCCAGCCAATTAATTGGATATCAGTGTAGCTAGAACCTTTGACAGAAGCAATCTCAGAGAGGTGGGATTTGTCTTGGCTCATGGTTTCAGAGGCATCAGTCACTCAGCGTGGAGGTGTGGCAGAGTAGCTCACAACCTGGCAGCTGGGAAACAAAAGAGTTACAAGAAAGACAGGCAACATCGAGCTCCAAGCACCTTGGTCCCACTGACCTACTTCCTCTATCTAGGCTTTACTAATTCCCCTTTCATCACCTTCTAATAATGCCGCTATAGTTTGAGCACCCCCAATGGAGTGATCTGTTTTTTTTTTTTTTTAATCATAGCCCCCAGGGCCTCATTGTCTCCTGGAGTGTCATCCCAAATATCACTACAGCATGCTTCACCCACCAATTATATTGATTAGCAGGGTTAATCATTATGTATGGTAATCAGTGATGGGACTAGAAGGTTCTTGAATCTGTTCACCTGAATCTTTTTGAGTGACTGAGATCCTACTGGAAAGAGTTGGCCGTTGCTGTCTTCCTTTTGGATTGCTGAGAGGCAATTCCCTTCAGAAACTTTCCCATTGGAGTTCATGTGGATCCCCTCAGTGAATCCTATTTCCAAAATCACAGTGCCATGGTAAGTTCTAAGACTGGTTTAATTTGGGAGGTATCTAGATACAAAACTGTCCAAGGAATCTCTAGTTATCTTTCATCAATTTTTTTTTGGATAGGGAAGTCACTATTTCTCCAAGAAACCAGAATATAACATCTTTACTAGGTAATAGGTAAAATTCATGGTGGGTAGTTTTTTAAATATTATATTTAACATCCACACATGCATATATTAATATATGTGGATCCAGTCCATGTCACCATTCCCTCCTCTCTATTCCTTATTTCCTACTCTTCCTTCCCCTTCCTGTTTATTCTCTCTCTCTCTCTCACTCTCCGTTAGTGCCCACAGAGTCCATTTAGTGCTGCCTCTATATGAATGGGTATGGAGCCATCTATTGGAGCATGGGTCACCTCTCAGAGGCCACATCCCCAAGGAAAGCTGACTCTCTCTCTGTCTCTCTCTGTCTCTCTCTTTCTCTCCCTCCCCCCAGTGGCCATCACCTGCCAACAAATAGCTCCTTAGACAGGTGTGGCATTTAAGCTGGGATTTGGGTTGACTTGATCTTGTGAAAGTCTTGTGCATGCAGTCTTAGCCACTGTGAGTTCATGGGTACAGCTTGGCTGCCATGCCCAGGAAACGCTGTTTCACTACACACATTCCTTCTTTCTGCCTCCTTATGGTCTTTCAGTTTCTTCTTTCTTGATCCTGGAGCTGCCTCACCCAGAGCTGAGAACTTCATAGGCTTTTATTCTCTACATTGTTAACTGGCATAATTACCAGCTATGCCTAAAAGAGGCTTCTCTGGTGAGGGTTGAGAGCAATATTAATCTATGGGTATAAGATACAAAATTAAGGGGCAGTTTATGAGTATGTCTGTTTAACTCAGCAGTTCTCAACCTTCCTAATGCTGCAACCCTTTAATGCAGTTACTCGTGTTGTGGTGACCCCCCCCAACCATAAAATTATTTTCATTGCTACTTCATAACTGTAATTTTGCTACTGTTATCATTCATAATGTAAATAGCTAGGATGTAGGGTGGTCTTAGGTAATCACTATGAAAAAGTCATTATCCCCAAAGGGGTCCTGACCCCTCTCTTCTAATAGTCATATTACTAGGCTGTCCCCTATGACCTTCCAGTCATAGTTTTTCACCCTGGCAGTTATTGTTACTAGGTTTCTAGGTTCTGTTCTGCAAAATAGGCTTTAAATTTAATTATAAAGTGGTCGGCATAATATTCATACCACTATTGCACCACTGCACATATATTTTTTAAAAAGATTTATTTATTATTATATATACAATGCTCTATTTGCATGTACATCTGGAGGCTGGAAGAGGGCGTCAGATCACCTCATAGATGGTTGTGAGCCACCATGTGGTTGCTGGGAATTGAACACAGGACCTCTGGAACTTGCGAGGCAAGTTGGTAATGTAGCCAGCAGGGATTTACAGTTATGCAGTACTAGCTAAGACTTTTCTTTCTGACTAGCATGCATAGAGTCTTCCATAACTATGAAAGCTAGCCAGTAGGACTAAAGCTCCCAGGTTAATATCAACTTCCCTTTTCTGTGTCCTGTGATTCAGGTAAGGGTGTTTTCAGCAACAGGGTCTTATCACTGAGTTCCGGAGGGTAGTCAAGAGCTTATGTTTGAAGGGGTCTATGGGTCATTATTCACCAACAACTCAAAAATAGGTAACCTATGTGCTGAGACATGACTGAACTTTGGGGTTACTTCTCCCTGGAGGTATGGGGACCACCCCACAGACACTGAGCTAAAAAGGATGAAGCTGAGTCTGGAAGTGATGGGGTCTACAGAATTCTGGTCTGGCTGCATTTGGTGGAGAGGAAGATCTTCTCCGAGGATTTTAGAGTTATAGCTCTTTTCGATTGATGAGTGATTATCATCCTCACCCAAGAGAGAGAAGGAGGAATGAGGCAGTTCAGGCACCAGCGGGCAGGAGCAGCTCCTTGGCAGGCAACAGCGGGAACTTGGGCCAGGCTGCTGTTGCAGCTCAGGGCTCCGACACTGGCTGGGCAGTGGCAGTGGTTTGTGCTAGCTTGCCAGTAGTTGGTGGCACTCCAGGCAGCGCAGTGGTCATGGTGACTGTGGGTGGCTGCGGCGGGAGCCTGACCAGGCAGGCGGGTCTGAGGGTCCAACAACGAATGCTTCAGAGAGAATGCGGCAACCCAGTAAAAACAGTCAGTCTCAGATGATGTTCAGTGAGGTAGCTTGCGCTCCTTTATTAATGAAACAGCCCAAGTTCTCCTTTTCTGTGGTGAACTATATAAACCTTGGGAAGTGAGTGGGGTAGGGGGTGAATACCTTCCGTAGGTTGGGGCTAGCATGATGCTGACGCTATATTTGCACCCTGGTGCCCATTACATGACTCATTAGGTAAATTGGGGGTCATCAGGTTACATGCTCTGAGGCCGGCAGAGAAACAAGGAGGGAGCGGTCCCACTCCTGCTGGTCTCAGGCTGAGATTTTAAATCTCAAATTTGAGATTTCTGAGATTTGAACACACTCCACCTCGCCAGTTCCATGCCAGTTCCTCTGGTGGCATGGTCCACGGGGTGCCCCACACTTTTACATACCAGCCAACCTCTTCCAACCCTCACAACAAGAGGTAGGAGAGAAAGAAGGCTAGAGGAGAAAGGGGGCATAGATCTCTTTAGACTACTTCCCGCTGATTAGGGGTGTCATCATCAGGATATCTCCAATCAACAACCAGCAATCTAGCAAACAGCAAAAGCAGGGGCAACAGCAGGGACCACCAGCCGCAGGGGGAGCAGCCACGACCACCACCTTTCTTGAGGCTCCGGCATTTTATATCCTCTCAAGAGTCCCCAGAATTTCAAACATAAATTGTCTGAAGATGGCAAATATCATGCCCTTCCTAGAGCACAAGGCAAATCATAATTAGCTGCAGTGGACAAGCAGTCCTATATTCCATACTTGGAATTAAAACAAAAATATACTCATATGACATAACCAGGTTTTAACGAAACCAAAATTCTCATTCTATTTTCCCCTTTCTGTTATAAGCCACTAATTTGTTTAAACAGAAACTAAACACCTTTCAGACCAGTGGCCAAGGTTTCCGCCCCCCCCAAGCCCTATGCCCCCCACCCCTGCCCCGATAACCTAGAGACTCTCAGCTGCTCTTGTCTGAAACAGCTCACACTTTTTGCTGTGGGCCTTGAGTTGGCAGTCCCCCTCCCCCCACTGCCCCAATTTGTTTCCCAACAGCAAGAGATTACCTTGGATCTCTCTCTTGGACATGCACTCACTGGTTCAATGATATCCTTTTTCACAGCATCTGGAACCTCTGGGAACCCTATGGTAACACGAAATTAGTAATGCAACAATTTTCTTTGCCCAGCTAGTTCCCAAATAATAGGCACAGAGAGACTATGATTTATTTAATTAGCTTAAACGCACAACAACTAGCGTTATTATTCTATCCTAATCCTCTAAGATAATATAGCTACCTCCCAGACAAAACCCCCACAATACTTGCATTTATGGCTTTCTACGCTTTAGTTGCCCTCTCATGGTGTCCTTTCCTCTCTCCTCCTTGTAGCTGAATCCCTCTCTCCTGTTTGTTTCCTCCCCAGAGGAAAGTCCTACCCCTATTCTCTCTATTGCCCAGTGACTTGCGGGCCACCTTGCTCGACAAGACAGAGAATAAATGGCGAGCCATGTTTACACAAACTTGAGGCAGGAGATCCTTAGAATAAACATTACAATGCATGCCCAGATTGAAACCAGATAGTAGCATGGAGAAATTGGCATATGAATGATACAAGGGTAAACTGTACACAGTATACAGTGACAGCATGTCAACATTCCTCCCCTTAAGGCCAATATAAGGCTTTTCTTCTTCCTTACACATTTCCTAGGCATTTGTTTGGAGAGCCCATTGCTGCCAGAAACAGCTTGTTTGCTTCTATGGTGGGAAATACTGCACTACTCACAGTTAGCACACCAGGCATTCTGACATCTGGCTCTGAAAGTACTGTACTTCTCACAGTTAATGCACCTCACTTTTTGAGATCTGAAGCTTTTAGTGACCCAGTTTCCTTGTAAATGGCCAAATTTACCACAATTAATGAGTTGTGTCCCTTATCCATTGATCCATTGGCACTGCCATGCCTTTAAAGGTCTAATAATTCCTTTACATTTGGTATTCCCATCTCAAATGCCAAGTTTCTCTATCAACACATGTCTCACGTCTAGGTCTGATAGGGTTTTGTTTACAGCTGAAACCAATCTTTGCAAGAAATCAGTAAAGGCTCCCTTAGGGCCTTGTACAATCTTAATAAATGAGGTGGATCTTTTCACATGTTTCTCACATTTATCCCAAGCTGTTAAAGCTGCCAGGCCATATTGTTCTATAATGGCATCATCAAATTGAATCTGTTCTTGTAGATCAGAATAATACTGCCCTTCACCAAGCAATCGATAATGCTGATTCCCCCTTGCTCTAGTTTGCTGTTCTATATTCTTGGCTTCCTCCCTTCATCACATTAACCACTGTAACTGCTGACTGGTCTCTAGCACAGCTGTTACCAGACTCTAACAATCTTGGGGAATAACTCTACTTTGGGTTGCCCAGTTACTTAGTATTTGTTTCACATAAGGGAAATGCACTCTGTAAGAAATCATAGCTTCTTTAAAATGGCTCGGATCTATCATTTCTATAGGACGACAGGTTACCTCATCATTATCATGATCAGCATCATTAGCAGGCATGTTCTAGGAAAACAGATTGTGATTTTGTAGTTCCAGGCCACCCCACCTCTGGTGGTTCAATTAGCTCAAGATTAACCATTTTTCTCTAAACAGGTTGTTTTTCCTTAACCCTGTTACCCTACCTGGCCGTGTCATCCTCCTGGCTACACATCTGGCTCTCTGCCCCACCTAGGGGCTGCAGGGAATTGAAACCACAAGTTCATGGCCCTGCCTGGGGCCAAGATCTGACTTCTAGCCTAGTTAGCTCCCCTTCTTCATTCTGTGGGCATCTCCTATTCTCCTGCTTAGTCACTGGGCCTGAGCCCCTTTGTTCTCCCTTTTCCAGCTCTGTTATCTTCCCAAGTGCTTCCACCTCTACCCACAGCTTTTACATTTCCATTTTTCAAATTGCTCAGCCATGCTTTCAGCCTTTGTTTGTTTGAGACAGAATACAGGAAGAATAAGAATGAGAATGAAAAGGAGGAGGGAGGAGGAGGAGGAGGAGGAGGAGGAGGAGGAGGAAGAAGAAGAAGAAGAAGAAGAAGAAGAAGAAGAAGAAGAAGAAGAAGAAGAAGAAGAAGAAATAGAAAATACCCCTGGGAGGAAAATGGGAGAGAAACCAGCAGCAGAAGCTGCAATAAACCTTTGCTGACATCTTAAAACTGAGTAGCCATCCCTTCTTACCTTGCCACTTCCTCGATGGCATTAGAAATCAGATTTCCCATTCTACTAAGCCCCAAGCACCACTTGTGGTCTCTTACCTATTATTACCCTTCTCCTCCCTAATCTGTTCCATCCCCCAGTACTAGGTAGGAGAGAAAAAGGATAGAGGGGGAAGGGGGCATAGATCTCTTTAGATTACTTCCTTTTGATTAGACATGTCAAGTTCCTTGGGGAAATTCCAATCTTTGTCATCAGGATATCTCCAACCAGCCCAGCAAATCCAGCAAACAGCAAAAGCAGCAGTAGAAAACATCAGCAGCAGGGAGAGCAGCTGCCATTGCCTCTCTCAGGGCTCTGGCTTTTTTTTTTTTTTTTATACCCACTCAAAAGTCCCCAGATTTCCAAACTTAAACTATGTGCATCTGGCAAAAATTATGTCCCTTCTAAAGCATGAGACAAATCATAGTCAACTGCTGTGGATAATCTGAAGCAGCCCCATATTCCCACACCTGGGATTAAAACAAAAACATATTCACACAACATAAATTTGTTTTTAAAGAAACCATAATTCTTTTAAAATATATTTTATTAATTTATTCATATTACATCTCAATTGTTATCCCATCTCTTGTATCCTCCCATTCCTCCCTCCCTCCTGCCCTCCCCCTACTCCCCTCCCCTATGACTGCGACTGAGGGGGACCGCCTCCCCCTGTATATGCTCATAGGGTATCAAGTCTCTTCTTGGTAGCCTGCTATCCTTCCTCTGAATGTCACCAGGCCTCCCCATCCAGGGGATGTGGCCAAATATGGGGCACCAGAGTTTGTGTGAAAGTCAGACCCCACTCTTCACTCAACTGTGAAGAATGTCCTGTCCATTGGGTAGATCTGGGTAGGGGTTCAAAGTTTACTGCACTTATTGGCCTTGGCTGGTGCCATAGTTTGAGCAGGACCCCTGGGCCCAGATCCACCTGTCATAATGTTCTTATAGAAGAAACCATAATTCTTACTACACTAAGTTTTTTTTAAAAAAAAATTGATAGCCTATGTAGTTTAGGGAGGAAGAAGGTACAGTCCATCCTATGGTCACAGAGATACTCTTAGTATCTTAATGGCTAATATAATTTTAGAAATTTTACAAGCATAATCCAGTGATTTAGTGTAATGACATTTTGTAAAAGAGGGCCTGGAATTAAAAAAAATTTTTTTTTGTTTTGTTTTTTTAAACAGAGTTTTTCTATGTAGTCCTAGCAGTTCTGGAACTCACTCTGTAGACCAGAGTGGCCGTGACTTACAGATATCTGCCTGCCTCTGCTCCCAAATGTTGGGATTAAAGGCATGTATTGCCACTGCCCAGCTCAGAATGATTTTTAAAAAAATCACTGTGTTGATTTTTTTCCAAGTCAGTGTCCTTGGGCATTTTTTGCTTTAATAGATATTTCTTTGTAAATGTGCTAAATTCTTAGTGGCAGCAGCGGCTGTCTCCGGTATCAGTAGCATTCCATAGAGGATGCTATTATGGATGAGATCAATTACCTGGTCCCTCCTGCCTCTCAGGACATGGGAAAGAGGCTTAGGAAATCTCCTAAGAGCCAAGATAAGAGATCCCCAGTGGAGCTCATTACCTGGGCAAACTCAGACCAGCTAATGAAGAGCAGAAGGAAGAGTCAGCCAGTCAAGAGCAAGAAGACACAGAAATAGATAGGGCACCCACAAGGAGGCATAAGAAGGCAGGGAGATAGAGCACCCACAGGGAGGCTTCCTTTAAAATAAGTCTAAGAAAATAGTGATAGACATTTCCTTTTGTGGCTATATAGTTCAACAACTAAAAGAAATACTGCTAGTTTGGGCTTTAACAAAAATGTAGGTTGGGATAACCATGTTACCTGGCCACCACACCGATTTTGAACCATTAGTAATGTGTTGCACTGGTTCTCTCAGCCTTTCCACACTGATCCCCTTTGTGTGTGATAGCCTGTTGCCATGGTATCGCCAAGCCTGCTTTCCTGAAGATGGACCTGCTAATAGGATTTTCTATTTTCAGTTTCAGGAAGGGAGTAGAGAGAGGGAAGAAAATTTAATTATTCCAATTTATCTAACGAGTTCCTTGAAGGACTGTGAAAAATTGGCTATTTATACATAGAGGCGTTAAAACCACCCCCGATAAATTTTTGTCAATATACGTTGTGCTCAAACTTTTAAAAAATTGATTTTTAAAAATTCACTTTCAACTTTCAGTACTGAGATTTATCCTAAGGCCTTCGACTGCTCTGCTACTGAAGCTGCAACTTCAACTGGACTTATCTTCATTTAAAATTATATTTATTTATTTGTGTGTGTGTGTATATATACACTTACCATGATGAGAGTATGGACAATGTCAGAGGGCAATTCTGGAGTTAATTCCTTCCTTCTACAATTTTGCTTCAGAGGATTGAACTCAGGTCCCCAGACTTGGTACAAGTACCTTAGTACCTTTACCAGGTGAGCCATTTCATCCCCACATTTGCCTTCCTTTTAGATGGAGTATGGTCTACTGATGCAGTATTGCACCTTACAGAGCAGCATGTTTTAGAATTAAATAAGGCTTTTTACAAAGAAAGGTGCTTTATCAGTGTAAGATGCTCTTCATGTCTACACTCCCTGGAGAACTGGTGACGTCAGTATTTCCTAGCTATTAAGACTAGTCTTCTGGTAATTTTAGCAGACTGTTTATTATCTTAATAAAAATGAGGTTAAAAAAATCTTAGAGTTAGGATCCCCTTATGTTCCGCTACTTTTTTTTTTTTTTTGGACTGATTTAAAGGAAGAATTAGGCATATTATATAAATTTTTATTATTTAATTGATTGAGAGTAATTAATTAAATTTTATATAGTTAGAAGTCTCCATGTCACCTCCATCATAGTCTAATTATGAGGCAACAATTGGACCTATAGTGGATTTTCCCAGGACCATGTACTTTGAAGCTGTTACCTATTCACAGTCTTCACAGATGAATTTTTCTTTGTCATTAGAAGATAGAGAAGTATATCTTGCTGCCTGGCATCACCTGAAGTTTCTGTTGCTTTGTCTCCACCTACCCAGAAACACCTTTATCTGAGTACCGCCCCGCCCACCATCCATGCGGGCATGGCAGGAGCAGACTTAGCTTGGGCGTTGTTGACTTCCTCTTCCCCTGCACACTAACTGCTGACCAGCTGTCTTTCCTGACTCCAGTCTCCATTTGTTTAAAACATTTATATCCTAAGATGTCTTGGTTATCCTGTTGTCCTGAAATCGGGACAGTCACAGAAGAACTAGAAAGGAAATAAGATGTCTTTGAAGTTACTTAATCCACAAAGCTATCAGTCATTTGTAGGAATGACTTAACAATCTAAAGGACATTGCTATTTTGAATTTCCTAAATCTTTTCAGAAATGCATGCATGGCCTCTCCTGTTACTTAGGAATAAGTGTTGGAAGACTGCTGGGAAGGCTCTTTCAGAGAAATGATTTAAATTTGGTACAGAAACAAACAGGTGGAGATCATGTTGAATTACTCTGTTAAAATCTCTGCCAGTTTTAATCCACTTTTTTGTCAACATTATGATTTAAAAATTTGTTCCAATTTTTTTGAATGAAGAATTTACAGCTGCTTAAAAGATTTTGACTCAAAGCTGAATCAGTGTTAAAAGGTGAGTTTATTCTGAATGAAAATGAAGGGTCAAGGAGGGCTTGGATTTAGTTTACTGGGTTTTACAGGGACTGTTACGCTTAGCCAGACTTTTCAAGCTGTGTTGAAAATGGCCAGAGGCTGTGGTACAGGCAATATAGTTTGCCCCTCTGGTTTAAGTGGTATCAGCTTTGTTGAAAACAATTTCACCAAGAGTCAAATTACTTAAACCATTTGTAGCCTTAGACATAATAATTTTACTTTTAGAAAATGATTCTCTCTCTCTCTCTCTCTCTCTCTCTCTCTCTCTCTCTCTCTCTCTCTCTCTCATATAATTATATCCTCATATACATGGGGAAATAATTATATACAAAATATAGGTAGGACATTTTAAATATAAACTATTCCTCTTATGTTTTGATTTTGTTCCTTTACAGGCTAGATAGATTACATTCTTTCATCCTTTTTGAAAATTTGTTTGTAAACTTCATACATGCATATAATGTATTTTGATAAATTCCACATCCCTTTTCCCCCCTCCCGTGTTTCCCATATCCCCTGAACTTTTACCTCTCAACTTAATGTATTCTTCTTAAAACCCAGTGTGTCCACTTAACCATGCCAGTGTGTGCTTGGTTGTAGGACCATCCACTGGAGCATGGACAACCTATTAGGCTTCAGCCTGGGAGAAAACACCTTCTCCATCCCCTCGCAGCCATCAGGTACCAACAGCTCCTCGTGTAGAGGGGAGAGTTAGGGAGACCCTCCCCCATCCATTCTGGGATTTTGGCTGGCTTGGATTGTATGCAGTCTTGTGAATGCAGTTGAACCACTGTAACCGTAGTTGTTGTCTTGAAAGTGCCTCACAGCTCCTGTCTGTCCTTCTTGCCTCACTGACCTGGTCAATCCTCACACTGAGTGAGCATCTTCCACTTACATCCTTTGGGTCACTTTTTGTCCTGGTTGGAGAGAACCACAGCCAGGCAGAGTAACAGCAGCACCGTCGACTGATTCCTAGTAGCCTTGAGCGAGCGTGCTTTACTGACTTACTCAATGTGCACGCCAGCTGCCCCTTCTCTGAGCGCATCGAAGGCTTCAGGAGTGAGTGCTCCCTTCATCCCTTTCCCTCCTCTCAGGAGTCAGCATCTGATCCTCCCCTTGGTCTTTATGTTTTGCATTTCCTTGCTCTCCATCTCTGGGTTTCCAGCTCTTCCATATTCTCTGGCTCTCAAATGACTGTAGTGACGCCCCTGCCTTTAAATGCAATCGTTATGAATCTGATATCCAAATATGTGTCCATCTTCAGTCTTACCTTCTCTCTTCAGCCTCAGGTTCCAGTATTATCTTAGAAACCAGTTGACAGGGCCGCTGCCCACAAGCGTCTCCTACGTAGCCCAGGTTGGCCTTTTGAGCTGGACCTGTGGGTACGTGCCTTCATTTCATGCCTAGCTACATCACGTGCTTTCACCATCTCCCCCATGCCCAATTTTTTAAAAAAATGCATATTCCTCATAAAGATAATACCAACTTTCTTTACTATTCTCACAAATTTCCTTTTACGTAAACCAAAGTTATTTTTGAAGAGAAATGTTGATGTCAGGAGAAACAGAAATCTGCTACAATTAAAATCACAAGAACTCTTTTATCAAGTCTGTGAGTTTGGACGTATGCAGAAAGTGTTGAGTATCTAGTTTAACAAACATAAATGGTAGAAAATAAGAAACCTCAGACTCTATTAGGAATTGCTAGTGAGCCTAATGTTTATTTAAATATTGTTGAAAAATATAACCATTGCCAGTTTCTTAAGCTGTTGAATCTACAGTTTTGACAAACAGCATATCAAATGTGAGAGGTAGTTCTCAGGCGATGAGACACACAGTTATTTCCATTTGCAGAAATGCACCAGGCTCAGCAACATTAGCGCAAGCATCCCACTCACACACTTCTACCTGCAGGTGGGAACGGCCTCCACTCTCCGTGGCTGTCCTTCGGGAGCAGCAGAGATGAGGTGTGAGCGTTAGTGAGATGGATTCATATCTGAAAAGTAGATCTGCTCTAGCCTGTAAATTAGAAACAGTTTTCCAGCTCACTGGGTCTTGGATTGGAAAGTTGGAGGCTATCTTTGCAAAGTGGAAGAGGAATTACAGACATCTCACAAAATGGCCACCTTAGACAGAAAGCTCACACAGAATCATGGTCGTGGCTATACCACTATACCAAATTGAGGAAACAGAGTTAAAAAAAAAAAAAAAAAAAAAAAGAAAGAAAGAAAGAAAGAGAGAACCACAAATTTGGAATTCTTGAAAACAAATCCTGTATTCCCACTTTCCCATAGTTTTCTTGTAGCTGCATGTTTACTTTTTATTGCTCTTCTGTTTTGATACCTCAACTCAAGTTATTTCCAGGAAGAGTACAGATTAAAAAGATAATTAAGTAATCTTTATGGGCTACGTTATTTTCAAGGAATGTGATATTTACACAACCTAACGCTATACATGAACATAGTTTGAGAAACCAGGAGTTGCTAAAAGGACTTAAATTTTAAAACGCGATCCATGGGTGGCCCTATTGGCTTTCCCACTTTCCAGTCTGCAGGGACCATTTCCCACCAAGAGGGCTACTTGCTAAGGATGCCTTCGATTTTGTGTTCATCATTTTCATTGTTGCTTCTTTTGCTATAACCCTGTTGGTAGTGAATGTTTTGTGTTTGATCAAAATGTATTGCTCCATGATTTCTCTTTTGGCTTTCCCTTTCCCTCTTTTAGTCTCTCAACAAAGAAAATAGCATAATTTTCTTTAAATCGGTATTCAGTTTTATTTTGGCTATGAAAATGCTCCTTTTAGATGAGCCAGGTGGAACTATAGTATTCTTTCTTTCCTTCTTTCCTTCTGTTCTTTTTGTTTTCATTTATTTTTTGTTTCTTTCTTTCTTTCTTTCTTTCTTTTTTTTTTTTTTTTTTTTTGAGAAAGGTTTCTCTGTGTAGCCCTGGCTGTCCTGAAATTTGCTTTGTAGATCAGGCTGGCCTCAAACTTGGAGATCCGCCTGCCTCTGCCTCCTGAGTGCTGAAATTATTGTGTGTATGCTGGCCACTGCCTGGAGATTCCTTTTCTTCCTCGTAAAACGTTTTCTTTTCCTGGTGGTTAATAGCTGCAGTAGTTGTAGTTTACTTGGTAGCTTCATAAATTTGTTCTGAATACTGTCAGTTATTCAAATTTAAGTAGCCGTATTTAGAGCTTCTGTAGTTCTCTTTTTGGCCGGCGATAGTGATGCATACGTGTTGTCTCCATGGAGGCTAAGGCAAGTATTCCAGGCCACGCTGGGTGACTCAGAGTCTCTCCCCACCCCTTGCTTGGGAAGCCCTGCCCTTCTTACACATTGCGTAACCGGCTATCATGTAGCATTGTCTGGGTTTCATCTTTCTGGTCCTCTTGTTTCTTAGTTTATTCTTTGTTTTGGAGAAGCACATCCCTTGTTTGTTTTCTGATATCTATCTATCTATCTATCTATCTATCTATCTATCTATCTATCTATCTATCTATCTATCTATGTTAGGAAAGTGTCCCTGCCCCCAACTCTTAAGTTAGAGAATTTTTATTTACATGTTACTCTGATATTTGACCAACTGCCTGGTGTAGAATTTCAGGTTGGAAAATTTCTTCCCTCATACTTTTGACTTCTAGTTCTCAATTTGTTACTAAGTTGTCCGTTGTCCTTCCGATTCTAATAAACAAGTTACTAGAGCCTTCGGATTGTGTCTGTTGCCAGTCTGATGCTCCGTAGAGAAGGTATTCATGCTAGGATTTTTCTATACTGTTTAATGTGCAAACCAATTGTCTTTAAACCTGGGACTTTTTTCTAATGCTATGTTTTGACTATTTGCTTTCTCTGTTGCCCATTCTTTCTCTACTTGTTATTATTTGACTTGCTGTGCTTTTCTAATTTAGTATTTTCTATGTTTTTTTTTTTTTTCCTTAAAGTTTCTGTTGCTGTGAGAAAACAACATGACAAAAAAGCAGCTTGGGAGGGAAAGGGTTTATTTCATCTTACAGCTTGTAGTCCACCATCCAAAGAAGTCAGGCTTGAATCTGGAAGCAGGAACTGATGATGCAGAGGCCATGGAGAAGGCTGCTCACTGGCTTGCCCTCCATAGCTTGCTCAGTGTGCCTTCTTATACCCCTCAGAACCACAACCCCAAAAGCATCACAGCCCATAGTGAGCTGCACTGTCCCACATCAGTTACCAATCAAAAGAACAAACTATAGGTTTGCTTACAGGCCAACCAGTCTGGTGGGGCATCTTTTCAATTGAAGTTCCAGCTTTTCAGAAAAACTATTGCTCATTTCTAGGTGACATGAAAACTTTCCAGCACGTATGTTTTTTGTCTTTTTTTTTTTTTTCACCCTCTGAAAGATATTTTTCTTCCTTCTACCAACTGTTTAATTTCTAATACTGTAAATTTTGATTTCTCTTTTTGTGTGTGTTCTCTGCATATTTAAAAACAGTGTTTTGTTTTTTCTTTATAGAGACACTAGCTCTTATATCTTTGAGAATATTTCATAAATATTTTATTTCTTTATTTTTGCAGTGCTGGGGACTGAACCAGCCTGCAGTATACTAGGGAAATACTATTCCATTGAGCTATGCTCCCAGCATTCTTTGGGGGAATAGTCATGACACTGGAAGATGACTCTATCCTTTCCCTGTTATTTGATCTACTTTGAAATACTGTCTTCAGGTCTCTAGTGATCTGTCTGCTCATTGCTTAAAATGGAACATGGAAAGCTGTTCAGAATCTCTGTGTTTGTGAATGGGACTGGCTAACAGGGGTCTTAGCCATATGGCATTTACTCTTTCAACATCTTTAGGGCATTACTATAGGCCTGGCAATGTTGGTATGAACTTTCATTGTACTTTGTTGTGTCCTCAGATCCCACAGGGAAAATTTCTCTTAATTTTACTTAGATAGTTGCCTTAGACAATCTTGATTATTTTCAATACAAGGAGGGAAACCCATTTATACTTGTGATGCCAAAGGAGGTCGGTTCTCCCAGAATCAAATTTTGTTTCAGTTGAGTCTATGTAAAGGTGTATTATTTACACAGTTGAAGTGTCTTGGAGAGGCAGGTCATTCCTCTGAAATGGCAAGGAGGATTGTGTGGTTTGCATTTATCTCAGGTACCAAAGCAGAGAGCTTTCCTATCGACCTGCCTGGAGGGGAGGAGGGAAAGGTGAGGCCTAATGGCTGTGGGCAGACAACCATAGAAAAATAGTCACATGCCTGAGGGAGGGTGATTATGAATTTGTGGCCATCTTGGGCTACATAGCTAGATCCTATCTTAAATAAACAACCAACTACACCCACATCAAAACTGGCATCCACACTAAAGGAATGCTGGCAATGGAGGAGGGGCAGAACAAATGCTTTAAGAAGGACTCCACTTGCAGAAAGGGCTGCTAGGAGCTACTATGTTACCCAAGTCTGAGATAAAGAAAACTACTTATTGTAGTGATGCTGGGAATTGAGCCTAGAGCCTTGCATGCACATTGTTGGCAAGTGCCTTACCACTAACCCCCCCCTCCAGACCCATGCACACACACTCACACACGCACATGCACACGCACACACACATTGAAAGCTTCTGTTCTGTTTTCCCTTCGTGTGACAATAGTGAGTGAGGCCAAGCAGGATTGCTAAGTCCATTTGCAGAAAGATATGTTGAGCACCCTTTGAACAGAAGTCCTCAGAGTGTGGTAGGTCCCCACCAATCTTCAAAAGTAGTTATAAATGCAAATTTCCAAATCCAATCCCGTTTCCAAACTACTGACTCAGGGTTGGCTGGACTCTACAACCCTGTTCTTAACACCATGACTTCTCACATCCAACATACAAGTTAAGATCTGCCTAGGAAGGATTTGGAGAGCTGCCTTATGCTGTCTAATGGACATGGTGAAGGGTTGGGTCCTTCCACTGGCTGGCGGGAAGGATGGAGGTAGGTCCCTGACCTGAGCACGAATAGGCACACGGCAAGATCTCTGCAGAGAGGGGAGGAGCTCAGCAGCATGTCAGGGGCGGGAGCAAGAGGAAGAAGTTAGTTGGTGAAGTTCCCAGAGGTTAGGAAAGGACAGTAAACTCAGCCTTATGTGTTCTGTGTTGTCTTGCGCTGCTCTCAGTCACAAGTAGAGAAGTCACACATGTGCAGCTAAGTCAGGTCAGTGATGCAATGGAGAACAAAGGAAGATGCCACAGAGAAAAAGCCAATCGTCCCTGCGTCATCGCTGTGCAGGATCACACATCCTTCCCCCCCCTTTTTTTTAACAGCACATCCACCAAATACATTTGCTATTGTTTGCTGAAGAAATGAAGTGTCTGGATATTTTCAGGACTTTTGCTGCCTAGTTTTTGTTGGCCTGACAGGACTAGACTCATGTGGGAAGGGAGGATATCAGTTGAGGAATTGCCTCCACCAGATTGGGTGCATCTGATTAATGCTGGATGCAGAAAGGCCCTGCCCACTGTAGGCAGTGCCATACCTGGGCAGGTGGCCCCAGTTTATAAGAAAGCAGAGTAATATGGTAAACCATTATTCCAAACATGGGTTCTAGTTCAGTTCCTGTGCATGGGTTCTTGCTTTGAGTGTTTTTGCCTTGGTTCTCTGAGCAACGGACTGTTACCCAGAAGCCTAAAATAAAATAAACCTTTTCTCTCCAAGTTGCTTTTGGCCATTGTGTTTATCACACCAACAGAAAACAAAATTAGAAGTGGACTTACATATGGATACTGCTTTTTTTTTTTTTTAAAGAAATGACCAGTTGCCTTAGGCTCATAACACAGCATTGAAAATAGAAATGAAAAGGCCAGGAGTGGTGGTGTATGACTTTATGGCATTAAAGAGACAGATGCAGGAGGATCTCTAAGTTCAAGGACAGTCCTGTTCTACCCAGTGAGACCCTGTTTCAAAAAAAAAAAAAAAAGTAACTTGTTTTGTTTACTTAAGAATGCAGATATTTAGACCTAAGGATCATGCTGTATAGATCATCTAAACGTTGGCGCTAATTTCTTTTAATAGAATACATTACAAATATTTGTGCAAACTGTCTTTAATATATACACTTATGTTCTTTGGAACTTAAAGTAGTTCTCTCTGTAGTCAGTCAGATTTTTTACAAACTTCTAAAATTTCTTCCCTCACTAAAAAAAAAAAAAAAAAAGTAAACCTTTATTAGGGATTGTGGTGACTTGAATGGACTATACTCCATAGTCTTGTGCATTTGAACACTTAGTCCACAGTGGTACTACTTGGGAGCAGTCTTAATTAGGGTTTATTGCTGTGAAGAGCCACCATGACCACACAAAGGAAAATATTTAACTGGGGCTGGCTTACAGTTTCAGAGGTTTAGTCCATTATCATCATGGCGGGAAGCGTGGCACCATGCAGGCAGACATGGTGCCGGAGAAGGAGCTGAGAGTTCTATATCTGGATCTGTAGGCAGCAGAAGGAGACTGTGTGCCACACTGGGCAGAGCTTGAGCATTGAAGACCTCCCTTGGCAGTGATACACTTCCTCCAGCAAGGCCATACCTCCTAATAGTACCATTTCCTGTGGTCCAAGCATTCAAACACACGTCTGTGGAAGCCATTCCTACCCAAACCACTACAGGAGGTGGAGGAAGTGTGGCCTTGTTAGAAGAAGCGTGTCAGTGGAGGCAGGCTCTGAAGGGTCAGAGGCCTTGTAGCATTCTCTCTGCTTCCTCCTTGTGATTTGTGACAGGATCCCTCAGCTTGCTGTGCCCGTCATCATGCCTGCCTGCTGTCATGTTTGCAATGATGATGGACTCTAAGCTTCTGGGACAGTAAGCCCAAATAAACTCTTTCTTCTCTAAGTTGCTTTCGTCATGGTGTTTTATCACAACAAAACAGTAGCTAATACGGACCTATAGACAACAAACATTACTCATAACGATGCACTGGATATTACTAGAAACACATAGAATTTTCTAGTTTCCTGTATGACGATACACCCCGCTTGTACAAAACTTTCCCTCTGACTTCTAGCTCAGGGCGTATCTGTTTACACATTTCCCCCCAAAACACAACATCAATTGTCCTCCTGTGTCACATGGACACTTCTCCTTCCCTCCTGTTGTGGGGAGACGGTCAGATGCCTTGAGAAGGCCTTGCTTATGATGCATGTCTTTTTCATTATGTCTTTCCTGTGTGTATTGATCTGCTTTGTGGATGTGTTCATTCCTCTGGCTTCAATGACCTGAGAATCCCTAACGTATTTTTCAAGCTTAAACACCTTCTCTGCCATTAATTTCCAACCACCATCTGTTCTTTCGAAGATTGATTTTGAATGTTGCCCTGTTTTCTTAATGTCTCTTTCCAGAATAGAATTCTGTTCCCTCTTCAGGCCTCCCTCCCGACAGCTGTTGATGATTTGTGTCTCTGGCTTCATCATTGTTCTTGTTTGTCATCACTGTCTTCCAATGCCCTCTCTCCTATCCAATCAGCTGCCACACCCTTTGTGGGTGCCCCTGCGGCTCTTTCTGTTCTCACCAGTATCCCTTTGTACCTGGCCACTTTGTTCCCAGTCTTTCCCGGTTCAAGTCATACCTCCGAGTGCTGCAGAATCAACCCTGTAAATGCTCCCCTCACAACCTCCTGCCCAAGTATCCTCAAAGGCTCACCTTTGCCTAAAGCATAGAACCAGGCCATCTGGTGCTTGGCTCTTCACACTCCATCTGGTGCTCAGGTCTTCTGTAATGGCCGTTCATCCTTGAAGTAGCCTCTCTTACTTTTAAAGGACAAACAGCACCTCTCTTGGTCTTCTAAATGCTCCTGGCTTACTCTCCTCCTCATGGTCCCTCTTATGTGGGCTGAGGCCCTCCTCACTCCTTCCAGTCTTACTTCAGATGATAAAACTGTATTTTCCAGGAAGCCTTTCTATGTATGTATGTATGTATGTATGTATGTATGTATGTATGTAGTGAGATAAGTGTGTGTGCACCTGTGTGTGTGTGTGGAGATCAGAGGTCAATGTAAGGTGTCTTCTACAATTGCCCTCCACTTAAGTTTTGGAGGCAGGGTCTCTCACCAAGCCTGGAACTCATCAGTCAGGTAGGCTGCCTGGCCGATGAGCCTCAGGAACTTGTCTTTCTCCAGTTCCCTTCTCTCTCCTCCACCACAAGCAGCTACTTCTATGCCTGCCTGCCGTGTGTGTGTGCTGGGGATCTGAACTCTGACCATCAGTCTTATACAGTAGACACATTACTGACAGAACCATCTCCACACTGCCCCTCACTCAAGAATCTCTTACAGCCTTTCATTCAGTTGAGGCTAAACCAATTCCTATCCCATGTATTTGGGTCTTAACTGTAGGAAAATAGTGCTGACCATCACATAGATGAAGTGAGTACAGTGACTGCTCTGTTTGCCCAGGCTGGGTATGTGACATCACAGGCTCTGGGCTAGCCTCTGAACTCTTGGATTACTCCTTTGTATTCAGTGGGATGCACATTTCATGTGTTTCCCTCTCAAGCAAAGCGTCTGTCCCTTGAGACTGGAGCCGTGTAGTATTATGCCCATTCTCTCAAAGGGCTAGCAGAAGGCTGTGTGCTTGAGAAAGCGCTGCATGCTGCGTGAATTGAGTGGACTGTAGAAGCGATTTGGTTTTTTGGTTTTTTGTTTTTTGAGATGACACAATTTTCTTTACTGCATGTATTGTCCTTGGTTGGTGCAGTAGTTTGAGCAGACCCCCTGGGTCCAGATCCACCCATCATGATATTCTTCTTGTGGGTTTCTAGGACCCCCTGGGTTCTACTATTTCTCCATTCTCCCATATTTCCCTCACCTAGAGTCCCAATAGGAAGTCCCTGCATCTATCCTGACCTCCTGGTAAGTGAAGCCTTTCATTGGCCATCCCTTTTGGGCTAGTGTCCAATAATAAGTGAGTATCTACCATGTGAGTCTTTCTGGGTCTGGGTTAACTCACTCAGGATGATCATTTCTAGTTCCATAAACATTGAACCCCTACTCAGATCTAGCCAATGGACAGGACATTCTCCACAGTTATGTGGAGAGCAGGGACTGACTCTGGCATGAACTCTGGTGCCCCATATCTGACCACTTCCCCTTGGTGGAGAGGCCTGGTGGCACTCAGAGAAAGGATAAGCAGGCTACCAAGATGAGACTTGATAGGCTGTGACCATATGGTGGAGGAGAAGGTCCCCTTCTGTCACAGACCTAGGGGAGAGGAATAAGGTGAAAGAGGGAGGGAAGAACAGGAGGATAAAAATGAGGTGATAACAATTGAGTAATCTGAATAAATTTTTAAAAAAGTATAAGGAGACTATACAGTTAATTTTCACCAGTTGTGAAGCAGTCTCAAGTTCTGGGCTCAAGTGCAAATATTCTGAGGAGCCATTTTTCACTGCCCCTACCCCCACCCCAGGCTTTACCATGAAGGCCCAGTGGCACCTAATCATTGCTTAATTGTGCTGTGTGGTCATCCAAAAAGTAACCATGATGCAGTGATCCCACATACCCGCTGCTGTTTCTTGTCACAGGTAGAAATCAAACACCGGTGAAGTCCCCGACTCAGCAAATACAGAAGTAACCAGACTTGAGTCTCCGTGTCTCAGCTGGGTGGGTTTGTGTTTTTTTCCTTTGACCTCAAGTGTGAAATGTGGGTGGAAAGTTCTGACAAGATTTTTTTCTTTTTAGGGTGCCTCACTGAACCCTGAAGTTGCTTCAGGGAAACAAAGAAATGCCAGGCTTACCCGGAAGAGGTGGGCCACCCGAGGTATGACTGATGGCGAGGATACATGTCTCACACTGGTGGTATTTCAGGGGTGCTTGAGGCTGGGTCATGAGCTGCAGCTCTGATTTATTTCTCTCTCTGGAATGAGATCTTTCTGGAAGCTGTGGGATTGCCTAAATTACGTGTAAATGAGGCGAAACGGTCTGTCTTAAAAGCCACCCACTTTAAAAAAGTGGGCTTGAGTCTCAAGCTATCTGCTACCAGAGTGTTTAATAGCCTTTTCTAGAATGTTCTGAGTGCTTTAAAAGTAAAAAGAAATCCTTGTAATTATGGGGAAGGGATAGAAAGAAAGCAGGCTCAGATGACATTTACCTTCTAGCTGAGAAGGGTTGCCTGGGCTAGGGCCCGCCTCCTTCAGTCACATCTTCCTCTTTCAGATGTCTCAGTAGCTTCACTAATATTCTCTTGTTCACAGATGGAAAGTTCAAGGTTATACTTTTACTTGGCACTTTTCTGGGTCATGTGATACCCAGTCTGACTGCACATCAGTACATGTTGGCCCTCATCACGGTGCCTGGATGTGTTTGTGTATTGCCAGCGCCATTCCTTTGGTGTTGATGCTGTTTAGTACTCTGTGTTCTGAACAGGGCTTTCTTCCTCTGTGTCTATATACCAGCCACTTAAGGCAGATCAAAACAAAACAAAAGTTAACTACAAATATCAGACAGTAGCGTACTAAAAACTGAATGATCTAGGAATTGATTCTCAGTGTTCAGAGGCAGAACAGTGACAGCCAATGGGAACCCATTTCAAGAGAGAAGACATCTGTTTAATTTAGAGGTGGCCGTGACTTAAGTTTTTACTGTTGGTAGGTTCTGTAACTGTCTGAAGTGTGTAAACCAGGAAGCAGCACCTGACCTAACTCTTCTGAGGGCTGCTATAAAGCCCACAGGAGCTCAAGGAAGGGAGCGATGAAGAGACACGCTGATCACCAAAAGCCAGGGACTATGGCACAGCTATGCTGTACTACAGAGCCTCTCTAACTTTCTCTTATGAGAGAAACGTGTTTGTGTGTTTACTTACCCAGGGCCCATGTATAATCTACAGATGGCAGGTCTTCCCAGAGAAAACCTAATAGCATTGACCATCTGAAGCGGCTTTTAAAGGACGTGATTAACCTTCATTAGTATGAGGAGATGCCAGACCCTGCCTCCAGAGTGGCACTATGCTTACAATAGCCTCTGGCCACATGTAGTGACTGTGTGCTGGTAACGGGTGCCAATTGTGAAATGCTACACAGATAGCACACATCTTGGATTTCGAAGGCAATGTAAAAGTACAAAGATTGAGTTGTTAATGTTTCTAAATTTAATTACTTTGGGATGAAGCACAGGAGGGAAGTTTGCTTGTTTCTTTTTTATATTTTGAAGGGCTACCGGAGAATCTAAAGGTACACATGTGACTTGTATTATTGTTCTGCTGGACAGCGATTGGTCAGAATTTATAAGGACACGGAGACGTCACGCAGGGAGAACATTGCATGTTGGGGCCAGTGCTTTAGGGGAGTAGGTGCAGCTGGCAAGCAGGTGGCCCTACAAAGGATCAAAGGAGTTAGCCAGGGAATAAGTCTTAGAGGAAGAAAACAACTACAAGAAAAGGCAGGTCAGGAAGGCAGAAGTTTGCCCAGGCAGGGAGAGCAAAGATTTGAGACTTACTGAGGGTGGCGGTGAGGACTGGGGGATGGGGATGGGGGGAGGGATCTGCCTTGGACACAGAGAAAAGGAGAAAAGAAAGGGACATAGAAGCCTGGGAAACATAGAAATGTTATTTTCACAGTTCCTATGGATGGAGGTCAAGTTTTGTGAAGCCTACCTAGGATGCTATGGTATCACTTGAATGACAAGCCTACTTACAAATAATGCTTTAATGTTAGACGTGTGTTATCTCAAGGTACCAACAGATGGCACTGTGTTCTAGGAATGAGAAAAAGGCAAATTCTTGGTTTAGTCGTACTTAAAAATTCAAAATATCACTGCTGTCATTTTTGAGCTTGCAAGCCAAACATATGCATATCTATTTATAAATATCACACACACACACACACACACACACACACACACACACACACCATGGTTGGGAGTGGTCATTGGATTTCAGCAAGTGAGTTCTTAAAAGGACAAGTTCTGGTAATTACATCAATATAATATATTAAATCATTTGGTTAGCCATGTACAGTGTAGTATGCATAAGGAAACTTGGTTTAGGAGCTAATAATTTCTGCAGTGGCCGTGACTTTATATAACTAGGTTGAGTATCAGTCTTATCTCACCTGGACACAAACAGAATGATGTTTCTCTTCAGTTGGCATTGACTTCTTTTATGTTCCCTGAGGCCTCATGCTGCCTTTTAAATAGTCTCTGGGTGGGTATGCTAACATTTTAGACAGTTGTAGATAATTTAAAAAGCCACCTCAGTATAACTTAAATTATAATGGAAAATATAATTTAAAGTTGTCTTCTGAAGTGGATACAAAGTCCCACCTGGAGTCAAAAAGCTACTGGAAAAGGGAAACTCAGATCTCTTCAGTGGAGTGACGTTAGGCACATCGGTTACCCTCCATGACTGGTGAGCGAGGGTGAGGGTGAGGGCAACGGAGAGAGATGGAGAGAGAGATTGAGAGAGATTGGTCCTCCGCAGCAGGCATCAGAACCAGGTGGTGGGGGAGTCTTAGTAAATACAAGGCATGCTTGCCTTCCGGGAGTCCAAGGCTTTTTTTCTTTTCTTTTTTTTTGAGAACGTGAAAGCATACCTTGTCCTTGCTGAATTTTGGTACTATGGCGTACTGGAAGAACGGAAGTGAAGTTTGGACCACAGACTCTCTAAAGGGACTCGTTCCTTGGAGTCTTTCTGAAGACTGCTTGCAGCAACGTTTCAAAGTCCATAAACTGTGACCACATGTCACGAGGTGCCCTTTAAACTCAAGAGATGGCTCTGCTGCTTTAGCGCGTGGCTTTTTTTTACGAGTGGGTTGCTTGATTTGTTCACTTTATAGGAGCGAGGCTTTGAATATATGTGATTTATCAAAGCTCAGGGCAGACTATAGGAGAGTCTCACCAAGGCTGATGAAGCTCTCAGCCACAAACCAGGGTAAAGAATAGCCGGGCAGGCAAAGAAGCTGATGGATCGTTTCAATTCCTTGTCCAAGTCCCTACGCGAATCACTGTGTTAGTCAAGACCGTGCTGGGCTGCTCTTGCCCGGCACAGTTTGGAGCACACTTCCTGTTTCTTCTGCTTCTTTGCAGGTGCTGGAGGAGCTACATTTACAAGTTTCCTAGGTAGGGCGTCACAGGGTGTCACAGGGCAGACCATGACTCCATGACCCCAGGATTCCATCCATCCTTCTGAGCTTACTCACTGAGTCGGGAGGGAGCCCACATCTCCAGCACTTCGAGGGTTGTATTCTGTGACAGGGAAATGAGAGATCACATAGCTGGTCTTTACCAGTTCAACACTGGAAGTTATGAAGTAAATTTGCCCTGATGAGTTCACTTTTGCTTTTTAGGAAAGCGCTCCCACAAATCTAGGCTTTTGAGCTAGATTATATTGACCCAGGTTGACCTCAAACTGAACCTCCTGAGACAGCTCTCTCTGTCCCCCAGGGGTGGGATTTCATGTGTTTTGGCAAAGCTGGTACTATTTTGATAACAATATTTGAGCCACTGTTTGTTTTACTTCCTGTCAAATGGTTTAATTTCCCAAGCCTCTATGTTGGGGTCACACCCAATGATTTTCCTTGCACTAAAGAGAAATTCATTTGTAGGTTGGTCTTTAGTGACAACAGTTGCACACCACGGCTACTATTGAGAAATGTAAAGTCCGGTATGAGCATTCGTTTTTTCATAGCATATGTGTGAATTTTGTCATGTCACTGGAGCAGAGTCTAAGAGATATGCTGTCTGGTGATTGGCATACAGCAATGGATTGTCATTATTTTGCTGGTTTTACTTAGGATAAAAGTTCCACAGTTTTACTATTAGTGACATTTGTAAACTTGGTGTCTACTGATCCCTCAGAGTCAACCAACCTGCCAGGCGACACATGACTTCGTAATCTTTTATTTTATTTTTACTTACGTTGTAGCATATTCCTTATTGCATTTGTATGCCCTGCAAGCATTTCGGAGGGATGGGAGAGATAAGACACTGATATTAATGAAAATGTCTATGAATTGTATACATATTAAATCACTTAAATGCATTGTCTGTTTTACTACCATTCACACAAAAATATATAGTTTTTAAACACATGAAGCTGAAATAAAAAGAATAACTTTATGTGGGAGTTCCTGCAGGCGTCATGACCAGCAGCAGAGAAACAATCGACAGAGAGGTGAGAATGAAAACTCGGTTCAGCTTGATGTCATCAGCTAGGATGGGTTGAGTTTTGGGATTCTGATGTCAGGCAGATTATTGGAAGCATATGTAAACAGAGTGCAATCTGGAAAAAAAGTTTCCAGGCAACACTCATATCAGTTCCAGGTGCACAGTGAAGCTTAAGGCTCCTTTGCAAAGCACATGTGACTGTGGAGATGGCTCTATAGCTTAAAGGCCTAGAATCTGGTGTGGTCTCTGACCAAGGTAGCCTAGCATAGAGGTCAGCAGGCTGTAAAATACACATGACCTCTCCCCTAAGGATGAATTCTACTCACTGGGAGCTGAAGAGAAAGATCCAGGCATGGAGAGCCTAGGATAGACATTCTGGGGGGGATTTGGATGAGGTCCAGAGCTACAGAGAGAAAAGGTCACCAGGTCATTATCAGCATCGACTCTCAGCTTTCTGGCTGGCAAGCAGGAATTTTAATTCCTGCATCTTGGAGACACCCCTGCATGGTTAACAATCCCAGTTCCCCTGGTGCATATCTGTGCGCAGATAAGGACCTCGTGCCTTCTGGAAGTTTAGCTTAAGATCATGTCTCCATGCTAATCCTGAGCCATGGCAAGGACACCAGTCAGAACTAAGCCGCTTTCATGGTGATGCAGAAATGAAAACAAAACCAACAGCTGTTCTGAGTCACCTATTCGTTGTTGTTGTTTTAAGAAGAAATCAAGAGATGGCTTCCAGGGCAAAAATTAATTCTAAATGGTTTTCAGCATCCTAAATTAGAAATCATTTAGTCATGTGTGGGAGTGCTCATCTCAAATATCTGTGAAAACATGTAAATGGGTGTCTGCTTGATTCATGCCTGTCTGTGTGGATGCTTTCTTGGCAAAGTCAAATGTTCACTTCAGAGCCTAGGACCTGACAAAATATTCACCCCTCCCTCTCCCTCTCTGTCTCCCTCTCCCTCTCTCTGTCTCTCTGTCTCTCTCTCTCTCCCCCTCCCCCCCCTCTCACACACACACACACACACACTGGACAATTTTGTCTGTGGACATTCCCAAAGCGTTGGCTACTATGTAGAAGCAATTTCGTTTGATCACCTTCGTGGCAGCTCCTGTATGGAAGGTCACAGACAGTTTTCTTTCACATCAATTTGAAACCAGTATGCAAATCACCTGTTCATATGCAGAATGAATAGGACAGTTATGTGAATTAGCATTGAGGGCCGCTGAGGAAACTTGCCTATTGATGCCTATTATGTATAATTGTCTCAGTTCAAGATGCATATCTTTCCTCCTTTGGCTCCTGAGTATGGTCTTGTGAATGTCCAGCAGGTGGCATGGTGGTGCCAGCTGATGGTTCTGCCATTCAGTTTTCTGTTCTTCGGGGCTCCTCATGCCCCACCCCATATTCCCAGGGAGTTTGGTTTGCTTTGAATGTTTTTCTAGGATTCCATACTTTTTTAGAATAGCTGGGAAAATCTTACCATGTTTTCATAGACATCATTTCACTTGATCTTTACATTTTTTTTTCAAGAAATGTACTGTCCATGTTTTATGGATAAAGAAATTCTAAGAGGCTAGAGGGCTTTCAATAAGAAGTAAGAGGCAAATGTCAGTCCTCTGACTTCTACTCAGAATGAGATGTAGTATGTTTTGTCAGCCTTAAGCACACCCAGACTGAATTGACTAAATTTATTTTATTTATTCAGTGTGTGTGTGTGTGTGTGTGTGTGTGTGTGTGTGTGTGCGCGCGTGTGTGCATGCGCACGCGCAAGTGCAAAAGTATGTCGGCAGCCCTGTGCCACCCAGAGCATGTGGAAGTCAGAGATTAACTTTTACGAGTTGGTCTCCTCCTTCCTTGATATGGGTCCTGGGATTGCCCCTCAGGCCATCAGACTGTGCCCACTGAGCCATCTCGCTGTGGGGTGAATATGTTGCAAATCCACTCTTGCTGTTCTAGAGCGTGTCCAGGTGGGTTCTGCAGAGCCAGGGCTGCAGCTCAGTGTAAATAATACCATGGCTGCATTGTACCTCAGACTACCTTCCTTGTTAGAAGAATCCTCTGGACCGTCCTAGGCCTGGAGTTACAGACCGATGTGAGCTGCTCTGTAGCTGTTATAATCCAAGCTGAGTCCTCTGGAAGAGTACTCAGTGCTTTTAACATCTGAGCCACTTTGACACCCCCTTGGCTCCGTTTATACTCGAAAGAAGTCCCAAGCGGAGGTCACCAAAATGGTTCAAGCTAGGGATCTTGATTTAGGTTAAAGAATGAAAAGGTAGGAAAAATACAGAACACAGCAGATGCGAGACCAGGGGAAGTCGCAGACAGAATCAGGCAGTCAAGAAATAGTGATGAAGAGACAGATGCAGCAAGGCACACAGAGATAAAGACTCTTCGCAGAGCCGAGGGGGGACTTGGAAGCTGGAAAGAGGGGCCGTCACCTGCTAACTTAGGGTTGGTCCCTTTGAATAAAGATAGGAAAGCTGATAGGCCCACCTACAATTTCTAGATAAACATGCTTTGACCCAGCCTTGTACTAGGACTATTGGCAGGAGAGAAAAATCCTTCCAGGGTTTGTCTTAAGCTTTTAGGTGGTTGTCTCAGTAGAGCGTGGAAAAGCTAGCCTCTGGCCATCCTTCTATTTGAGGTTCCCCTCCTTATCTGTCTACCCACCAGGGACCCGTCTAACTCCTTAGTCTCCACTGGCACGGTAGTCTTGGTGCAGCCCGTGGTGTGCCTTGCCTTAAAAAACCTGATAAAGGAAAGATTTGACTTTGTAGTGTGGCCTCAGAAATGTGGTTTGCACGATGAGGATGTTTGCTTTTTGGGGAAGGGCCTGGAGGAGCTGTCTACACCCCTCTCAGCATCAGCCAGCTAAAGGAGATGCTGTCACCTAACAAACAGCTGAGCCATCCTTGGGTCATTTTTACTGTTTGTGGTCCAGCAGCTTTGATTTGTGGAAGTGGATGATGCCCACTCTCGCTTCCTTAGATCTCACTGCCTTAGATGGTGTGGCTTTCTGTGGTTTCACATTTTGCATCTTCTTCTGTATCCCCTGACTGTCCATATGCATCCTTTCCCCATCTTGTCTTCCTTCCTTCCTTCCTTCCTTCCTTTCTCTATTATATTCTGAATTTAACTTCCTGCAAACACATAATTATCACTACATTTTATTTTTTATTTTTTAAAATATATTTTATTGATTTATTCATATCATATTTCAATTGTTATTCCATCCCTTGTATCCTCCCATTCCTCCCTCCCATTTTCCCCTTACTCCCCTCCCCTATGACTGTGACTGAGGGGGACCTCCTCCCCCTGTATATGCTCATAAGATATCAAGTCTCTTCTTGGTAGCCTGCTATCCTTCCTCTGAGTGCCACCAGGTCTCCCCATCCAGTGGACATGGTCAAATATGGGGCACCAGAGTTTGTGTATCACTACATTTTAAAGTAGGGTTTTTTTTTTTTTTTTTTTTTACATAAAGGTTTTTTTTTGTTTTGTTTTCTAAATGTTGGTACAGTTTATCTACTTTTTAAATGCTGTCTCCCCAGTCAGCATGTCTCCCTAGTGGATGAAAGCATTTCTTCTCAGAAAAGTGCAATTCTAGATCAGATGCAGAAGACTAGGTAGTAGCATTAGCATCTCTGGCGCCTACTCCTGAAGATGGCTGCATAGCAGAAGGTGGCCAGCAGGGGTCAGTGTCTCCCAGCAGAACACAAGCACTGGCACCCTCGTGGCTCATTCCTTTATGGACATTTGCTTTTTTGAATGGATCTTTGCAGAAACAAAATCTAACTTCTTGTACGTTTTAGGCAAACTCATGGTTGGTTTACAGAGAAGAATCATCTCAGTCTGGCACAAATTCACACCCAGATTTTCCTACTGATTTCCCCCTTGTTAAAAACACTGGCTGGGATAGTGTCTAAACACTTGAGGATCATTAAATAGGTCATTCAAATTTTAACTTTTCCTTGAAGTTTGATTGAGTCACGGCTGTGAACACGGGACCAACAGTGTCCCCTTGATGTGCGAAGCGGATCCCAGGCCTTGGAATTTTAAGTTGATAACACACGTAGGGAAGAGATTTGTTCATAGAGTCGCAGCTGTAAAGAAAATGATGAGAATGAGAACCAAATCAAGGGCCAACATGTCCAGGTCTTCATTAAGCCTAAGCATTGGGCTGGGGTACTGAGTTACAGTATAGAGCTACTGGTGACTTTCTTGATCTCGGCAATGACCTGGAACTAGTCATCTGTCCTGATGCTCAGATAGAGGGGCAAAAGTAGCATGGGTCTCCGGCAGGCAGGCAGAATCCACACATGCTCACCAATAGTTATCTTCAGCGTGATTCCCTTGGCGATGAAGGACAGTGACATCTCATAGCTGGGGGACAAAGATGCCCATGCTAGAGAAGGAGAGAAACTCCCGGGGAAGCTTGATGGAGGGGGGCTGCTCATGGTCCTTGCTTGCTTGTGGTCATTGCCCCTTGGGCAGCCACAGTGACAGAGGGCGTGCCTAGTGTCCTGATTATATAGCAGCTGGAGGGCGCTTGCCCATGCTGGCTGAAGTTTAGAGTCCAACCAACTAGCAAGCCGGCGATCTCCCTCATTTTCATTTCTGTGTCTTCCCAAGGACGTCAGACTGTGGGGGTCACTCTGTGGCTGTCACTGCCTTTTACTACATGGCTCACTGGCTAGAGAGAGCTGAAGTTGTAGGCCAAGCATCAGAAAGCCAACGGTGGCTCTCCAGAGGGAAACCTTGGCTGATAAAACTAGATTTAATAAACGCAGGGACAAGCCCAAGGCAAGCCTCCCAGAGCTTGCTTTGTTGTAATTATTTAAAATTGGCGTGGGAATGCTTAATGACTTGGGCATGGAATGGTAGGGCTTTTGATGGAAGCAGCTGGGTGGTGCCCTGTGCAGCTGGTTCACAGCGGTGCAGCAGAAATGGCGGTGCCTTGCCCTCTCCTTCAGAACAGGTCTTGCTGGCCAACCGTGTCGAGTGTGGCCCACAGCTAGATAATCAATGTTGTTTCCTGTGTCCCCCTCCACTCCAGAGGCCACCTTCAGTGACTGAGGTGGAGGCTGGGAGGAAAACAAAGCTCCTTACATCCCAAGTAGCCTGCCTGCCTGAGGTGTATTGACTTTCCCCTATGCCTAATCCATTCCTGTCCCAATCCTTCACAGATATCGATCCCATATCTGTCTCAGCAACTGCAACAAGCAACTTGTCTCATCTGCTTGGAGAACCTACCATGGGGGAAGTAATCACACCCATAAAGTAAACATTTAAGGTCCTTTTGAGGCATTTCCATTTTCAAATCTTACACAAGAGAAAAAAAAAGTTTCTTTTCTCAATGTCTCAGAAAGGAAAAAGTTGTCGAATGTTAATATTGTGACTATTTACAGTAAATTGACTCTCAAGATAGCTCACTCAACTGCATTTTACAATGGGAAGAAAAAGTTACCAGATTTTTGATTTATAAGCCTTCAAAAATCATATATTTGAAGGGTTACAAACAATTCCTTATTAATAATTGCCCTGATATTTAAGCGTGTTTCTACTTGTGTTTGGGATTCTACCAATCTTTCTAGTAGTTTCAAAACAGGCATGCATTGGCCAGCTGTTGTTATGGGACCGGTCATGCTTCCCTACCCCCGACCTCCTGCCCCCCGCCCCAGGAAGTCCTGTAGGGTTCTAGGATGAGCAGGATGAAGTGAGAGAGGGGAGGAGGGAGATGATGGTTCCTCTTGGTACACAGGACTTCATTCTGTTGCCATGGCAACTTTGGTTCTATCTCTTCCTGGTTCTGCTCTTGACCTTTTAATTTTCTAACTGGCTTAGTCGGAGACCCTTTGGAACCTATGGATTGGATCAGAAAAGGGAGGCGTCTGAAGGAATCAGTGCTTATTTACTTATTTTTGAGACAGTGCCTCTTGCATCCTAGGCTGCTTGATCTCACTATGTAGTATTGGATGACCTTGAACTCTTACCCTCCCTTGTCCATCTCCCAGCAGCTGGGAGTATAGGCGCCATGGAGGTCTGGCGGTTAGAATGCGCTTTCTTGCCTTGAAGATGCTGCAGAAAGTACCAAGCAGGGTTAATAGTGGACCAGTTTGTGGCTTTGGTAAATTGACTTCTGAGCACTTGAGGATGATCGTAAGCTAAAAAGTGCAACCTAAAAAGTGATGTACATAGGCAACCCCCTGGGTTACAGGAAGCATGAAAAATGTATAATTTAACAGTTAGAAGGAGCAGTTCAGCCCAAGTGAGATTTAGAACTGGCTTTTGATATGATGCTCTGCCAAGGTAGCCTGGATCCCACAGAGACTGGACTTTGGATGTGAGTTAGGGTGATGATAGCATCTTGCTCCTATGTGTATTTCAGGAAACATTCTTATTAGAACCATCTCCTAGAAGAAAGAGGGCTATATTAAAAAGATTGTGACATGAGTTAGTTTTCAGTAATACAGAATGATGAAAAAGGCCACATCTGTGGATCTTGCTTGGAAATTTTTATTAAGAATGAAGACTTAAAAAAAAAAGAGACCATCACCAAGGAATTTGAATTTCATTTCTGGGATTTACCAACCATAATAATCTGTAGATATAATTCTGCTGAAAAAAAAAAGTGACATGTGTTTTTACTCTGTGAGTTGTTGACACTGATATGTGCTCCTAATGGAGCTCCTTTCAGTATTATCTAATATGGAAAAAAGAAGGAAGCTATGAACTTTTTGCAAAACGAAAACGTCTTTTTCCTCAGTTATATTCTAAAACATTTAGAAGCATTTCCTCACAATGTCACCTAGGGAGAGCATTTCTTGTTTCTTCTTTGGAGACAGAGTTTCTCTGTGTAGCCTTGGCTGTCCTGGACTCCCTTTATAGACCAGACTGGCCTTGAACTCATGGAGATCCACCTTGAGTGCTGGGATTACAGGTGACGGTTACTACCCTAGATCAAACTACCTGTTTTGTTTTGTTTTTTATTAATTTATTCACTTTACATCCCAATCGCAGCCTCCTCCTTTGTCTTCTCCTGGTCCCACCCTCCCTCCCTCCTCCCCCCCATCCCTGACCCCTAGTCCTCAGAAAGGGGGAGCCTTTTCCCCTTACTAACTGATCCCAGATTATCACATCTCCTCAGGACTGCCTGTATCCTCTTCTTCTGTGGCCTGGCAAGGCTACCTCGCCAGGGGGAAATGATTAAAGTGCAGGCAACAGAGTTTATGTTGGAGATAGCTCCTGGTCCCCTTACTAGGTGACCTACATGGAGCCTGATGACTATCAGCCACACCTGGGCAGGGAGCCTAGGTCCTCTCCATGCCTGGTCCTTGGTGGGTGCATCAGTGCCCACAGCCCCCACCCCCATCCCCTGGGCTATACTGTTTTTAAAAACTTTTAACTTTTCCTATTTATTCAGATTCAGAATAGAAATTATAGACTTCAGCTGAGTGGTTTTCATTTCCGGCACACTCAACTGGGCAGCTCACAGTTTTCTGTCACAGCAGTCCTGTCATAAGCTGGTTGGCTCCCTTGTGATGTTTTGAGTAAAAAAACCAGAGTGAGTTTAGCCCAAGCTGGCCTGGCTTGGACACTATTTTTTTCTTTTCTCATTTCAGTCTCTGACCTTTTAAAGGGTTTCTTCTTTTATTCCACCATCAATGTTCATCTCTGCTGATCTTCTCTTCTCCTGTCCTATTAGCTTTGCCTGTGTGTGTGTGTGTGTGTGTGTGTGTGTGTGTGTGTGTGTGTTATCTCCTTGAATGGGACAGATTTCAGCTCACTAGAAGTGCTGATCGCACTTTATAGCTGCCTTGATTGCACTTCCTCTAGAGTGTTTTACCTGAGATAAATGCTGTTGTTCAGCCCTGTCCTCTCTATAGCTTAGAGCAGGAGGCCAAAAGGCACCATTTTTTTTTCTTATTTAGCAGTCACTAAATCATAGAAAAATGTGACATGTGTCTGGGGGAAAACAGGGCACTTTAGAGCGGTCTTTATTCTCTCTATTATTGTTATGATTTTTAGCTTTGAGTATGAGTGCTCAGTTAGTTCCCACCAAGGATGCTCTTATTTTATTGTAAAACTTCAGTGAAACCCCCCAGTCTTTTTTTTCCCCCAGTTTGATCATACTGGTATCCCAGAGGATCTAGCAGAACGTGGCCAGGTCTTTCCAGTGCCTCCTATCTGCGGTCTCTCTCACTCTCCACTTATCGGACCCTTATGACTGGCTCTCTGGAAGTTAAATATTGATATTAAGGAAGCCAAGACACTCCAGGGCCCAGAGATTCAACGTCACGCTGGCGCTTTATAGTCAGCCTTTGAAAAGTAAGACCACTGCCACCAGCCAATGAAATTTATTGGAAGGATTCCTACCGGAGAAGAGTGTCCCCGGAGGTTAGGAGTCCTGGTCACCTCCGAGCCACAGACATTGCCTTTTCTTCCCTGTACATCACTGAGACAGCTCATTTCCTTAGCTGTGATTTTAGCACCCTTGAAAGACGGATTTATCTCCAGTCTAAGCGAACACTGCATCTCTTCAGTCTGTCTATGGCTAATTGAGCCAAGCATGAGATAGGATAATCTTAACCAATGGGTGTTTATTCCTCAAGTCATGGTGAGGCAGTATATATTATATATATACACATATATATATGAAGTATTTTCACATTCATGGAAGCTTCTTGAGTAAGAACAGCATAAAGAACAGCATTTGGCCAGTCCCCAGGGGCTGTGCATTGGTGACGTCATACCTACCTGATAGAGTACTTGTTTACTGTCCTACTCTTTCCATTGCCTCTTCTCTCTCACACGCACATGCAGCAGCGTATATATTCAGGGAAGCTGCAATTCGAGTAAATACATCACTAGTTCTTTTTATCTGATTTATAATTTAATTTTCTTCCACTGCACTAGTGTTAGCGTAGCTTGGTTTTGCTGCAGCACGAGTTGCGGCCAGGAGGCAAGTTCGGCGTTTGCCAGGTCGCTTTAATCTGCAAGACATTTCTGCAGACTTTGCCCATTTTTATGGTGTTGAAGTTTTGTGACAAGAGCCCCACCCCCTCCGCCACACTTTTTTTTTTTTTTTGAGACAAGGTTTCTCTGTGTAGCCTTGGCCATCCTGGACTCACTTTGTAGACCAGGCTGGCCTCGAACTCACAGCGATCCACCTGCCTCTGCCTCCCAAGTGCTGGGATTAAAGTTGTGCGCCACCACGCCCAGCTCTTTCCGCTACACTTTTAAAGGAGAAATCTCACCACTATGAATTTGCCTGATGTTTCCTCATGATTAGGTCCAGGCTGTGTACTAGTGGCCAGAATGTTGCATCTGAGACATGTGTGCTTTACAGAGAGCCCATCACCCCATTGGTGATGTGTTCTCATCACACAAAAGGTGTTGCATCAATTCTCCAGTTCTTAGTGATCACTAACCCTGCCCCCCCCAAACAGTTTATGGAGAGGTGTTTTAAGACCATACAGCCATCAGCATTTTCATCTAACTTTCCTCTGAGTTTTAGTATATTTTGAGGATTCTTTCCTGAGCTAATCGTTATTACAGTAGTAACGGAAAGATTAGCATCTATTCTGCTTTTTTGTTTGCTTGTTTGTTTGTTTGATTTTTGTCAGCCAGCATTGGGCATTTAACTGGAGCCTAGACCTGACCTCTCCTCCTCCTCCTGTTCTCCCCACCGCCCCCATCTTTAGACTGGGAAATTTCGGAGTAATAATATGAATCGCTCATGGCTATGGATGCTGAGAAGTCTGATCAAGGCACCATCCAAGTCTGCATCTCATTAGGCCTTCCCGTTATGAAGAGTGCCTTCTATGTGTCTTCACAGTCTCCCCTAGCCCTCCCCTTTATGCCCAATCATTAGGGCAGCATCCTCTGTGGCCCATTGTAGGAATTTGGGGAACATACACCCTAAAACCGCAGCAGTCTGCATTGTCTGTGTGGACTCATGGTTCCCGTTTCTGTGCCGCACTTCAGCTGGTCAGCAGCTATTGTGCATAGTTCAGTGCATAGATTCTTCTAGATCTGGTCATTTGTAAGCCTTTCAACCTGGTTTTGTGTGTCTGCCTCCTGAAGCTGTCATTCCCGTGAGCTTATCCCTATATATTGGTGTAACAGCATAGTCCAGCCTCACCTTGTATTTAAAGTTCTGGCATCTCACATTGATCTGTTTCTTCAGGGATTTATCATTCCTTTTAGTGGAGAACAGTGTGTGCACTAGCTATGTTCATTGCTCTTGAGATATCTCGTTCCAGACTTTGTAGTTAGAAGAGCCAGGAATGCATGTATGTAAACACACATACACACACATGCGTATATGCAATACGCAGTATAGACAGATGGGTCTCCATGTGTACATGCACATACATAACATACTCTCATTTTTGCTACTGTGTCTGCATCAGTACCTGCAGTTCATAGTCATTGCCTTCTGTGGGGATTTGGCTTTATATTGACCTAACGACCTTGGCGTGTCCCAGATTATTATTATTATTTTTTGAGACAGGGTCTCTCTGTGTAGCGTAGGCTGTCCTGGAATCACCTTGTAGACCAAGGTGGCCTCGAACTCACAGCAATCCACCTGCCTCTTAGTCATTGACTTCTGTGGGGATTTGGCTTTATGTTGACCTAAAGACCTTGATGTGTCCCAGATTATTATTATTATTATTATTATTATTATTATTATTATTATTGTTATTATTGAGACAACGTCTTTCTGTGTAGCCTAGGCTGTCATGGAATCACTTTGTAGACCAAGCTGGCCTCAAACTCACAGCGATCCACCTGCCTCTGCCTCCCGAGTGCTGGGACTGAATGCGTGCACCACCACACCTGGCTTCATGGAGAGTTTTGCAACCACAGCTTTATACAGACCCCTTCGATATTATCTTAAGACAAGCCAGCTATATTCTAGCTGGGATAAAGTCATCTTTGTCCTAAACCATAAACACACCCTTTTAACAAAATTTTAGGTCTTACTGCCAAACACTAACACACACACGTCCATCCATCACACCCTCCAACTCAGCAAACTGCACTCTGAAACCCTGGCTCTGCCAGCCTCCGCCTTTGGTCCCACAGCCTATAGTAAGGGTCTTTATCCACTGGGACTGGGTCACACCAGAATCCCTTCCCCGTTCCTCATTTTCTGATTCTTTTCTCACGGTGAGAGTCATGGCTTCCCAAAGCATCTACATATCCATTTATTTCCTCAGTCCTACAGCACATCTACAACGTAGCGCCTTTGCTCATATAAAACATACCAAAAAAAAAAAAAAAAAATCAATAAGCAAACTGACTGGGATGAGTCCACGTTCTTCATTTCCCTGTTCTCCCATTTCCTCATCCTGACCATGACCGAGGGCATAAAAGGCTGTGATGAAAATTATATAATAGCAAGTTATTATTACATGATAAATCTGCTTACATGTTTTTGAGAAGCAGTTTTGACCCTCTGCTGTGATTATAGTTTTCATTTGGCACACACTGGAGCTAATGTGCGGCGGTGACCCCTCTTTGCCCCATTGGCTTTGTTTTCACAGCTGAGGAAACTTTAGCTGTTCAGAAAAATATTTTCTTTCTCTTTACATTTATTTTTCCATTTATGATGTCGTGCACATATAAACTGTATTTTGATCACCCCCGTCCACTATCCTCTCTTACCTGCCCCTGTCAAATCTCTTTCTAGCAAGCTCCCTTTTGCTTTCATGTCTTTTGTTCTTTTCTGCCCTGCTGCCTTGAGTTAGAGGTGCTCTTGTGAGGTTATGGGCTGAGGTAGGTTGTTTATTGAGCTTTCCAGTGGCTGCCCCACTAAAGGACGTGACCCCTCCCTTCCCCAGCCACCACAACTGCCTACAGCTCCTCAGGGAGGAGAGAAGCCTCACAGGCCCCTCCCTGCTCTACGAGGGAAAAGTCCATGGCCTCAGTCTTGTGCTGGTAACCACTGCTGGTGTGTGCTCATCATGGATGCTGGTGTGTGCTTATCATGGATGCTGGTGTGTGCTCATCATGGATGCTGGTGTGTGCTCATCATGGATGCTGGTGTGTGCTCATCATGGGTGCTGGTGTGTGCTCATGGATGCCGCAGATGGATGCCGCAGCCACTTTGTGTTCAGAGGACAGTGTTTCACCCCCCCCCTCTTTTGCATTCTCCACTCTGACATTCCTTCTGCCCCACATCTGTGATGGTCTTTGAGCCTTTTTAGTGAGTACGTTAAACATTAACTTGCTTTCAAAAGTAAAAAGATAAAGGCAGCCAGATCGGGGAAGAGCTCTTCCTCTTCCAGTGGTAATATATGCAAGGCTTGCCTCTCTGTGTTCCCGACTGTGATTTCTGAATTTTCCAAATCTGATTGCCAAATAGTATTTTTTTATTTTAGTCACTGTACATTATTATAGTATTGATGAATATCTTTTTATGTATGTAAAGAAAAATTTCAGCTCCTTTTGTAAGTTACCTATTTTGTTCTTTCCCATTTATTGATAGTGTTTTTCTTAGTCCCCTCAACTTTAAAGTTTTTTCTTCATATGTTTGTGATAGCCACCCTTATCTGGGATACATTAATATTATGTATATTGAAAACACTTCCTTCTGGCTTGTAGTTTGTGATCTGACATTGCCTATGTCCCTTTTAGTCTTACAGTTAAAAACACTTAGTTCAATTTGTGACTATTTTATTCAGTTGCCTCTGGATTTGGTTTCGATCGCATAGCTTGTTCCACAGAGGCACATATTCTTCTGCCCTGTACTTGTGTAGTTCCATTTTTAAAACTCAGATCTTACCTTAATGTGGAATTTATTTCTCTTTATGGAGTGAGGAATTGATAAAAAATGTCCAAATAAATAATTTGTCGTCTGACATAATTTATATAAAATTTATCATTGTGCCAGTTATTTGAATGATGTCTAGATTTTATATGTACTTAAGCTGTGCTGTTTTCATATCTAAATATATATGCTTCAGATATACATGTGTGTTTTAATATAGCATATACACATTTGCTATATCTATCTACATATATATATGCTTCAGATATATGTATAGATACATACACACATGATTAAGTAAATATCAGTCCTAAGATTTAAAGTTAAGCTACCACCTAAAGCCTTCTTTGTCACCATTTCTGGCGTCTGAGTCTTGCATGACAATGACAGTGGTAGCTGGCCAAACATCTCTAGCACCTCACTTCAGCTAGCACAGAAATGCTGGCTCCTGAGTCCAGTCATTAAAAGGCTTTAGGAGTCAGGGGTAGAACCCCATTTTACATCAGTTGAGAATGGAAACACAGTAGACAGCATGGATTCTGTTGCCCAATTTTTAATCACTTCCCTGTAACAGGGCTGCCTCTCCTGGCAGCCTGGATGAGGATGAACTCTGTCTGGATGTGCTGGGCTGGTGGGAGGGGCTTCCCTTTTCCGAGGAGAAGGGGAGGGCGTCCAGGGAGAAGAGAGTGGGAGGGAGGGACCAGGAGGAGAAGGAGGGGGCTATGATCGGGATATAAAGTGGATGTATAAATCAAAAATAAAATTTAAAGAAGCCTAAGAAAAGAACGTATAGGTGTTATATCACATGGCAAGTAAGCATTTCAAGAATTAATGAAATTAAACAGAGAACTGCATACATTAAAGAAAAGGGGAAAAAGTGCAACACAGTAAAGATGGAGCAGAAGTCACTGGATTCTTTTAAAAATGGTCTCAGAGGGAAGGGGCAGCCTGTCTAAGGCAAATATCCAGGCAATATGTATGACAGTCATGGTTAAATTATCTGCATAATGGCACCCACGACACAGGAGGCTGGCTTCAAGAGCTAAGGCTCCTTCTGTCTCTACTGTGGCTGCTGGAAATAAGTCCACAGTTGGTGGCTCCATAGTTGAGACTTCAGCCTCATTTGCTTATAGGATTGAGTTCTGTGGTTTTCAGTCTTTTTGGGTGACTTCTTCTTGTGACAAAACCCCAGTTAGTTTACAACGACAGGTGGCTCCTCTGACTCTGTGAGATTAGAAGTTAGATAAAAGAAGGACATTTGCGAGCACTCAGGATGACACCCATCGTGATGTGGCTTCATACAACCTTGACGTGTTCTTTCAGAACCAAGGGGATAAATGGTTATGTGTGGAGATGAAACCTAATCTGACTCCACCAGACTTCTGCTGGGCCTTGGTATGTACTGCATGGTAGAATACAGAGACACTTCCTCCTGGCTTGTTTGTTTGTTTACTAAATTCTCTTAGAAACATTTGTTTTTCCTCCCTGATCATTCCTCCTTTTCTTAGCTCAGGATCTGTTGTGGTTCTAACGTCTATTAGATCTGCTCCCTACAAATGAAATTCCAGGCACACAGGGTGCACATGTGCACGTTTTACTGTGTGATAGTAAAGTCACAGAGGGTGGGGACCACATGCTCAGCATGGTTTTAATGCTTTGCAGGCTTAAAACATCAACTTGGCATTAAGCACAGGGGCTTTTCCGTTCACTGTCCAAAAGAGCACAGTAGCAATGGAACAGTTAAACTTAGCTTTTTGGCAAAGACTTGAATATCTACCCTCTGGCTTTCTCTGGTTCTCATCTGTATTTCAGAACACGAAATTAACACGGATTTAATTTTGGTGAAATCTGCCTACTAAATGGTGCTTGCAAATAACACATTCCCCCATTAGCATTTGGGGTTTTGATTAAACCATTTTGCGAGTAATTTCACATTAGTGGCTGTTAAAGAGTATAGTTTGAAAAGGAAAAATATGTTTTGCGTTTAGCACTTTGAGAGTCTCTGCATTTTATCAAAACCTATGCAAATTTTAATGCAGCCTTTTAATGCACAGCCGAAGGCTCCTGAACCTGGCACTAACAGTCGGCTGTGTAAAACAATCCACATGCCTTCATCGCTGAACACAGATGCGAGGCAGTGGCTCCTTTTACAACTTCGGCATTGCTTTCTTGGCTTCTTAACTCAAATTGGATGTAGCCTCTCCATTTTTATTTTGAAATTTTTTTTTTTCATTGCTTTCCCCAACACTTCTGGGGCACACAGTCTGTATCTGCCTTTGTCTCCTCATGTGCTGGTTTCTACCCATTGAAGGAAATTTCTCCATCTTATATGCCAACAACCTCTGGTTATCCCAAAGGTTCTTTGAATTCTCCTGACTGGGCCTTCAGCTTCAGATGAAAGCAACAGTTTGGTATTTCACGGTTCACAGGTTCTGTGACTGGGACACAGAAGATGGAGCCCGTGTCGATGTCCTCCATGGCTCATATATTATTTGATGCCTTTCTTTTCTTTCCCTCCCCCTGCTGCCTCCTAGAATAGTAGCTTAATATTTTTGTCATTTATATGTTTCAGGACTTACACTTTAGTTGATATCATAGGCATAGTTAAATAGGTTGTGCTGAAGTTGTTTTCAAAAGAGCGAAAACAAGTAGTTAGGTCAGGTTACCTTTTATTTGCAAAACTAACTGAAATGAGGTAAAATTATAAACTTGGAATAAAACGATCAATCAAATAAAATCGTTGGCTTATTGAAATTTCTTAATGTTTGGGCTGAGGAGATGGCTCTGTGGGCAGTCTTGCCTGTTCAAGTCCGAGGACCTAAGTTTAGATTTCCAGCACCATGATGTACACTTGTACTCTTAGCACCAGAGCTCTGGAGATAGGTGGGTCTGAGGGCTCAGTGGTCAGTCAGATTACTCCAAGCAGCCAGAGACCTTATATGAAAGCAGACAGACAGACAGACAGACACATATACACACACAGACACACACAGACACACAGACACACACACACACTATTATTGATGTGCTTTTTATTAAGTAGTTCATGGCACCAAAGTAACCACAATGGTATTTTTGTTCATTATATTCTACTGGGACAAATGATGAAAATAATTGCATAGATTTTTTTTTTACTTTATTGTTTTGTGTTGCAAATCCAATTATTTGCTTTATGTATGGATGTCTTGGTTCCCAAAGTTGTTTACTGTTCATTGAAATAGAGAATACTTTCAATTTAATAAATAACTTTTTATGTACATGCATTTGTTTTGAGAAAGGGCAAGTAATACTAATTTATTATGTGCAGCTTTTTTTCCCTGAGCTTTATTAATCCACTCACAGTATAATGGATTTCTCTCAAAACAGTACTATTTCCTCAAGTGAATGCTATCCCTCTTGAAATATTTTAGTGTGTAGTTTATTTTTACAAGTTTATTTTTCTTAAACAAAAAGTCTTGTCATTATTAAGAATGATGGAGTTGGTTTAAAGATGTCAGGTTACATGGCATCATAAGTCTCAGAGCTTTTTTTTGCTCATGGTCACAGGATGGTTGCAGCCAGTCTAAGCATCACATCTACTTTAGCAAGGGAAGAGTCCCTTCCTTTACTTTGCAATTTAGGATCTATAGGAAGCTCTTCTTGGGAGGATCTGTCATCTAACAGCACAAATGTCACGTCTTCAATTTGCAATAACATCTTACTTTTCAGAAGTCTCACCTAAAACATGCATCTTAAATGAATTATCATTTAACATATATTAATTTAAGGGCTTTTGTTCACCATGTTCCAAACGATATTTAAGGAACTGAGACAATAACATATTAATGGCACAGATTCTTGCTTTTACGTTTCTGGACTCATCAAGAAAGAAAGATACAAGACAGAGTACAGATAGGGTGCCTGAGCACAGTACTGTGTGGGTGAGAAGTCACAGCGCTTGCTGCTGCAAGGCACAGGGCAGAGTGAGGACTTACTGTATGGAGCTTGAACAGATGAGAGCTGATAGAAGATGTGGTACTAAACGCAAGGAAAGGAGAAGGGTTCCCGAAACATCAGGCACAGCATAGTCCGAAGCCTGAATATTGTGCTAGAGCACAAGAATTACAAGTGGTTCTGTGTGGCTTTATTTCAGCCCCAAGGGGTGGAAATCTAAATAATCCCATCCTTTACACGTGGACCTTCAACTTCCCCTTGGTAGTTAGGCTACAACCCTCTACATTTGTCTGGTTTTGATTGCTTAGTCCTTCATTTTGGATTCAGTATCCTGGACCCCACTGACTGCTAAGTCTGATATTTTTCTTATATTAATGTTAGTCTTTAATAAAAATTATATATTGGCAGTTGGATAGCCTAGTCTGACCTAGATAATGAAGCATTTTTTTCCATTTTCATCCCATGAGGCTTAAAAACAAAACAAAGCAAAACAATTCATTATGATATTGGAAAATCACGATATTTTACAGATGAGTCTAATTACCTTGGAAAAACTAGAAGATTTGGATTGTGAAGGTGGAACAAGTTGATTTCACACTTGGCTTGTGTCGTGGGCCTCTGTCTCAAGTACAGAAACACACAGATCAATAAATTAAGAATGAAGAAGAGACGAGGGCCTGGTAATCCCATGCATTGTGCAGCGCATCACAGCAGCATTCCTGCTTTTTTTTTTTTTTTTTTTTAAAAAAAAACAACATGTTCACTTGATGAGTTGAAGGTTACTGGCTAGTCCCTGAAGACATTTATACTTGCTAGCTCTAGCAAAGGCTACCAGGCACTATAAACCCTATCAACCTGTATTTCTTTTCAAGGTGTGATGACATAAGTCTATTGGCCTTCTGTCATTGACACAAATTGAACACATGATTGGTTAACATTGTCACAGCTTGCTTGATGAACACCAGTGAAATACTTCTGTATCATGAATCTTGTTTCTAATTATGTCATATTATTGTATGCATGTGAGCATGTGTGCTCATGTGTACACATTTGTATAGAGGCTTAAGGAAACTTCAGGTGTTATTCAGATGTTACTCCTCTGATGCCAGATGCCAGACATAATTTTTTAAAAAATTACAACACTGTCTCTCCCTGGCCTGTAACTCATGGAGTAGGCTAGGCTGATTGGCCAGTGAACCCTTGGGATCTGTTTCTCTTTACCTCCCCAGCACTGGGATTACAAGAGCGAGCCACCACATGTGACTCTTGTACATGAGTTCTTGGGACGGAGCTCAGGTCCCCATGTCTTTGCAGCAAAGACTTTTCTGGCTGAGTCATCTCCCTAGCCCCTCTCCTGCCACTTCTACATCTCTAACATGATTCCTTCTTGATCGACACCATAATCTGAAAACTCTTATCAAATTATGTAACAAAATACAAACGTAAAGCTGTGAGTCTCTGGGCATGATGCCTAACGAATGTAGTGATGACAGATAACTGTATTCACTCTCTTTGCCCTCAGTGTCTTCTTGGCTAAGATATCTATAGTGGATGGGATAGGATAAGGTTTAGTGAGAGAACTTCTATCCTTAGAACCACAACAGAAATGAGAGAGAGAGAGAGAGAGAGAGAGAGAATATCTGTGAGGCCATTACCACCGTTCAAACGAGTGGTATGACGCATGCCATTGTTTGTGGGTGCAATGGAGAGGTTTGGACAGAGGTTTGCAATGGAGGATGCTTCTTGTTGTTTGGAGTCTTGGGACTGGGTACAGTATCATACCTCTTGACTTATTTGAGGATACTACTGGTCTAAGAAAATTATCCACCTTTATGTTTCAGTTACTTCAGCAAAGCATGGGGGCTTGTGACACTTAGACTGATGGATCCAGACAAGTGTCGAGGTTTTGTTTTGTTCAGGGGAAGGAGGACTCATTACTATCTGGGATGTTTTAGATTTCCATAAGAGAAAGGAAAAAAAAAAAAAAAAAAAGAAAATATCTGCCTTAGGTCACTCATTTTGAAAATTGCAAGGTAGATTTTAGAGGGACAAAGTGACTAAGTAGCATCAAAGTTGAGAGAAGAAGCAGTGACATCTGGGTCTCAACCCAATGACCCTTCTATGACATCCCTTTGAAGAGAGGGATTTTGATGATGCTGCAGGGCTGAGTCGTAGCGATGTTGAATTTTCTGACTCATAAAGAAGCCATTGAGTTTGAAGATGTCTCTACCTTGTGTGCCAAGGAGAGGTACTTCAATGCACCGTCCTCATCCCGGATCCTTTGGAGGCAACCGGACTTGGGATAAGCTCTGACTTCTCAGTAGATGGAGGAATATGGACAGGGCTCTTCTTTGCCTCAGATACTCTGGAATGCAGACATCCCAATTATGTTTGATGGCTTTGCTGCTGGAGTTCTCCCTTTAATACTGGTTATGCAAGAGGAATCTTCTCAACGGCTAACTTGCCACAGGTCCCCCTACCCCATAAGGAAACCTGTTATAGGTGAGTAAAAATACATCATCTCTAAAAACTTCTCAATAGGTTGGGGTTTCATTAACAACTTATCATTGCCAATTGTACTGTAAGTCTATTTCCAGCACCAACTACATTAACACTAGAAATCAATCCTGTGTTTTTGTTTAATTGATTGACAAGTGCTTAATTGCCATTTTTTTTCTTTTTCTCTAGTTGAGATTTCTTTCTCACTGGGTCTGCCTTGCCTTGCCTTGCCTTGTACTGGGCTTCTCCAGTACAGTTTGCGACAGTCCTGCATTACTCTGTATTGAATCATGCCTGTGACCGACTGATTGCGCTCGAAAGTGTCCTTCTGTTTGACTTTCCTGTAGAATTAGTGTAAGAGGAATTGGACTGAAACACAGAGGCAGAAGCATAGCGTGGGGAGGGCAGGATGCAGAGGTGTCTGGTGGAGCCCAGCCGATTCTCACTAACGCTTTTCTGGATGACCCTTCCATGCCTCTGACTCTCTGACCTATTGACCATCTGTGACCCCAGGCCCTCCATCAACAGCAGTAGCTGCCAGGGGCAGCAGTTCTCCTGAGACCTGCAGGAGCTCAGCTCCTCATCTCTGCTTCAGAGGATGACCCTGCCTGGCTGCCCAGCTTAGAGTGTTGTCTAGCGCCAATCAAGTAAGTTCGTCCTGGGGCAATTTCCTAAGTCTGTGCTCCGCCTCCACCTTCCAGCCTCTGCATCTCTTGCTCTCCTCGCACATACATAAACTCTATATTTAATCCCTTTGTTTCCATATTGGTTGTCTCTCTGACTGAAGCCCAAGCAGATAGCCATGTAGGCTCATCCATTTCCTCTTCCAGAGAGAAACTTACATAGTAAAAACTCCCTGTGCTGACTCAATCTCTCCCTGGTCCAGTTAATCTTTGATCCTCATCAAATCTCTTTCAAAACTCTTATTGTCTAAGATTCCAAGCTGTGTTGCTTAGCTCCACCCATCCTCAGCCACTTACGTGCCTATTTCTGGGTATCAGACTTCTGATTTGACAGCATAAGGTCAGAGTCAGCTTAGAGCCTGCACTGGGCAAGTCACAGATTTATTTCCTCGGTTTCCCCTTTCAAGCTGGGTGAGAGTTTTGGCATCCATTAGATGGAGCTTTATTACTTGAACAATGAGGATAATAGTACTAGGCACTGAGCAGAGTTACTTTAGATGGAGATGTGAAAGCCTTAGAGCATTCAGCAGGGCTGATAACTAAGAACACTTTCAGAGATGGTGAATTTCTTTCAGCCACCAGCTTTCACTGCCTTCCTAAGGACAACGTGTGGTTCCATGATCCAGGTGTCTTGCTGTCTCCATCTCTGTCTTGATTCCCATAACTTCAACAGAAAAAAAAAAAAAAAAAAAAAAAAAAAAGAAAAAAAAGAAAAAAAAGTATGAAGTATGGGCTGAGATACTGTGCTCTGAGGTAGGGGATATTTTGGCTCAAGGGTGGGGAGCTATATCTTTTAATTATTTATTTATTTAGACAGAGTCTTGCTCTATAGCTCAGGCTAGCCTGGAAGTCATGCCCTTCCTGTATAAGTGTCCCGAGTGCTACGTTTACAGTATTGGGTTCTGTCTTCCAGGTGGGTGTTCCCGTCAGTAACAACATTAAAGCTAACATTGAAAAAAAAAAGAGGACATTGGAGTTCATTAAATATATGAAAATGGACAAAACGGGAGAAGGGAAATAATGAAGAGAGGCTTGATTGTAAAAGTAATTGCAGGCATTTATATTCATGGCTTTTCATATGTAATTAGCATGCCATTACACAGCAATGATACACATTAGATACACCACACCGCTGACTTCATTCCATCCTAACAGTAAGTTGAGTGTGTGACCCTTTCCTGTTTGGGTTGTATTTGCAGAACAATTAGAGCAGAAACAATTCCCATGAGACAATATTGATGTATAGTCGTCGTTTTAAACTTTCCACCCATGAAACAACATTCAGAGGGATGTTAATTTTACTGTTCTGATGAGAAACTAAGGCTAGGGGTATAGAAATGAGCTTCAAAGCATCAGGGTACTTGAACCCTTTGCAGGCTTTGCTTTGGTGCTATGGGCATCTGCGATCTGTAGGAAAAGTTTAAGCCGCTGATACAAATGCAGTTAATCAGAGACATGAAATTGTGAAGAGATGAATAGCAAAAGTCAAGTCAAGATTTGTGGGTGTGGGCACGAATTCTCCAGATCCTGGGGCAAGGACATAGCTTCTCATTTGCCCCTGAAGTCAAATTTTCTTAAATATTTACTGTAGATGTTTGTGACCACCTACATTTTGTAGTCCATAGGCTTCCTTCTTGGTCCAAGTAGGCATGGAGACCTCATACCAAAAGCCTTTGTCCATCTCAAGACCAAACAGAGCCAAAGCCAAACAAACTGCAAAGCAGAGTATGGTGAACCCCTCGCTATTATGTCATTCTGAGGTCATGGTTCTGGGGTTCCTCTTCAAGGTCTGGAGGTCAACTAATGAATCATACTTAAAAGGAAGGGATGGTGGTACAACCAAGGCTTTAAAACCCCACTGAAGTCTTTCCCACCCTTCGGTTTTTCTTGAGATTCTCTCCACCCTCCTGCCTCAGCTTCCCTATTGCTAAGACTGCAGGGAGCATCTCTAAACCCAAAGTGCTCTGAAGGTTTTAAAAGAGCCAGCCTGCACTATCCTCTCGAAGGGAAGGGTGGTTATTACCCATTTTTTTGTAGTGTAGCATGGCAGTTACTTCACATACCCTGAAAACACTGTAGCAATCACTCAATGAATAGTGCACAATTAATTTATGAACAGGAAAATTACATGCAATCTGCTACTACGTTAATAAGTCTGTGGCTTTCATTAGTAGGTAGACCAATTTTGAGCTTTATCAACCACAATTGTTGAAATTGAAATGGAAATAGCAACATTTGTTTTTATTCTTCTTATACAAATGACTAATTATCTTCCTCTGGGTAACGATAATTAACAAATTCCCTCCTGTGTTCCCTATCCATGCGCAGCTGCTACTCAAGTGATCACAAAGGCTTGGTTTATATGATGACATTAAGCTCCCAACTTAGGAAGTATATTAACTACATGGTATTGCCTGAGCCTATTAATTCTAATTTATGCCTCAATAAGCTTCTCACACTGAGAGCAACATTTATTTAAATGAATTGAGTGAGAGAGAAAAATGATTATATATAAATATATATGTGTATATATAAATATATATGTATATATATACAGATATATACACACGCATGTGCGTGTGTGCGTGTGTGCGTGTGTGTGTGTGTGTGTATGTGTAGGTATGTAGAGAATGAATTACCATGTGCAAGAATTCTCTGCTCTTCGTGTTAGAGCAGAGCATACGCCTTGATGTGTTTGAGTGAATTTGAAAAGAGCAGCTCACCCGTCATCTTGGATTTTCGGTCATTCTTCCAGCTAAGCAGGATCAGGCATGTACTATGTGGGCCTGGTTTTGGGACTGAAATGTGGTCAGATCATTACCCACCTTCTTCCTGGGGCTCTTTTGACTTACATGCTTGAACACGACAGGCAGGGACCCTGTAGCGTGTGGGCCACTGCAGAGTAGGATGCAGTAGTGCCTTTCTGTGTTCACGCTTCCATCCGGACAGATACCTTTCTTTCACATCGTCTGGGTAACAGTCTCATTAAGGACAAGGACCAGGCCCCTATTTTATTCAAAGCAATGATTGGCTGACTGTTGTGTGACCAATCAGTGCTTCCTGGATGAATGGAGAGTGGCTCAGAGAAAGGAGGCTTGAGGCTCATTTGTGGTGCCCGAGCCTCTGCGCTTTCAGAAGTAGCTGTATTTGTACTCATATTAGCTCAGGATGCTGGTAAGTGCCCTCATTATCTCTTTCGCATTATGGGAACTGTTAAATGCAACGATGCTCCGCATGTGTGTAAAGGGCACATCAGGTAGCCCCAGTGAGGAGAAATTCAGCAACGCCTCTCTACAACTTCAGTGATGTGTATTTTCTTTGCTGTAGTAAACCTGAGTATTGGGAAGTAAAGCTCAATTAATCAATTTAAAATAGAGAAATATCCTTCTGCATACATTTCTTGGAATGTGAGAAAATGCAAAAAAACAGACCTAGAGTTCCAATGAGTGAAGATGTTGGTGCCAGTTGCATGTCCCCGGACCTAGTGCTTCATTTACCAAATTGAGAAGCCAAGTGTTTGCCAATTCTACAGTCACACGAACACCGACCCCTACATTAAACATAAAACTGAGGCATCGTCCTTGCAGCAGGAACACACACTCCTAAGTGTGAGGAGAAAAAAGAAACCAGAAGAAAGCCTATCAAAACAAGTATACATTTAGTTGTGTGTGTGTGTGTTTTTTTGTCACTTTGTTTCCATTTTCCTGCTTGCTAGCAGATTCATTCTCTCTTCGTTCCTCAATTCCTTTGGGGGGAGAGTTCCTGACCCTGTCTGTCGGTCTCCTCCCTCTCCACCTGCCCCGCCTAGAGCAGATTGGACCATGATGGACACCCCGCTCAGGCTCAGCAAATTGCATTCTTTCCTCCGGGAGTTTATGCTTGAGAATTCAGAGAAAGCAAGTCTATTTATATTTACATGCATGAGGCAAGTTTAAGGGGGATGCAAATCAGCAGGTCTTCTTTCCCTAGTAAGAAGAAAGCAAAATTTCACACACACACACACACACACACACACACACACACACACACACACACACGTATGTATATACACACATAAATAAAGAAAAGCATTCAGCAAAAAAGAAAGAAAATAAAAGAAAAGAACCCAGGAGCTCAGGAGACCCCAGAGAAAAACAATTTCCAGTGGTTTGCCGTTCTTGCCTCTATCCTTCCAGAGGGTGGGTGGGTGGCACGTCAGTTGTTCTTTGGCCATTAACACAGGATTTTGTCCTCAGTTTCTGCTGCTTACAATCAGGTGGAAGTAAATAAGATGCCTTACTCTCAGGTGTTCTTAAGGATACGTGTAAGGAGAATGCATCGCCACAACATATTTTGGTTTCTTTTCGAGTTAAAGCTTCACTCTGTAGTAGCTCCGACTGCTCTCCAAATTGCACATTTTCTGGCTCAGGCCCTGAGTGCTGGCATTGCAGGCATACCTTCCAGACCTGACAAGAGACGCTTGCAATTATTTTCCCGCTAATTAGCATGTGGAAGTCACAGGTATCCTTATAGCATGTTCACATATGCTTAGTTTTGCTTGCTCCTAGCCACGCCCACCTAGCCCCACCCCGCCTAACCATGCCCCTCCTAGCCACGCCCCCTCTACAGGCCTTTACCCCCCCCATCTCCCTGAGCCTCCTTGCTTGTACCCTCCCACCCCTACTCTGACTGTCTCACTTCCACAGTCCATGCCTTCTACTCCCACTCTCCTCTCCCTCCTTAAAGCCTCTTTCTCCACCTTCATGACTTGTCCCCACTCACACCCACTGCCACATAAAGACACACACAGAACGACTGGAAGCCAGGATGCTTGTATGAGAGACAACATGCAGTATTTGCTTTTTGATCCAGGTCCCTACACTTTCTTGAATATTCCATTTTTTCCACAAGTGACTAAAATTCCCTGTGTGTATGTACCAGATTTGACATGCTCTTTGTAACAAGTAAAAGAGATCACTGATGACTATGAAATTAATGTTTTGTCTGATCTTATTTTCTTCCTTTTCAGAAGCGTCGATGGTGTCATTTGGCTCTAACATGCAGTATTTGTAAACTTAGGAAAATGTAGTGTGGAAAATTTGAGTTTTAAAATGTAGTAGGAAGAAAAATCCATGGCTGTAGGTTATGTCATTAGCCTTTTATTTTTCTCATTTCTGACACTGTCTGACTGCTGACCTTCACTTTTTGGCTTAACCAGACAAAAATTAGGTGTATCATTATCCAAGCATCAGCTGTATTTTTTGCATATAAGATACTTATTTATTTTTATTTATTATAATTTATTCATGTTACATCTCGATTGTTATCCCCTTGCTTGTATCTTCCCATTCCCACCCTCTCTCCCTCTTCTGCCCTGTTCCCCTCCCCTAGACCTCTGATGAGAGTCCCTTCTTCCACACCTTCTGATCTCACTCAGCCTATCACGTCTCTTCCAGATAGCGTGCATTGTCTTCCTCTGTGTGCCCGCATGGTCTCCCTGGCAAGGGGAGGTGATCAAATCAGGGGCACCAGAGTGCATGACAGAGGCAGCCCCCACTCCTCCCACAACCGTGGAGAATGAGCTGTCTATTGCGTGTATCTGAGTAAGGGTTCTAGGTTCTCTGCATGCATTGTCCTTGGCTGGTGCAAGAGTTTGTGCAGTGCCTCCCCTCCCCAGGGTCCAGATCTGCCCGTCTTGATGGTCTCCTTGTCAGGTTCCTGACATATTGATGGAAAAAAGATCTAATAGCAGAGGAAATTCTCCACAACACATTGGTCAGTTAAAGCATAGGTAGGTAAGAGGACAATATGCACACATTAAAAGTCATGGATAGTCAAACTAGCCTGGAAAGGATTAGGCCTTAATGTTAGCTGTCAAGTATTTGGGCAGCGTTCTCAATCTTCTCCCTGGATTCCACCAGGAACAGGAACTGAAAAGGGGAGCGAGATGGAACAAGGGTCACGTGGGCTGCTCACCTGTGGGACTCTCCCTCCTCCTGTGTTGTCTGCACTGGGTGTGGAGTGCCGGGGGCTAGAGCAGATAGAGAGAGAGAGATGGCCCAGAAGTGAATATTAGATTATAGGGAATCTGGAAAGCAATCCAGTCTCAGTGTTCTCATTTGTAAAGGGATGGAGTTGTTGGGCACAGAATGGGAGAACTTTGAAAGGATCATTTAGCAGAGTGGCTGTGTCAAAATCAATGGGCAAGCGGTTTTTTAAAAAATTGTTTCTAATGGTGATACTCATAGCTTTCAAAATACATGTTTATAAATCTGTTACTTATCATTGCCATCGCTCATGTACATAACACAAATTTTGGCTGCCATTTGTCTTTCTACCTGACTTCTCCTTTCAATATCTCTATCAACCCCAAAAGCAGTTTAATAAGTGATCTTAAAACTTTAAAGCTCATACACATGGCCAGAGGATCTTACCGAAGGACAGATTCTGACTCTGTAGGCGTGGGTTGGGGCCAAAGACCCGAATTTCTAATAGGCTTCCATGTGAAGTTAGCTGTCTTTACCCAATAACACAGTTACTAGCAAGTACCATGTTGACCCAGCTCCAATCCAACATCTCTGTAGGGTCACACCAGCATCCCCACCTGAATGGCTTCCCAGGAATTCTTGAAGCATGTTATGTATACTTCTTGTTTAACCCTCTAGTGGTCTGAATGAGAATTGTCCTCTGGAAGCTCTTGAATGTGTAGTCCCCAGTTGGTGGTACTGTTTGAGAGATCATAGCCCTGTCTGCTTCCAGACTGTTCTCTCCACTCTGTGCTCAGGCTTAAAGAAATGAGCTCCTGGCTTCCACATCCCACTGCGATGCCTGCCTATTGCTCCTCTCCATCCCTGTCATGATGGGCCTCTTACCCCTCTGGAACCATGAGCCAAAACAAACTCTTTCTATTGCAAATCTTCCTGACCATGGGATTTTTGAAAAAAAAGTCAACATCAGTATAAGCCCTTATCAGCCTGCACTAGCATCACGGACTGTGACACTGTGCACTCCTAACTCAGCTTGACTTTGGAACCTATCAGCTCCAGCACCGTGATGTGAATTTTGTTTGTTTGTTTCTTTTTTTATCTCTGCCCATCTCTAATTGTGGAGTTATTGAGCTGGCTGAAAAAGCATAACAATGATACCAGAAACTGACATCATTCGACAAGAATATTAACTTAGACGTTGCCAACTTAAGTTTCAATTAGTGAGAACTACTGAAGGCAGTAGGCAGGTAAGGTATTCCAAATGCCAACACTTAGTCATTATTTCTGTAAAGTGCACGGTGCATTATCAATGCAGAGTAGGGTGGTGTGCTGGGCGGGATGATGAAGACGGTCTTAGATTGTTTGTATTCTAAACTCAATTGACAACATGGAGAGTAATTTGCTTTTCCAATTCTAAGTCTCCTAGGTCGTAATTTAAATAGAGCTTCTGACTGGACTAGAGTCCAGGGTAGATACCCTGAAGAAGATTGAACACATAATTAGTAGTTTTGGAGGTAATGTGGTCTCAATTCTGCTAAAATTATTCAGGAAGTAAAACTCAAGGCACTGAAGAAGGAGTGGAGGAGGTCACCCCGCTCTGGACCACTTTGCTTGTGGACAGCAGCCACTTGTGCTTCTTGACTGTGGAAGTTGTTCAGCCTTGTCATTGGCCATCTGTCATATAAATGTAGCTTTCCTTCCAGGGAATAATTGGTGTCTCATTTCAGAACTTTACGTTTCCTTTAAAAACCCACTCAGAGTACACAGGGCTCATTAGGGCACCCTTAACTACCCTACCACACACTAAAAGTAGATAATTGGCCATATTGAAAAACTTTCCAACACTTGGCCTCAAACCTTTACTGTTTCTAGCACATTCTCATGAAGAAGTCATTTGGGGAGACTCAGCAATTATTGTTTTCCAAAAGTGGTCCCAGTGGACATGAGGTGGATACCTAAGTCTTTTAATTTAGTTTCTGTCTCTTGAGCTTGGCATCCAATATCAGCGACAGAGTAAACAGCATTTTCCCAAGAGTGACAGGGTCAGCTGCTTTGGGAATGTGGCTGTGACCTCTCTGGTGGATTATCATCCCGTAGGCTGCATCCAAGTCCGTGGAAAGGTAAGCGTTCTTTTCGTAAGTGCGAGTTGCTTTGGAACATGGTTCAATTTGTACTGATAAAACTGGAAGTCTATCCTGGGCGCGCTGCCTCAAAGGGCACAGGGTTGCTACTTTGGGGGCAAAGTGATCTGTCATGTCAACACCATCAGGACAGCTAAGCTACTGGGTTTAAGGAAGGGTGAATGCAAGTCTTGAACCTGGTTGTTTTGAGTAAGCCACAAAGATAGGAAGTTTTCAATCCAGGATTCCTTTCTGAAGTTAGAAACATTCAGTGCAATTCCACAGGAGTCCGTGTAATCAGGTTAATATGGCTTGCTACCTTCATTCCCTAAACACCAGTGGTGTGTGTGTGTGTGTGTGTGTGTGTGTGTGTGTGTGTGTGAGTGAGAGAGAGAGAGAGAGAGAGAGAGGGAGGAGATGATTCTGTTAGGCAATTTACTTACTGTTCAAAGTGGCTGGAAGTTATTCTAGTACAGATGCAAGAGAAAAAAGTCTGTTGAAGCATGCACCATCACCACGGACAAGGAAAATTCACCCCAGTCTCTTTGGAAATGGCATACATCAAGTGTGGAGTAGTTAGGTGTATGAAACATGCTAGCCTTTGATTCCTAGTGGATGAAACGATTTTTTATAGGCCCTTTAGCTATGACTTTAGCTTCATGTCTGGATCATTGTTTTTAAAGTAGCTACTATTGATGTGTTAGTGTTCTTACAACCTCATATTTTTTTACTTCACAAGAAATTTTTATAAAACGAATTGGAGCTACCAGGTATATATAAAATAGCATTTTCCGAAGCCCTAAGAGCTATCACTTACAATATTTTCTGCTATTCTAAACACATATTCTAACTCAAAAGTGATTTTCTAAAGAGTATGTTCTTTACTTTGTAGTGACGAAAGGCTTTTGTCCCTAGTCATTGGAAAATAGGACCCAGTCAAGGACATAACAAGAAGACCCACAAAGCCAACTAACCTGGGCTCATAGGTGCTCACTGAGATTGAACCCACAACCAGGGAACCTGCATGGGTCTACCTAGGTCCTCTGTGTATGTGGGTTAGTTGTGTAGCTTGGTCTCTCTGTGGGACTCCGAACAGTGGAAGCAGGGGCTGCCTCTGACCCTTTTGCTTGCTTTTGGGACCTTTTTCCTCCTACTGGGTTGCCTCACCTAGCATTAATATGAGGGGAGGTGCCTTCTATTACTGTAACTGATATGCCATGTCTGGTTGATATCCATGGGTGGCCTGCCCTTTTCTGAAGAGAAAGAGAGGAGGAGTGGATGGGGGACAACAGGCAGAGAGGGAAGGGGTTGGAGGAAGAAGAGGGAGGGGAAACTGTGGTCTGGATGGAACATATGAGAGAAGAAGAAATAAAAAAATGAGGAAAATAGCCCCTAGTACCAAAGTCTGAAGAAAGATAATATCTGAGGGAAAAATTATATTTTAATAAAATAATTTTTTGAAGTTGGTCATTACAAAGACACACATTTGCTGGGCCCTCATCATCATAATTATTATAGGCTGATATTTTGAGGTTTACTTTTTTGGCAGCTGTGAAATAAGTTTATTTAGCAACAAATTCAACTTCCAGAAGCTCTTCTGTAGATGTCATCTTTTCACAAGTTGTGGACTTGGGGACACGTGCCATGACTGTTTCTATACTGCTAGTCTGCAGAAGTTCTAGAGTGTGCCCCACACATGGCAGGTCAGTTCACAGTGCTAGAGCTCTGCCACAGCTCACTGTCTGTTGGTTGCCACAGGAAGTACACTCTTGGTGTGGTTCTTGGGTCAGGCTGTGCTACCTGGACTTTCAGTAAATGAGTGCCACCATTCCCTAACTGGACCCATAGAGAATGTGTAACGTATGTCCTGTGTGGGCCATATGGGATCGCAAGTGACGCTGGAATAACATGGAATAGCAAGCCATGTGATGACGTCAGTAGAGCATGTTGATTGTGTTAGGGGAGAACTCTTAGCGACAGAGGTCTTCGCCAGTGAAGAACGCAGTGGAGAATGTCGCAGACTCCCTCCTGTGTGGACTGTCACTCTTGCGGAGGAAGTCCATATCTGCTCTCATGCCTGGTGGTCTCAGGAGGCTTCAGGAAATAGCGTTTATCTGGGCTTTTGTTGAGTTCTGAGTGGCAGGTGTGGGGACATCACCACTACAAAAATGATCCAGCAAGTAGACAAGCCGTGTTAATAGCTACAAACTGTATTTCCTCCCAGGGTTTTGAATATAGTTTTAACTCACCAACATTCATTTGTGAAGTTTCAACACAAATGTACCTAATTTCTCTCTTTCTTTCTTTCTTTCAGGTAGGATCTCACATTGTAGCCCTAGCTAGCCTGGCATTAGTTAAACAGTCCAGTTTGGCTTCAAGTTTGCAGCAATCCTTCCATCTTAGTCTGCCGAGTGCTAGGGTTACAGGCAGCAGCCATCCAGCTTGCCTGAGTAAAGATGTAAAGTGTTGAAGAGAGAGGTGGCAGCGTCTAGAAGTAAGTGTTACTCTGTTGGGGTTCTTCTGTGTGATTGTTGACAAGAACTTCCTGTTTGCCTTCTGCAGCACAGGCTTCAACTCCTTGTTTGCAGAGACCCATCATGCATATTATATTTCTAAAAACACTAGAAATTTCCAGTTTAAAAAGGAATCATTTTTGTTAACTTTTAAAATAAAGAGTTCTATTGGGATATAATTGATATACTTTAAAATTCATAATTTTCATATGTGCCTGCATTTTATTGGTGAGTTATCAAATTATATATACATATATATGTACATATATATATATATGTATAAATAACAAAAAATAGAAAATACATTTTAGAGATATACTACACCACTGTTGCTTCAAATCCCTGGGGGAGACATGAGAAAATGTCTGTTCAACTCCAGTAGCAGATAGGGCACTAGTGGCCAACCAAAGAAGTGATTCCATTCAAGCCTAGCTTGGGGAACCAGTGCCTTCAACTCGGGTTACCTACAGGAGGAGCATGAAGGAAAGACTACATAGGGTAGGATGGGCAAGTTATGGGCACCTCTACCATCAAAGAAATACCTGCCGCCATAATTGTTAGCAGCTCCTATAATACTTGGGGAGGGGTGGGATCTCATATGTTCAGGGGTTGGCTCAGTTTCTTTTGTGTTTGACCAGCAAGTAGATGAGAGCACACCTCCGTATGGTTGTAATTTTGCATAAGAAAATTTCTTGTCCTTTAGTCATAGCTAAAGTATGTTTAAGCATATTTCCAAAGACAGAGTAGATGGTAGAAACACAGAATCCTTTATGTTACCACTCACCCAACATGACCATGGTGAAAGTCTTCAGAGAAGCAACAGTCCACAATGGCTAGTGAAGAGCTTAGATCGGAGCTCAGGTGCCGGTTGCTAGCTGTGTAGCTGTTGGTTTTGTCAACGCTTAAATGCATTTAATTATTAGGGAGTCCAGAACACATAGCACTGGATGAGTGGTTTGAACGATAGACATTTTTATGTCCCCACAGTTCTGTAGACTAGAAGTCTGAGATCAGTGGCCTTAGCTCTCAAGTATTGCATCTTGACTTGAAGAAACTCTCCATTGGGCTTTCACGGTCTTTGCACCTGTGTCCAACTTCCTTTTTTTTTTTTTTTTATAAGGACACCAGTTAAACTGGGTTAGGGTCCACCCTAATGGCTTAACTTAATCCTAATTGCCTATGCTGAAATACAGACATATTCTAGAGTGTTGGGAATTGGGTCTTGAATGTGGCTGTATAACGCTCCCACAACAACGGTGAGTCAATAATGTTCACCTTCTGGATTTATTTCTAAGAATTTATTGAGATGTTATACAGAAAGCACCAAAGCATGGTGTGAGGCACAATGAAGTGCCAGGGTTGCTACATTAAGACCTGCCTTTGTTGGTGACAAAATTTCTAGGAGACGTTAACTTTTATAGTACTATTTTTAAAGGACTGTTTGCCGCCCAGGTGACCGTCATCAGTATAGGTCTTCATCACACTGTCTCACCATCCCAGTTCCCTTTTTGTCAGCGTTCCCTCCCAGCCAACTCTGTACTGTTAGCCCGTGTTTTTCACCCTCTTGGCTACCATGCTTCTTCTTCAGAGCATACTGAAGAGGACCGAGTTTTCTTTTATGGTCTCTTCATGTTTTTTTCCCCCTGCGAGATATTTTATAGGTTCAGTTCACACACATTTTTAACAACTTGCCTCTGAATATATCAACCTCACATGCTAATAAACGTTTAAGGCCTCATTTGTAACTCATTAGGATAACAGCTAGCATGTATAATTATCTTTCTGGAATCAGAGTTGAGCTAAAAGGGGAAATGCCTTTCTCCTGTAATCTCAATATGGAGTTTCCGGATTCATCACTCTGAAGCAGAACCAAATTTCATTCCTCCAGAATGTGTCACTGCTAGTGTCTTCCCCTTCCATCATGATGCAGGGTAAACTCTAGAGTAACTCTGTCTAGCAACAGAGAACCATAGAATTACTGACAGAGATGGTATTCCAACATATTTCCTAAAGTATTTTCTCTGTCAATGAAAGAAAAAAATGAGTAAGGGGAAAAAAACCCCCAGTCATTAGAATATATGTCTAAACAGAGCGAGGGCTAAGCTTCAGATAGACCATACCCTCTTACTCTGAGAGACACTTTTATTTTTCATTGCCACTCGTAGACCTATTACGCCTTAAAACACTGAAGGAATTAATTACCATTAAGTTAGACAATTGATTTTCTTTAAGACACATAACATTTTCTAGAACTCTGAAAACACTTGTTGTATTGGATAAAATGAATTTTGTCATTATATAAGTTACATCTAAACTTTCTTTCCAGTGGAAGAGTTAGGATAAGAAGGACCAAAACTGGTTTTTGTTAAGGAAGATGCCACTTTTATCTCATGGTATTTCTAGCCTGCAGTTTGTCAAGTTTCCATAGGATGTTGGCAATACAGCTTGGCTTTCCATATTGCATGCCTTTCTGGTTTTGATTAGTCATTTGCTCTTTTTCTTTAAGGATTATTATTATTATTATTATTATTATTATTATTATTATTATTACTATTATTATTATTATTATTATTATTATTGTTATTATTTACAAAGGGAGGCACATGTGTCCACACTTTCAGGATGGAAAGTAGACTCTGAAAGATAATTTAGTCCACTGATATTCATTCTATGATTTATAAGGATGGATTCTGGAGTCTTTTTATTCAGTTCCAGCAGTTATTGATGAAACTTGTGGCAAAACTGCTTGTCATGTGCGTCACTCTGGGTTAAGAGAACCGAAGTTGTTGGACAGCTTCCTGCTGAAGGGTTGCTTTCATGTTTAGTGGCATTTATCATTATCTGGGGCCAGCTGCCTGACTTCTCCTCAGTGCTCTGTTTATGGGGTTTGGGCATCTATAAATGGAAACACTAGCTAACCAGAAATTATCGCCAGGGCTTCTGATAGTGTCCTGGGCTCTTACAACGTGGAATGCCTGGCACTATCTGACATGGAAGCATGTCAACTCAGCTTCTAGACAGAATCTGGACCTCCCTTTCTCCCACTCTCCTTTTTCCCCTCTCTCTCATTCTTTCAACATGGAATTGGAAGAGCATGAACAAGGAAGCTCACTAAAGAAGAACGTGAATTTAAAGGAGAGAGTGACGGTAAGATGCCCGGGAATTTGCAAACTCAGGTTTAAAATCTGGCACAGCTGTCACAGATTAGAAAGCTTGTTACCCTGTCTCAGTTTCCATTTTGGGCCGGTCAATAATCTTGAAATTAATGAGCTCTCTGGCTTTCTTGAATCTGATGTAATAAACATCTACATAAAATTTCATTACTGGGAGGTGGGCAAACTTGATTTGAATGATATATTCTCCCTCCTCTTCCAAAGCTGACGTTGTTTACCCTGATCCTTTGCCATGCATGACTTATTGTTTTACTTATTATTGATACAAGGAGCAGTGAATGTTCAAAGACCAATTTCCTGGGGGGAATACAAGGGTTAATCACAAAAGAAAGGTTTGTAGAGTATTTTAATGTCTTATCATGTTTGTTTTATGAACATAAGCTAAAGTTTACTCATTATAAAAAACTGGATTCGCTTATCTCTTTGCCATATAAGTTGTAAAAGCAGCGTTACTTCAACACCAAGCAATTAACTATAGTCACTATTACTTTCTCCAACACGATGTGTGTTTTACTCCCCAGTACAATGTGCCATGCATGGTCCATCTACTGGGTTTAGGTGCATAACTTTGCTTTTACGCTTACTGTGGTTACAGAGCTAATGGTAGAATTATTCATGCCTCATTTTTAACAGCAACAAATCACAAGGCTAAGCCATAAGGACTCTAATAAGGTCCAACGTGTATTATTATATTGTTCTGGATATCGGAAGTTAAGGATTATATACTGATATTAAAAATTTAAAAAATGAAAAAAGATATTCTCACTTGAAAAATTGTGAAGAATGTTAAAAATTCAAGATCTTAAAAACATTTTGGGTAAAATATAACGGTCTCTTAAAAGACCTAGATCATCATTATTTTGAGTCATAATTGTGGAAACCGTGTAACATATAATGACCACAGACTTCTTTTTGACTTTATTGTGTTAAAGAAACAACTATAGATTTTGAGTAGAAATATCTGCACAGAAGTTCTTGCTACTCAGATTCTAAATGGAAAAAAAAAAACCTGGGATTTTGTTCAGTCTTTTTCAACTTCAGTTAGCTTACTTGTAAGATAGGGAACAGAAATAACTAGTTTGAAGAGTTTTGTGAAAATTAAAAGCAGTAATGTGTGCATTGAAGTCTCTTGCATTGGTTTGGTTTGACTTACTTAAAAAGCACATACCCCAAAGATACACGCATATGCATACATGCACACAAAATCACATACACACATGCACACACATACTCACAGATGTATACAAAGACATGCGCATGCACACACACAAACAAATTATAAAAAGACAAAGTAAGATTCATTTGAAAGTAGAAGGAAAATTCAGATATTCTAAGTCTAAGTGCTGAGTGTTTTAACACCTTGATAGAAAATATGTGGGTAGAGTGTTGGTACGAACTGGAGTCAACTCTAACCCGAGTTAGCTTTGCAAACAAATATAATAGACCTGGGGCAAATGTACAAGGTGAAAATGACCTTTTCTTATTTGACATGATTTGATGCATTAACATCTCACTTTCAGAAGGTCAGACATCTTACATGCCCCAGTCTACCTAGAAAACAACTATAAATCTAAAAGTTAGGAAAAAAAAAAAAAGCCCCCTTGAGGAGCCACTGTCCCACAGCTCATGAACATGACTTTGTGGCAGAGGCCTAAGGCTAATCTCTCATTAATTTCCATCAGACTGGAGGACAGCATGGCAGAGGACGAGAAAGCGCAGGCCTGCTTAGCTTGCAGTGTAGAGGCAGCTCTCAGGGAGAAGAGGAACCCACAAAGGCTGGCGAGACTGATGTGGACAGCCTAGCAAGCTACATATCTCAGACATCTTTCAGATCCTGGTGTTCTGATGGTACTGATACCATGAAAAGATGAATCCATAGTCAGTGTTTATTGCAGAAGAGAGCTGGGAAACGTGTAATACATCTTAGAAAAAAATTAACCCAAACATAGTCAATATACAGTTGTTTTGTGTATATGCATGCAAACATATCTGTGGTTGGATCACTGATTTCTTTGCCAGTGTCAACATTTAGTTTAGTTAGGTTGCTAAATAAAAGTTTTATATGGAGTTCACTTTGTTCTGAAAATTATTCACTATATTATTATAAATAGAAATATTTTTTAAATTATCTTTTAAAGAGGAGAATTTTTTGATACAAAAATACTTCAATACTGTACCTTATAATAGTCTCATCTGCACCTTGCTTAAAGTTGTATTTTTTCTTCTGTAAAGCAACATACACAGTTTCACCTACCATTTTAAGCTAATAACTGTATGAATAAATAAGAAAATCACCAGCCTGAAGCATTTTGAAAGACATCAATTTATTCTACTAGAGATAGACAAAACTAAAGTGGTGGTCCTAACTACATGGTGGATGAATTAAGTTTCTACTATTGGGGGGAGTGTGTGTGTGTGTGTGTGTGTGTGTGTGTGTGTGCCTGTTCATATGTTTCAAACATGTGTGGATGCACAAACAGCTGTGTTTCTGTGTATGTGGAGAGCCACATTTGATGTTGGATATATTTCTCAGTATCTTAGCCTAACTTTACTTATTGAGAGAAAATCTATAGCTAAACCTGGAGCTTGCTGATTCCTGTTGGTCTGGCCAGCCAGCTCGCTCCAGGGACTCCTCACTGCTGCCTCCACAAGTATTGAGATTAAAGGAAGGGGATCCGTCTGTCTGACTTTGATGTGGGTGCTGGAGATTGGAACTCCATTGTCGTGTATCAGTGTGGCAAACCTTTCCTCCACCGAACCATATTTTCATATCCACCTATTTTTAAATGTTGACTTTTCTTTTTGCCCTGAAGTTGTTGCTCGCTGGTGGCTAAAAGTAAAGATTTCTGGGTGCTACTTTCTTTTTCATCTGGTTAATAATCTGAAAAAAAAATAATGATGTTCAGATCTTTCAAAGCTTTTTACATCTGTCAGTGCTGAGTAAAGTCAGTGATAACCAGGTGGACATCATATGGAACTTTCAAACAGTGTTATGAAAAAGCAGTTGACGTGGATTTACAGTTCCATTTTAAGACCTTGAGGTATGAAGTATGCTGATATTTCAGTTATCAAACCTGCAAAAGCTGATTACACTAAAGATAAGGTTTCTGGAATGTGATGGGGGAGGGGGAGGAGGAGGGGGATGGAGGGGCTATTTGTGACCTACTTCCCTGTGGTCATTTCACAGATGCTAGTGCTGAATGGATCTTTGTTTTTTTTCTGTCCCATGTGTGTCTCCAACTGTGCTCCTGGGAACTCTGGTTTTTTTGAATGACATGCTCCAAAGGTGGTTCTGGTTGTACTCAGGAACCTTCAGAAAACACTAGTGAATGTACTTTTTGAGACATATCGTATTTAACATAAGCCAGTGGGATTCCCTGGAGCTTGACGTAGTGTAGTGTTTCTTAAGCACATGGATGCATGTGACGTGTCTTAACATGCTTGCCAGGTCAGTGGAGTGTTCTGAGGATCTGTGTGCTCTGGGATGTAATTAGGAGATTGTATGTTAGCATGGAAGTTAGTCTTTGATTTCATTTATAACTTGCATCTCATAGAACAGTAAGTTCAAGCAAGGTGTCACAAAAATCTATAACACAAGGCAATTTTGGAGTAGTTTACAATAGCTGTTAATTTCTTTTTAGTACGTATTAATAAATAATCAAAACCAGTGCAAAATATCTCAGCTGTTCTTCAGAATAACTCTTATTTAGACTGTAGCGTGTTAGCAAGAAGGTTACTTACATTTACGGTAATTGAAGTATTGAAAAGAAACTATTCATATATTAAGACAGTAAAAATAGTCATGTACCTTAGGGCATTCTAACATAATGTGGTCAAAGAATAAAAGCAACTAAATGGCACGCATAAATCTATTAACCCCTACTGTGATATTGTGATGCGTCTCAAGAGACAATCTTACTGTCCCAAGTATTAAGGCTCAAAGATACCACACAATTGGAACAGCAGAACATGCGCTTTAACTCATTTTTATATTCAGACTTGTTAGATGAAAAGCCAGACTGTGGTCAGTTCTGGGATGCTGTAAATACTGTTTAGGAAAAGGAGCTCTCTGGGGAAGTAAATAAGGCATCTGGCGATTAGAATTCTAACAGGATAACGACATAAGAGTATGGAAACTTAAATTTTGCTTTTCACGTTTAGTCCTTGGCTTATTTTGAATTTAAAAGTGACTTATTCAACAATATATACATTTATATATTACATCACAATATATATATTTTACTTCAGAGAGAAGTTCATTTTGGTTTGTTTTGGATACAATGAAAACAACACAATTAAAGTATTAACCATTGTGAGTAAAATCGGAAGGACTATGCCTTTAAAATTTGTGAGAACCCAGGGAAGTATAGCTCTTTAAGTAAAAGTAATAGCTCCATCAATAGAAGGAAAATTAATTACTAAGAGCAGCCTTGTTAGCCAACAGAAAAGTATAGGATTGATGCTTTTGGTGTAATTCCTGATGTGACTATCTGATGAAGCTGTATTTTTTGCTGGGTGTAACATAGGTAGGAACAGTCTTAGGAAAATAGAGTTTTCAAATCAGTGTGTTTCTGAATGACTATTTTGAACAAGGCAGAACAAATATAGAAAAGGCTCTGTCTTTAAGAACATCAGTATACTTTAATTATTTTAAGCATATTATGAATAATGAGCATAAATTTTAGTAGCTTGGAAATATTCTAAGCATACACAGTATAAACATTCCAATAGCTCATATAGATTTGTGGTAGCAAATCCATAATTATTCACTAGAATGTCTAAATATTGGCACAATTACAGAATGCTTCGTGCAGTGACATATTTTCTTAAAACATCTATTTGTTTTTCTTTTTAACCATGTCTTATTAGAGTTAATTTCCATCTATTATTCAATGCCAAAGAAGGCTGATGAAAGTTTTTGTTGCTGTTATTTCTGGAGTGTCACTTTCTAGGTGTGAGATGAGTGTTTCTTCTGATTTATACAATATTCCTCACAGGGAAGTGCTTATAATAAAAGAGTGTTACATTTCCGAATGTAAGGTGGCACTGCTGTTGGGTATTTAACAGGTTAAGCTTTGTGGTGTCAGCATACAGAAAAGACCCTGCCCTTGTCTTCGGCATGGGCTTGCTTGTTTTGGAAACCGTATTTCATTCACGTCTTCACCACGCACAGTGAGCACATGGCCTGCTGTGCCATGTGTTGTGATTTCACTGATGAAGTGGCCTGGCGTGGCCATTCTGTCTGATCACTTAGTGGGTGTGATTAATTTATACCTGCATCTCAATTCTTATGCTGTTGCTGTGTGTGTGTGTGTGTGTGTGTGTGTGTGTGTGTGTGTCTGTAAGTATATGTGTATTTGTTTTATGTGCATATGTGTGTGTTTGTGTGCATATGTGTGTATGTGTGTGTGTGATGGACATGGTGGGCATTCTAACATATTTAACAATGGCTGGTCTTATTTTTTAAAAACATTTTTTGGGTTGCCTACTGTGCATTCAACTTTTCAGCTTGGCACATCTTTCAGGGTGGCTCAAGCATCATTTTATTTTATATTTTATTTATTGGCTTCTTTTCTCCAAAGAGTGCCTGCATTCTTCAGCAAGTCAATATTCAAAGTACTCTTTGGAAAAAATTATTTTCCAAAACCAGAAAGGCAAATGCTACAGAAAGTTCCTCAGCTGGAGTGAACTTCAGGGTAGGTTTCTCTCCGTTTCCAGGCTCAGCGCCACTTCTAAATCTTAAGGGATGATGTTGCTAACTTATTTATTGTTATTTAATAATTCATTATTTTTGTTTCTGAGGGAAACAAAAGGTCCCTGAGAATCCACTAAAGAGGTTGTAGGATTGCTCCTTCTGCACTAGGTAGCAGATTTCCTGATTATTCCCAAACAGTGTTATGGGAAGAAGCAAGGCTTTCCACCATGTCACTTAGGAGCAGGGAGGGAAGTCTGGCTTTGCTTCATGTGGAGAGGTAAAGATACACACACTTCCACAGAGTCCAAGAGTTGTGTTTTCCATATGTTTCTTTTTCTTTCTTTTTTAAAAAGATTCATTTATTATGTATACTGTCTTTGCCTGCATGTATGCCTGTATGACAGAAGAGGGCACCAGATCACATTATAGATGGTTGTGAGCCACCACGTGGTTGCTGGGAATTGAACTCAGGACCTCTGGAAGAACAGCCAGTGCTCTTAGTCTCTGAGCCATCTCTCCAGCCCATGTTTATTTTTCTTAAGCTCACTTCCACCCTGACACGTTTCTAGCCCCTTCTCTTCTATAGCCAATAACAAATAAATAATAAAAAAAACTCAAAGAATCCAATGCCACTAAGTAAAGAATAGAGGGTGGTAAGATGCTGTGATGCAACGTGGGGGACTGAAGCCCTTCTGTGCACCTGTCAAGGCAGGTGACAGTGGGAAGACGATGAGCCCAGTGTTTTGAACCCATCCTTACCTGTCTGCAAAAATCCACATTAAGTGCCCCAGTGTGAATCTGGGGTGCCGATGAGGACTCTAAGAGGCTGCTAACATGATGGGTAGCTTCCTGGATCCTCCTCAAGGAGCCAGCCTTAGAAAAAACTGTGTTTATGTGACCTTCGACAAATCTCTTAACCTGTGCTTTCCTTATCTACAAAGTGAGAGGTCAGGTTGGTTTTTCAAGGAATGTTGCACTGTGTAGCATTTTATAAGTGTATGAAAAATGCCCTCTGGCTCTGTGGATTCAGTAAATCCTTTGCAAACATAAGCAATCTTGAGAAAGTTATTTTTTGGATGCAAAATGTGTGGGTAGAAGTTATTGCTATTAGAGGAAGCCTTTTTTAATATGAAATTCACAGTTCAGTACTCATGTATTAAACTGCATATTTTTGAAATGTTTTTGAGAAACAAAGATTCAAGAATTTGATGATGGGAGAATATTGTGGAGTAAGTGAAGAGAGGAAAATTTAAGGGTCTTGATATTTGTATAGAAAGATGAAAATAAAATAGTATCTTCTCATAACATTACACTATTGTGTTTTCATCAGTAACGAAACTTAGAACACATAAGATACCTGTTTTAAATGTAGTTTCCAAAATGGCTTCTTCAGCTGTGACTCCTTCTGTTTTGTAGTTTTTACCACCCCCTGCAAAGCACCTGACACAGATATCTCGGTTTGCTCGCTGCTTGCACTTTAATTTTAGCTCCTCAGCATCACAGCAGGTTGAGAAAAAAAACCGTGGGAGTACCAGAGTGACAAAATCTTCGCTCTCCTCCTCTGCCCCCCGCCCCTGGTTAACAAAAGCAAGGGGAGGTGAGCTAAGAAGTGAAACTGATAAGGAGCCAGATTTCTACTTTCTGGTTCAAGTCCAGTTCTTGAAGCCAACCAGCCTTTTGAGAACCACTGCTAATTAAAGCGGTGTCTGCTGATAATGTAAGTCCGGGATGCGCTGTTAGAGTGGCTCTTTTGATGTAGCTGTGTGAGATGGCGCATACAGAAGCGAGGCGGATGGATTGCAGGCTGTAACTCAGATTTCAAAGTGACAGTTAGAGTACACTGTATGAGGGGGGCGGGTACTATTTTGCAAGTTTTCTTCATTGAAATTACAATTATGTTCAGCCCCAAGCATGATTCCCCATAGGGGATGGGGATGAGGAACAGCCTATCCTCGGCATGGAATTATATTGCTGTACGACCTTCATGAAAACAAGGAGATGAGTTTGCAGATGATTTTTGGAGAATGGCTGTGGTTTAATTGCTGGCCTGTTTGCGAGTGCTTTCTCTCTAAACATTTCCCGAGGGCCAGTTCGCGAGCTTTCTGAGTAAATGGGCATTTCCTTGCGTGGGTAGCCTCTGGGCAACACCTCCCACTCGGCCACCTTGTTCTCTGCAGTAGGCCTTGTGCCTTTGTAAATAGCAGAATACAGCGAACCAGGGACCGCCTCATGATTTTAAGTACAAACTCGATAACCTTCATCTTAGAAGATCAGAGAACCAGTAGGATTGCTTTTTCAAGCCTGTTGTAATTTCTCCAGGGACATTGTGTCATAGTGTGAGGCTGCAAGCAGAAAATGTCACCATGAATTAACAGACCCATGACAGAGAGTGGGGTTCTCTTTAGCCTGTGGGATGTGAAATAAAAGCTTCACTGTCCTGACTTTGTTTTTCCCGGTTGAGCTCAGCTTCTCAGCCGCGGTTCCCTGCAGATTTTGTCAATTGGGCTGCTCTGCTCCCCTATAGGTCCGTCCATCCGTCTGTCTGTCCGTCCATCCATCCATCCATCCGTCCATCCATCCATTTGTCCATCCACCCATTCATCCATCCAGATGCGTGCGTTCATTCCTCAATCTAAGTGCATTCATTCGTTCATCCAGACAGCTGAGCAGTCTGGTTTGTTCACTTCCTGGCTACTGCCACTACTATGTTTGAGGTACACAGTAAGGTGACCCCAAACATTTTCAGAGAACTCTCTTAGAAGTTCAGCATCATAGTGTAGAGTCTGTGGGATTTCTCTTTCTGACTGTGGCACTCACAGGGCCGATAAGGCACCCATTAGGGTTTCATCCTTCAACCTAGCTTCACCCCAGAGCTCACTTCCATTTTCTTTTCCCCAGAAAATTACAGCATGCTTTTCATACAGACTTTCCTCACCTACCAGGTCTCTTTTGGCTGTGAGTTTAATTTTAAAATTTCCAGAGGGTGGCCAAGAGATACATGCTTTATCCATCTTGAACCATTATTTGAAAACCATTTAATTTTATTTTTAACTCCCTCCCTCCCTTGCCCCTCCCCCCTCTGTGTTGTGTGTAGATGAATATACTTTGAGTGCAGGTGCCTGCAGAGGCCAGAAGAAGGTATCAGTTCCTCTGAAGCTAGCGATACTGGCAGTCTGAGTCCTGGTATAAGCTCTGGGAACCAAACTCTGGTCCTCTGCAAGAGCAGTACACCTCCTAATCGCAGAGCCATCTTCCTACCTGCCCTGATATATTTACTTATTTATTTTTAAAAACTTCCTCTCAAGGTTTTATTTATGTAGATGATTCTTTGTAGTCAATAGGTGATGAGTGTCGTGGCATTTTAAAATGCTAATTTTAGGTTTTTGTTTGTTCCTTGAGATAGAGTATCGGTATGTAGCTCAGGCTGGCCTAGAACTCCTTTTGTATTCTAGGCTGGCTTGGAACACAGTACCCACCTGACCACTCCTATGCCTGGGTTGTTGTGGGATATTCTTATTCTAGATCAGAAGATGCTCTGGTCAGAATGTGTCCCTCAATTATGTTGACCCTAGCCAGTGTGGTACTACTGAGGCCTGTTAGAGACCTAATAAGTGAGATTAGGATCTTGTTAAAGACTTTGTAGGTTTCCAGGACCCTGTGGCTCTCTAATTTCTTAATAAGGTCTTCACCTTTTCACTAGGGGTTGTTATGGTGGGATCTGCACTTTTTGGTGATGATGCTATTTTGTTACTTTTTTTTTTTTTTTTTTTTTAGTGATGTTTTTATTTCTGAGTTGGGATTTGTACATCCAGAACTACTGACAGCTGATAGCTTCTGGAAGGATAGTCACTTTTCTTTAAGGGTGTGGCCTCTGGTGGGTAGACCACCAGTGAAGTCCACATACCCAAGAGTATATGAGCTCTATAAAGTATAGTTGATGGGTTAAGGAAAAAAAAAAAAAAAAGGATATTAGTTGAGTGGGTGGGGAAGGGAATGGATCTGGAAAGATTGAGGGAGGGATGGATATGACCTAAATACATAATTCTCAAGAACTAATAAAAATAAGAAAAATTATGGGTAATGTAATGGAAGTGAGCCTATTTTAGAGGTTTGAAAACAGCGCTCTGTGTGGCCATGATGTGCACGTGGTGGTACCCATCTCTTTGAGCCATAGACTTTCATTATGGGGTCTTACAGGAAAGGACGAGAGACAGAAAGCACCCTGGCGCTCATGTGAGTGTGCGGCCTGTTCAAAAGAACTCCGGCACACAGTAAAGCAACACTGCTTGATTCTGCATTTTATTAAAACCCTTTTTCTCCAATGCTGAGGATCAAAGCCACCCTGAGTTACTCCCACCCTAGGCCTCAAAGAGGTGCAAGCCCAGATCCTATTTATTTCTAGTATCTTACTAGTCACATCTTTATCTGGTACTTTTCCTCCAGAAAATACATAATATTTTCCCAGAAAATTAGCATTTCTCTTAGTCTCTTAAGAGTTTCCCTATGAAATATACAGTCTAATAGTCAGAAGAAGAGAGGTAAGATTCACATTTTCTTAAATGTAGCAAGTACCGAGACTCAACTGTTCAACAATATGCTTTTGGACAGGTAATTTTACCCTAGGAATTTATTAGAAGGCAAGAAATAAACAAGTAACTGATAGCATCAATGCTTATGTAATATTGTTCATAAAAAAAAAACACAGTAGAAAACTGCTAAGCTATGACATCAATACCTAAGGGAATTTAGAGGCATGGGTGTACTAGACTATGTTTTAAATTATTTTGCTAGGAAATACAGCTTTTATGCAAAGTAGAAGTATTATAGATCATCCATGACACAGACATTAGCATGCAAATCCATGGATGTATTTGTTCAGGGCATTCCTATTGGCCAAACCCTACAATCATTTTTTTTTTTTTTGGTCTTTTTATTTATTTTTCTCTCATACAGTTCAGACCAAGTATCATCTCCTTTCTTTACCTTCCTCCTCATCCATTCCCCCCGCCCCCACATTCTCTCTCCTTCAGATTTACCTCTCCTCCATTTTCCTTCAGAAAAGAACAAGCCTCCTCAGGATATCAACCAAACAAGGAGTAACAAGATGCCATAAGATTAGACACAAACCCTCTTATCAAGGCTGGATGAGGCAACCCAGTGGGAGGAAAAAGGTACCGAGGAGCAGGCAAAAGAGTCAGAGACAGCCCCTCCTGCTCTGTTAGAGGCCGCCCATCCCCAAAGCTAACCAGTCACAACACATATGCAGAGGACCTAGTGCACACCCACTCAGGCTCCACAACTGCTGCTCTGTGAGCCCCTATGAGCCCTGCTCCATTGATTCTGTTGGCCGTGTTCTCCTGGGATCCTCAACCCTCTGTCTCCTACAATCCCAACCCTACAATCTTAAGGGTCCACATGAGGATAATTCTGTGAGATAAATTACGTTTTTTTTTTTTTTTTTTCAGTTTAACTGAAATTTCAATTAGCTAGAATAATTCTTTTTTTTGGTAATAAATTCATATTTTTTAATGGCCATGCTGATTGGTGAAAGTGCATCAGAGGAGACTGCATGGCCTTCTGAGAATGGTGCTGTGTTCATCTGGCAGCAGGTTCATAGAAGCCTTGAGTGCATTTGTGCTTTTGCCTCTGTAAGTTTGGACACCTAGAGACTGCAAGCTCCTCAGAGTCAGGGACCTTATGGTCTTGGTACTTTATAATACAGATCAAGGTGTAATGATATTAACTTTGAGCTGCATAGACAAGGCATGTATATACCTAGGTATGTGCGCATGTGCATGTGTATGTGCACGCATGCGTATTTATGTGTGTGTGTATGTATGTGTGTGCACACGTGCATGCATGCTGCAGTATATAGAACTTGACACATTGCAGAGACTCCAAACTAAGCCTACATTGCATCCTCTTAAGCCTCAGCCACATATGAAAAGCGGGGAGCTTGACACATTTCATGGACTGTTTTCAAAGGATGTTGGGGCATCTCTCAGGAAGGGACATACCTCAAGGGAGGCAATAGATGGTACACTTAGGGTTTTGTTCACAAAAAGCAATCATCCACTAGTATGAGGGTTGGCTTCTCAGCCTCTCCAGTCATGAGTAGAAATACAAACTGAGTTATCCTTCTTAGAATTTTCATAGGATATGAAGAGCCAGAATCCAAGTATGCTTGATGCTGTGGCATGGCAGAGGCCTGGACACCCTTGTGTGGATTGATGGCAGCAACTGTGATGCTGGCAGCATCGCAGGCTATTAGCATTGGCAGTAGCATCACCGGAGAATTATGTGAAAGCTATCCAGGGTATGACAAGAGGAGCATGGCAGTTTCTTCTTGTTTGCCAGGACTCCTGATCAAAGAACAATGAAGTACAGGAAACTTTCTCTAAGTGTGTAAAAGTATCTATAGAGATAGATGCATGCATTTTATACATAGTATTTAAAAATTTTCAATTTTTTGACAGATTCATATACATATATAATATATTTTAGTCACATTCACCCCTCCTCCTTCTCTTATTCTCCTCCCTCCTAATCCTTCTCCAACATTCTCCTTTCTCCTTCTTAGTCTCCATTCTATTTTCATCATCATCATCATCATCATTATTATTATTGTTGTTATTATTATTATTATTATTATTATTATTATTATTGCTTTGTGGCTCACTGGGTTTAACCAGTGCTACTCTTATGGCCAGAAATATGGAGCTTTCTGGTGGAACATGAGTAATTCACAATGGCTATATAACTCAAGAGAATGGCCTCTTCTTCTCAAGCAACCTTTGACCTCTCTGTGTGGGATGATCCACGAGCTCCTCCCCTGAAGTTTATAGTATAGTCCCTGTGCCGGCACCCATAGGTGTTGAATTCATAGCTGCCATGGCCCCATCATATCCATAAGTCAACATTTCGTTGCCTATTGTAGTCTTCCTGTTCCCTCTTTGCCACGTTCCCCAAACCTTGTACAGAGAAATGTCAGTGTCCTCATCAATGTCGAGCACTCAACAGTCACTTATTTTCAGCACCTTAGCCAGCCACAAAGCTTATTCCTTAATTGCTTCTCACTGAAAAGGGACATTTTTGAAAATTAAGGCCAAGGACAGTGACAGCCCATGGGTATAAACGTAAGTATTTAAGAAGCGTGGCAATGTGCTTATTCATCAAAACAAAGACAGTAGGTTCACCCTTCATGCCTGTGACCTCTCTAGCCTAGGCCTTTGACTAAGTCCACAGTACTAGGCATGAACTCCTTCCTAATGCAGCAGGGGCCAAGTCCAATCAGAAAACCAGTTGTTGCTCCCCATGTATAGTCACACCACTGTTGTTCTGTTAAGCACTTCTTGCTTTGTAGCTGGCATTGTATCATGCTAGGTTGAAAGCTGAGTAAGACCACTGCTTACCTCTCCCCTCCCCCCCCAGCTTCCTCCATAGCAACTTCCAGCACTATGGAAGCTACCCAGTAGGAAGGGAGCTTCTAGCCCAGTTTCAGCCTGGTTTCTCTGTGTTCTTCAACCAAGGTGCGTGGTGTCTTCAGCCATAGGGTCTTAGCATCCTGCTTTGAAAGCAGCTAGTGGCAATGGCCATCACCTGTACAGTTTCAGAAGGCACCATGGCCTTCTTGGTTAACAATGCCTAGGGAGGTATCCCATACCTGACACTAGGAGTTTCATTTAATGACCCTTAGCTTCTGGAGTAAGCATTCTTCACCTGTGCATGGCACTTATATTCAGAGAAATGTTTTTAAAATATTTTATTTTTAAACATGTGTCTGTGGGTATATATGTACAATGCATGTGGGCCTCTACAGAGGCCAGAAAAAGGCATTGGGTCCTCTGGAGTTGGAGTTATGAACAGTAGGAAGCCAGCTGACATGGGTAGGAATCAAATTCCAGTCCTCTGCAAGAGCAGCAAGTTCTCCTAACTGTTAGACTGTCTAATTAGTCTCTTAATGCCTTTTTATTTAATTATTTTTTTTTTTTTTGAGACAGGTTTCTCTGTGTGTAGCCTTCGCTGTCCTGGACTCACTTTGTAGACCAGGCTGGCCTTGAACTCACAATGATTCACCTGCCTCTGCCTCCCAAGTGCTGAGATTAAAGGCATGCACCACCACAGTCTGGCTTTAATTATCATTTTTAATTAAGTTTAAAAAAACTAGCTGATTTTCATGTGAATTCTTCTTACATCATTAGTTTTGGTGAACCCTTCCTTCTACCCATATCTGCCTTTCTTCTATCTCTGTTCAGTCTCGTCTACCACTAGAATTCCCTTCTGTTTTTATAACATGCATGGTCTGACATCTTCACCTTCCTTAATGCCTCTGCCCCCACCCACAAGCTTCTTTCTGCCTCCTAAACCCTATAGACATTAGAGCTTAAATAAACATCTATAAATTCAAAGCTGTGATCCACACACGAGAGAGAACATGTAGAGTTCCACTGTTTAGCCTGGATTACCTCACTAAGCACCACCCCCAATACCATCCATTCCCTGAGTATTTCATTTTTCTTTATGCCTGAATAAAATTCCATTGTGTATAGGCACCATGTTTTTGTTATGCACTGATCTCTTGATGGATATTTAAGCTGACTCCATTTCTTAGCTATCATGAGCAGAGCAACAGTGAACATCAATATGCATGTATCTCTTTAGTAAGAGATGTAATCTTTTGGGTATATCCTCAGGCGTGATATATCTGGATCATATTCTATTTCTTCATAGCATTCTTCCCTCCCTCCCTCTCTCCTCCTTCCTTCCTTCCTTCCTCCCTCCCTCCCTTTGTTCTTTTTTTAAAGCAAAATATTCATATTGATTTTCAAAGTGTCCGTATCATTTTACACTCCCATTATCAGTATATACAGTTTCCTCTGTATGCAGATCTAAGCCAGCGTTTGTTGTAATTTGTAGCCTTCATGATGGCCATCATGATTGGGGAGGGATGCAATCTGTATTTCCCTGATAACTAAGGATTATGTTTAAAAGTGTTTCCTAGTCATTTGTATCTCTTTTTTGAGAACTGTCTGTTCAGTTCTATACCCCATTTTTAAATTAAGTCGTTTGGTGTTTTTTTTGTTTTTTTTTTTTGATGCTTAGCTTCTTGAGTCCTTTATATATTCTAGAGGCTCAGATGTATAGATGGCAAAGATTGCCTGCCATTCTCTGGCCCATCTCTCATGATAGACGTTTCCTTTGATGTACAGATGGCGTTTGTTTTGTGAGGTCCCATTTTTGTCAATTATTGGTCCTATCTCATGTGCTACCAGGCTCTCATTTAGAAGATCCTGTCTGTGGCTGTGTACTGAAAGATACTGTTTTCTTTTCCTCTAGCAGTTTTAGGGTGGTAGGTTTTATATTTGAGGTCCATGACCCATTTGGAGTTGAGTTTGTAGAGAGTGAGAGAAAGAAATCTAGTTTTTAGGGATGGAGTGGTGTCTCAATGGTTAGGACCATGTATTACTCATACAGAGGAGCTGATTTCATTTCCTGCACCCCAGCCTGTAACTCCAGATCCAGGGGATTCAGTGCCTCTGGCCTCCATGGGCTCTTACAGTCATGTGCACATACTCTACCCCCATACATATAATTATAAAAAAATAAACCTTAAAGAAAAAGAAGAATTCAGTTTAAGTCTGCATCAATAAAAGGGAATTGTTGAATAGATAAATTGAAGTCTCTCTCACATTAAATCTATGTAAGTCTCCAACTGTTCCAAGAAGTGTGTGCTATTGAAAGTTTCGACTTCAGTGACATCATGCTACAATTTCATGATTCATCCGAAGACGAGGGTAAGTCAAATTTTGTTTCTGAAGTTGTTTTTCTACCAAGAATAAAGCTTTCTTTTTTTTTTTTTGCCAGAATTAATCTCTATAATGTATTTAAAAGCACCCCACTCCATCTCCCTCCCAACACCACATCTTGTTTTTTATTGTTATTAATAACAACTGAGTCAGTGCTGCCTACGTACACAGGTGGGTGGTGGTGGATCATATGATCAGTGTGCAGCACATCAATGCAATTTGCAAGAAACATTACTATTATTTATGAAAGAAAAATATTTATATCAGCAAGTTTATTGAGAATCAAATATGTGCACATTACAGGAGAACCATGTTTTGGAATTACTAATTTTAGATTTATAGAAAGGACAGTATAGAATGGGTATTGAGCAAAGATTTTGTTTTGTGAAAAAAAGTGAAAGAAATAATTTGTTAATTTAAAAAAAGCTCCAGTTATTTTTTTTCAAATGTGTGAGCTGGCTCAGCTCTATGTATATAGAGATGAAGGAATTATTATTATTTTTTAAAAGCAGATTAGTCTGTTAGTCATTAAGAAGTGGTAGCAAAATTTCAGAAGTATGTTTATCTGTTTTAAATCAGATTTGTTGCTGACAAAGTTCTCCGGTAATGGTGGCAACAAGCCAGGGTAATGTGCCAGAAGCAGAGACCCTTGGTTCTTACAGGTGAGGATTGTTGGGTAATGGTCAAAACAGGCATTGTGATGAAGGTCAGGCAGTATGCTGGATCCAGGGTTCAAGACTGCTTCCCAGCCATTGCTGTCCAGTAGGGAGATGTCTGATAACTGAACACCAACGTGAAATACAGTATTGTTCCTATACACTCAGTAGTGTTACTAATGTCCACTGACAATAGCTCTGGATTTAATGTGAGACTGGATAATGAAGCCACCTAGACAAACACATACAGAACCCAGAACATTCTTGTATGTATGAGCCTTACCTCATTCCCCAGTTCCCTCCAGTCTTGCCAAGGCTCAGCTCTGTTTCCTGTATGTGGTATGAGCCCAAGTATGTGTACCCCCAAATGAAAGGCTACACCAGCCTGTGAGCACTGCCCTTCAGCCCAGCTGTAGACACTAGTTACCTTGTGGGACTCAAGTCGGAGAAGAAGTCGTGAACTTCGTAATCTGAGTTTCTGGTTTATATGTTCAAAATACTTGGAACTCCTGGAAGAGAGGATGCATCTCAAGTCAAGGACGCATCTCAGTCGTCTGCTGAGTGATAGAGGGATTGAGTGACAAAACGTGGTTTCTGGGTTTGGGTGTGTCAGAGAAATGCTGGACTTAATTCCACTGGAAAAAAGAAAGATAAGAGCAATATAATTTTTTTTTTTACCAAGTAGTTTATGTTCATTCAATTTATTTAAAAGATTGTCTTTTTTTTTTTCTGACATTATAGCCATCCCTGTATTTTTGTTTTGTTATCTTTATATTTACAAAAGAACATTTCCCTACGATACAGCCACTGAGCTGGATATAGTTGAAAAGCCCGAAGATCACTCTTTCTGACCTTTTTGTCTTGACTTTCGAATACCTTTGAAAGGTCCATGGAACTTTCTTTTCTTACCAAACTGTAGCCTATATTGTATATCATCTTGTTTACTTTCTTTAAAATCTAAAATTTCTTATCCAGAAAATATATTAATTTTTTGTCATATAAAAAAAACTCATTTTCCTGTTTTCAATTCTTGTATAATATATTAATAGCCCCATTTGTTTTTTTTTTTTTTTAATTTAAGAAACTTTGATTCAAAGCTAACAAAGACTTTGAACATCTCGCCCACAAAGAGACTGTAGTTCTCAGAGGCAGAGTTTGCCATTGGGGGTTTTTGTCTTGTGGAATTATAAGACTACAATAACCATAAAATATCTATAACTAATACAACTTTTTTGTCAAGATTGATAGCCTTTAGCTCTTTGAACAACAAAGATTTCACTCATTAAAAAGTATGAGCATAGCAGCATCAACAAATCATTGGTGATTTTTTATCAGATTATGCAAAATGTTTCAATGGCTTAAGTTTTATTTTCATCTTCATTTCCTGAGTAATTTGTTAGAGACTGTGGAACCGTATGATGACATTTTATGAACTTTAAATCGTTCTTTTCTGAAAATCATGCTGGGAGCTGCCATTTAAAAACAAACAAACAGAAGTAAAACCACCCTGGAGGAATAAATGTGTTGGATTTAAAATGGGTGAATGCTGTTTAAGTGAATTAATGACCAAGACCAGTCTCAGAGTGGGGAGCTCACCTGTCCTTCAGAATGAAAGACACCAAGCTCCCTGACATGGAGCAAATATGGGCAGTTACATCTTTCAGGCTTAAAGATGGAATGAAACGAGAGCTGGTGAATAAAAACCAGACCAGAAAATCATCTCTAGCATAAGGCTGAACTTTGACTTTGGTTTCAAGTGACTGAATGGCCATTCATCTTGAATGAAATTACAGGCTGCTGGCTTTCTAACCGACATGAACAATCAAAGTATGAAAATTAAGAATACCGCAATTTAACTATGCTATTAAATCACCCAGTGTCTTTTGTTACTTTTAAGCTCATAGAATAAAATTGCAGTGAGTAAAGATAATCGGGCACCGTGGCACAAATCTATCCCTTTGAGTTCCATGTTCTTCATGTCCAGACTTCTGTAAGGTAAATACTTGTTCTTGAAAGCTAGAACTGTATCTTTGTGAGAAGGTTGCATCAGTAGACTCGCAGCATAGATGTGTTGTCAGCTTTTTGCCTTTCTGGCAGTGTGCCCGAAAGACGCTCTACACAAAGGAGGTTTAAATCCAAGGTTGGCAGGTTTCCTTTCTTTGTACTTGTGGCAAGGCAGAATATCGTCATAGCAGGAGTATGTGGCAGATGAGCGCTCTCTCTCTCTCTCTCTCTCTCTCTCTCTCTCTCTCTCTCTCTCTCTCTGCATGTGCATGAGAGAACAGTGGCAAGCCGTATCTTTCAAGAACATGTCACCAGTGAGCTACGTTCTCCAACTTCATGCCACTTCCTAATATTCTCCTCAGTTACCAATTCATCCACTAGTTAATGCATTGATTAACCATGAGCCTTTGTGATCAGCCACTTCTCCCATCCCACTCTGAGTGTTGCTATTCTAACTAAGAATTTAATGCACAGGTCTGCTGATTAGTGATGTTCTGAGGCTCACTTCTTTCACTTGGAATTTGACTTTAAAGTCTCTGCTCAGCCTGTCAGATGACTGGGGAAGGCAGTAGTGTGGTCCCTTAGTGTTGAGCAGGATTCCATCTACTGTTTATATAATTTCATCCTCTGGAAACCACCTAGGTTGTTTACAGTTTCACTGCTATGAAAAGAGTATAAATACCACTGTCTAGGCTTCGTGTGAATGCGTGAATGCAAATTTTCATCCTAGAGAATGAAAACCAGAGAAGAAATTCCTACATCATCTAAGTATGTTTAACTTTATAAACAATTTCGAACTTTGTTTTTTCTAGAGTTGCCAAAATATGTTTCCTAATTTTTAGACATAATGCTTTAAACGCCATTTGCTTGATGTTTGTTATTCGCACTTGATATTTTCACTATTTTTGTATTAGAGCCATTCCGATATATACCTGTAGGAATAGCAGTTAATTTTAATTATCAACCTGAGAAACTCTAGAACCACTTAAGAGACAAACCTTCGGATTTGAGAGGGAATTTCGAGATGAGGTTAATTTTCTGAGAAGATCCACCCTGAACGTGGGTGGCACCATTCCATGGGCTGGGGTCCTAAACTGAGTGAGAAAGAAAGCTTGTAGGTCCTAGCATCCATGTTTTCCCAGTGAGACCAGCTGCCTCCTCCTCCTGCTGCTCTGATTTCTCCGCCACAGTACACTGTAGCCTTGCCCTGTGAACCAACGGAACCTCTCCCTTTCTCAGGTTGCTTTTCAGGTACAAGGAAAGTGAACAATACAGCGGGAACCTTATCTTGCGTCTAATTTACTACCCCAGTAGTCAGTGACTACCTAACTCCTTCACTGTAGTTATGCATCTTTTATTCAGGGCTTTTCTGTGAACGGAGAGCTGACAATACTCTTCCTATGTGTAATAAATGTCTTTTGGACTGAGCGGCTTCCATTGTTTAGGGTTTTTTTTTTTTTTTTTTTTCCAGAACAGTTACAAAAAGACACCGTATTTCCTGTCTGCTATTGTTTTTATCTCCTCCTCTATTTCTGGTTTCTCTTGTTTCCATAAATACATTCATAGATTTATAACTTTTCATCTTGTTTCCATAGCAACCTATTTTAGGGTACCAAATAAATTATTACTTTAAAATTTATTTATTTATTTATCTATCCACTTTACAATCCTATCATAGCCTTCTCTTTCCCTTTTGCCCCAGACTCCCTCCCCCATTCCTCAGAAAAGGGGTGCCCCCCCCCACCCACCCCAGGTCATCAAGTTGCATCAGGACTGAGCATCTCCTCTTCCTCTGTGGCCTTATGAGGCAGCCCTGCCAGGGGGAAGTGATCACTCCTTCATTGCTGGTGGGAGTGCAAGCTTGGACAACCAGTTTGGAAATCAATATGTTGCTTTCTCAGAAAATCGAGAACAACCCTATCTTAAGACCCAGCTATACCACTCCTGGGCATATACCCAAAAGATGCTCCACCATACAACATGGACACTTGCTTAATTACATTCATAGCAACTTTATTTGTAATAGGCAGTATCTAGAGATGTCCCTCTGCTGAAGAATGGATGAAGAAATAATTACCTTTTAAAAGTCACAACTCTGAGAAGAAGTAAATCCAATAGTATAATAGCTGGGTTATTACAAAAAAGTTACAAACCAGTGGGGGGCAGCATGCGGTTATGTAAGAGCCTTTACCAACACCTGTAAGGCAGAGCTCTGTGATTAAAGTGAGGCACAGTGAGGACAAAGGACAGAGGAAGTGTGGACCATGGCTCAGTGAACCACATGTAGACACTCACGTGGCTGTTAGCACCAGGTACAATTTACCCAATCTCTCTTTTTAGGTTTCACATTTGTTAGTTAGGACTGTATTTTCTTCCTTCTAAACATTTCCTGTGCACAGCTAGTGCCGCGAGGTGGGAATCCACACATTACTACTGGTACCACTAACTCTTAGTAACAGAGGCTTCCTGACTTGGGAAAGGAAGCAACCTTGGACAGTAAAAGAGACAAGGAAATTACTGGAGTACAAGGGGATATCGAGGGGGATTTAGACCTGGTTGTGTCTGTAAACAAAAACCTCAAGACAACTGGAGATTTCCCACCGGTGTGCTCTTAGGTCTCGGCGAGCAGAGTTCTTTATAATACACCTTCTCTGACAGGATCCTTGGAGTTGTCTTACAGCTCACTGCTGCTTCCCCTGAGGCAGCCTCCAGTCAGAGAAGAAGAAATTTATACTTCCAACCAAAAGATGTTATAAACTGAAATGATTAATCTTGAAAACTGGCATGAATGGAAGAGTTAGCATATCATCACCATAATTTCTCTTTTATTTGTGCGTCTGCGTTTATTGTGAATGTTTTTATTTATGACCATCCCCAACCTTCTCTGAGGAAATCTGCTCCGCCCACGGCCCGCGGCTTTCATATTTTGTGCCAGGTATGTGGTCCACCCAACTCTTTGTAAAGTTTATTGAACCAAGTGAACTAACCAGCTCAAGATTGGCATAGTGTGTGTGGTCTGGTTTCAGAGGGGACTGGAGACCCACTTTTAGAGTTAAGGAATATAGTGCCTGTTGGTGACAGGGGTTACTGTGCTACATAGTCGAGAGCATCCACAAAAGTAGAGAGTAATACTGAATAAAGAGTGGAAAAAAATACAGTCTTAGGTAACTGGAATCAAGTTTGGCATTGCAGTATAGTATGAAGTGAATGATATCAAAGAGAGACTAAGTGAGAAGCAAGACCATTTCTATGTGCTTGTTAATTTCTTATGGCTATAAGGAAATAGTCAAGGCTTGATATTTGATGAAGAGAAGATTATTTAGCCTTCAGTTTTAGAAGCAGGGTGTTAAGATCGGCTCCCCATTTTGGTCCGCCTCTGGTGACGGCTCCTTAGGCTACGTCATATCACAACACATGGCTTGTCTTGGGAGTGCTGTACAAGAGCGAGAGACAGCAGGGAGAAACAGGAAGTGAGAAAAGTGGAGAGGGACAAGTGTTTCACTGTTTGTGACTTGTTCTCATAAGAGCTCATGCCACTGGAGAGCAGCATTATTTCCTTTTGAGGACAATGCCTCAAGTGACATAATTACCTTCCTTCCACTAGAACCCAACACCTAATATTCCTTCTGTCACACAACTCAGGGGTTATAGTCTGTGTCCCAAGGTCCAGCCACTCATCTCCAATAAACCAATTGAAAGAGTCAAATCAATAAAGAAAAGCAGAAAAAGGAGTTTTATTCCCTGTGGCCACATTGAAAAGACATACAGAGTTCAAATGACAGCCCTGCTCCACCAAGTCCCTCTTTGGGCTTCTGAAGTGATATTAAAGTTTTATATAGCACCAGGAATATGCACATTTAAGAAGTCTAGGTCAAGAAATAGCCTCTCCCACCATGGACCAATTATTGACTGGGCTACCAGCTGATGCTATAATGTGATCTGACAAGTCATTAGAAATGTATGAAGTCTCTTCCAGGAGAAAAGGTTCCCCTCTGCCTGGGACCTTTTCCTTCTCCCAGAATGAGATTCCTTGGGGGAAATTTTTATATTTTTTTTTTGCCGGGGAGGGTCTGTATTAGTTACTTTACTATCGCTGTGATAAAACATCATGGCCAAGACAATTTGTAAAAGGAAGGGTTTAACTGAGGGCTACAGTTACAGAGAGGTAGGAGTCCATTACTGTCATGTCAAGGAGCAGAGCAGAAGATGAACTTTGACCCTCCAGGCCTACCCCCAGTGACACATCTTCTCCAACAAGGCCATGCTTTCCAGTCTTCCCCAGATAATTCCACCAAATGGGAACCAAGTATTCAAATATATGAGCCCATGGGGAGGCATTCTCATAACAGAGTCCACTGTTTCAATAATCTGATGGTGAGATTGAAAGATGCAAGTGTTTCTTTAGAATGCTGCCACATTAAGGACTATCTCTGGGAGACAAACCACATCTAAGCCATAGCACCCTTCTATGCCTGAAGTGTGTTGTGAAGGTGGACCGGAATGCGGTGATGACTGTGGGACCAATATGATTCAGATCTATGGAATGTGTGACTCATGCTAATTTATTTTAAGAAGACACCAAAGAAATGATGACTTTCCTGATTCTTTCTTGTTTGGAAAGTTGAATAAAAGACAAACTATTGCTCCTGCTTTGCCCTAAGACTGGCCAAAGACTAACTGTAAATTCCCATGAAGAACCTTATTGAGTTTTAAAAAATGGTCTAAATTCGACTTAAGGTGATGATTGTCATTCACTGAAGATTATAAAAATCTTTGAGTTGTATACTTGCATTAGACACGTTATATGTTCTGTAAAATACATACCAATAATTCTGATTCCTTTAGGCCAAAATTCTCAGACTTAAAAGTAAAGCAATATTTCTGTTGTATTTACTAGTCTAGAGGCAGCAATGCACAGCAAAGGCAGCAGTGCATAGTAAAGGCAGCAGTGCATAGCAAAGGCAGCAATGCATAGTAAAGGCAGCAGTGCATAGTAAAGGCAGCAGTACATAGCAAAGGCAGCAATGCATAGTAAAGGCAGCAGTACATAGCAAAGGCAGCAATGCATAGTAAAGGCAGCAGTGCATAGCAAAGGCAGAAATGCATAGTAAAGGCAGCAATGCATAGCAAAGGCAGCAATGCATAGCAAAGGCATCAGTGCATAGCAAAGGCATCAGTGTATAGCAAAGGCAGCAATGCATAGCAAAGGCATCAGTGCATAGCAAAGGCAGCAGTGCATAGCAAAGGCAGAAATGCATAGTAAATGCAGCAATGCATAGCAAAGGCAGCAATGCATAGCAAAGGCATCAGTGCATAGCAAAGGCATCAGTGTATAGCAAAGGCAGCAATGCATAGCAAAGGCAGCAGTGCATAGCAAAGGCAGCAGTGCATAGCAAAGGCAGCAGTGCATAGCAAAGGCAGCAGTGCATAGCAAAGGCAGTTAGCAGCCTGGTCACTGTAGATATTTGGACCTTCGTTTGACAAATGTGTTAATTACCTTGGTCCCTGGTTCCTGGCTCAAGAATTAAAAGCCACAACCAATTTTAAGAGCTGCCACTTTTCTTTCATAGTGAATGGATACAGAATGTCAAGCAGATGTTCTCCACTGACTGGGCTAGAGATGGGTCTGCATGAGGCATGCTGGACTAGACACTGTTTGTGTGGTATCCTTTCCCACATAAATCAGATTGTTCTTCTCTGCTTGGGGACAGGCTCATTCTAAAAGCATTGCTTAATTGTACTTACACTGTGGAACCTGTAGGTGGCGTTTCTTTAGTGAAATTAATAAACTCCTACTTGAACAGTAACCCTAAAAAAAGGTCTTTGTTTAGTGCTGCTGAAGTGTGTTCCCTTGCTTCCAATCCCTGACACGGCAGAGCAGACTGAGGCTGAGGTTGTGTCACAGAGGACTGGCTCATGGGGGTGAGCACAGTATTTGACATGCAGGAAATCTCAGAGTTTTATTTAAAGGCATTGCATTTCAACATAGCTATTTTAAACTTGGCTTCCAATCGTCAAATTATATTGTCCTCATTAGAAATTCATGAGGCATGGGGGCACAATGCATGAAGACCAATTTTTAAGATCCTTAAGCTTCTCAAGGAATGTGCTAGTGGCAAAAAACTGAAGTTGAGTTCTCCATGAATCATCATGACCTATTTTGTTATTAATAGAGTCGCTATGGGTGTGGAAAGAGGACCAGAACACTTGGCAGGGCCTCTAATTCTGCCTTTCTTTAAGGTCAGTTGTTCCTAGTGTCGGGGCCCCCTCTAGGCAAGGTTATTAAGTGGAGAAGCTGTAATTTTTTTCTCTCCCTTTACTTTGACCACCCTGGTCACCAGGACTACTATTCCCTGAGAGCTAGAAACTAGCCTCTCCCATCTCCCAAGATTTCCATGAAAATATGTTACAATAAACATTCTACTTGGTTAATTCTAACTTAGACATCGATGAATGAAGGCTATCCTCTTGGCATAGATATTGATTTTGTGTAGGGAGGACCAGTGACGCTAAAGTTACGCACATTGCCTTTTCTTCGTTGGATAACTTAACACATTTTATTATAGAACATATAAAACGCAGTTAACAAAGAAAGCAAGCTCCCTATGAGCTCTACTCTGCATCCCCAGGCTAACCTTGCCATGTGTTTCTTACAGTATAATGACATCATGTGATGTCCACCACCTTTTCTCTTGACCCGTGATGATGTCTTAAGATTTGTGATTATAAGTCATATTCAGATGCAGAGGGCAAGACGCCCTTGTGCACACAGATAAGCACTGGAGAAGCCAGGAAAAATTAAACTCACAGTATATCTGTCAAAGGAAGGAAGTATTCAGCTGTTTCACCTGGAATGTTGCAGGGGGGGCGAGTGCGAAATATAGTTGATAACCAGGTGATACTTTGCTATCTGATGAGCTAGGCTCTTCACATATCTGCCAGAATTATTTTGCATATCTCAGACCCTTTCCTCCTAAATCTTGAGCACTACTTCTAGGCCATAATATGCATCCTTATGAATGATGCCACTTGTACTTTACAACAGCCTAAGTGTCTTCTATGTCATCTTAGGGCCAAGCCAATTCTGACACCTACGGGCATTATATTTACCTCGGTTACTTTCTCTAGATCCTAAATCCTGGGCACAATTTCTGAGTCAACATTATCCATCTTTGTGAAAGAGGTCAGATGTATTTTGTAAAGAATTTCAGTGTAAACATGCATTAAGTTACTTGTGTACTTGGGACGGAGTTAATTGTTATCAGAAAACATTTTTTCTCAAAGTTGTTCTGTGCTTAAACATGACTAAACTAAACCAACTGTTGTTAGATTCCAAGAAGTTTGGCCTAGCACCAGTTACCTAAGCCAGGCTCCTTCGAGTTTCATTTTTCTCTTACCTGGATTGTTCCCCTGCCAGCTGTAAGCCTGCAGGAACCCTCCTTCCACAGTCAGTGATATGTTATGGTGTTGACTGTGCCATTTTTGTAAGTCATGCCCAGTATCTTCATGGTCTCATGTTCTATGGCTTTTCTCTGAATTATTTGAATAATGTATGATTGTTTGACATTCAGATTTTGTTTATGAGATCATGACAATGCATTGTGAACTTCACATTATTGGCCACTTTCTTAAAATATAGTCAGAACTCCAGAGAGAATAAACTTTGGATGTGCTTCACTTTCTTGCCAATGAAATAGGAACAGAGAAACATCTTGGTTTTCAGAGATTGTTTTTTGTTCCAGATATCTAGATAGTTACTTAGATATTTTCCTTTCCTTGCTGTTAAGCAAGCATTGTGTGTCCTGCACTTAGGAATTATATATTAGAATAAAGCTGAGCTAAGGGGCACTCACATGTGGAAGAAAGCAATAGCAAATGGTTACCCTGCGTGCAGTTTATATTTGCTTGCAAACAAAGAGTATATTATTTGATCTGTATTAAACCCAAGAAACCGATATCTAGAAATAAAATAATCAGTAATGAAAATAGTTCAGAATTGGAAATTAGATCAGAGAAGTATTTTCTCAACTGAGATGTTCATAATTCTTGAGAGGTTTCTCTTCTGACTCTGTGATTCCTACTCAAACTGTTCTTGAGGCAGATGATGGGAACCAAGCAAGAGTCAGTGAATGAAAAGGAAGGAGCCACTCAGGCAAGATATGTGAGCAGTGGTCATAGCCTCATTGGCTACTAGGAGAGGGGAAGACAGGACCAAGGGTCAAGGAAAGAGGATATGTGTTGTAATGAACCTGGGGCTTGGAAACCTGATCTTCTAACCATTAAAGAAGAACACATTTTATGGACACAACAACTTTTCTCATTGAGGGCATTTACCTGAGTTTCTGCCAATTCAACCTGCACAGTATTGGACTGCACACACAGAGCTGGAACAACAGTGTGTATGATTTGTCATCTTCCCCAGACAGGGAGTGACGCCCGCAGCGGTTTGAATGAGATCACTATCCCAAGTTTGCAGCCTTTGGATACTTGATTTCCAGTTGGTGGCTCTTTGGGGAGGATGAGGAGGACGAGTGTCACTGGAGGTGGGCTTTGAGGTTTCACCTTGCACCATTTCCAGTGCACCCTCTCTGCTTGCTATGAACAGTTTGTGAGTTCTCAGATGCCACTCCAGTGCAGTGCCTGTTACCATGCTCCCCGCCATGATGGTGATGGATCTAGACCTCAGGAACCATAATCTCCAAACAAACCACTCCTTCTGCAAGTTCCTTGTTCTTGGTGTTTTATCACAACAATAGGAAAGCCACTAATACAGCCACGTTTTTTTGAGCTGGTTATTTAGATATTTTTCTTTGCTTGCTGTTGAGCATAACCCTGTGTGCCACTACTAAGAAATTATGTATTAGGATAAAACTGAGCTAAGGGACACCATATCCAACATAACCATTTCTTATTGTTTTCTTCCACATGTGAGTGTCCCTTAGCTCAGTATTTTCCTTATATATAATTTTTAAGTGCTGGCACACAAGGCTATGTTCAACAGCAAGCCAAGAAAAATGATGTTTACATGTGAAAATGAAGGAAATAATACAATGGCAGAGAGGGATCCATACAGGGAGGTGGGAAGAGAGTTCAGAGTTGTGGGGGTGCACAGGAAGAAAACAGCTTCAGAGCTAGACAGCGAAGGAGCCCTGCTGATCCACTGACTTGCTCTCATTGGTGAACGTCAATTAAGAAGTACCAAAATGAAGCTGCGTTTGTAGGCCAGACAATAACAAAATCAATACCCATCTTAAGACAATTCAGTGTGTGGAGTTTGCCATGCGGTAAGTACAGTGCCAAGCACATCATTTGTATTTTATAATTTATTCCCAGTAGCAATGGCTAGGTGAAGTGCGGTGATGTTTGTCAGAGGTGGAGGAAGTGTAGTGGGACTTAGAGCCATGTTTTTGAGGAAAAAGTCAGGTTTTACTTTGAACTTAGGTTTCTGAAAAGGCTGTCAGTATTAATACCAAACAGGCACAGACGGGAAGGATTAAGAAGTAAGATGCTAACCCGGCAGGAGGAGAGACAACTGTCCTACCTCCAGGGAATGAGATATGATGTTGGAAAGAAGCCGTAGTTAGGGTGATGGGGATTTCGAGGTAGCATTTCATTAACATGGAAGAGAAGAGTGATAAGGAGGGCATCAGGAAGCGAGGGTCATGCGGATATGACTGCGTCAAGCTGCGTGGTGCTAGCTCACTTGCTCTATTAGGAAAACCCAAAGAAAGGGGCGGGCTTTGTCTACGGAGGAAGAGGGAGAGCGAAAGATGAAGGCGGGGCTACAGTGTTTCTCATCCAAAGGAGACTGGTTCTCAGGGTGCAGAAGGCTTGGGGCTGAACCCGTGGTGATTATGACTATTTACCACTACACTTTATGATTATTAACCAACACTGTGCTTAAACGGTAGTGAGCAGACTGAAGGGAGAAGATGAGAAGGAGCCTTATTTTGGCCGAGTCTTAGACTGTGTGCTCTCTATTACTGCCTTTGCATGAGCTGAATATTTTTTGTTATGTTTGAACCCTGATTTTTGACAGTCATGACTTAGCTCCTCTGTTTAGTTCTCAGGGCTGCTCCAAAGAGAAAAACACAGATAGTGAGGAGGGCCAGATGCCAATGGAAACCTTCCTTGAAAATCTATAAGATATAATGACTTTAAAAAAAAAAAAGGGCGTCATTAATATCCCAAGTGTGTTTATTCTCTTCAGGCTCGGTGTCAGTATTCTTTACACTGATCAGTCTTCTTAATCTGGGCTGTGAATGAAAACCTAAGGTTCACCAAAGACCAGAGACAGTTCATCTGTCTGGTGGGAGGTCCTGATGTTGGTAATTGAACACCATTCTTGGCACTTCTGCTTCTCAACACAGGCTAAACACATGTGCTTTATGTAAAGAGCTGAACACCAGGAGCAGCCAAGCAAGACTTTCCTAAATGTGTCTGTGCCCCTGCCAGCTCAGTGTTTTTGTGCCATTGATAAGCCTTGGCCTTGATATTACTTATGGCTGATTCTTTTTTTTTTTTTTTTTTTTTTTTTTTTTTTTGAATCACAGCCATATTACACACCTGCTGGATAGGGTTGATGGGATTCACCGGATCCTCAATTCAGGTCCCACAATGGTAACTGTTAGATGCAGGTCAGCGAATGGGGAACCTATCTGGTGTTTACAACGTGAGGGACGGGTATGACTAAGATACAGGCTTGGCATGTGGAGATGCTTTTTTTTTTTTTTTTTTTTTTTTTTATATCACAGGGCAGGTTCTATAGTTCTCTGCACCCCCCACCTCAAACCCCTTATTTAATGCATTTAATGTTGAGCTCTTCTGTCATAAGATTACTAATCTAATACAAATCCTCTGTGTTGTCATCAAGTAGTTTTGGAGAATTTTTGTGAGATGGTACTCAAAAGAAATTAAAGAGTTTAATTCTTTCTTTCAGTTACTTAAAAAGAAAGCGATGTAAAATTTTACTATGCTAAAGCGCAACATTGCATGTTTTCTGATTGAAATGTTTCTGGAAGCTTAAAAAGTATTCTGGAATCAAGGAAATGAATTTAGGTTTGACTTAAGGACTTGATGGAATTGTACAGTGGGCATGGGAGTTTTTATTTCAGGAAAAAGAGAATGGACATGCATTGATTTACCATTTTTCAAGTAAGCACAAGAATCCCAGAGTTTATGTATATTTTAAGATTATTTTCACACAAGTAAGGAATTAGGCTTGTATATCACACACACACACACACACACACAGACACACACACACACACAGACACACACACACACAGACACAGACATATTCACGCATGCACACATAAATAAGCAAATAGAAAAAACTGAAAACACACGCAACATTTCCACCTTCCTATACAAGGGGACCACTATTAATGCTTTGGGGTAATTTTCCCACGTTTTCTACACTCACACATGCATTAGTTCTGTCTAGAGTCCTTAGCATCCTTCCGTTTACTACATTTGGACACTGTGGCCCTCATCCAGTCTTCCTCCACTGTACACTTAACTAGACAATGTTTTTACGGTTTGAATATTGTACTTTATTTGACAACCTTCTGCTAGGTATTAGATTGGTCCTCCTTTGAGATTTTAATTTCATTTTGCCTTTTCCTCCTGTAAAGGGTGCTACATTGAATATGTTAAAAGGAACACTCAAAAGACATTAATGCACAACCGCAGAATTCTGGGAGAGAAGGCAGTTTTGTTTTGGTTGAAATAGTGTGAAACAGGATGCATGCTTTATACGTCAGCAAATATAAAGCACGACACTGTGTTGGCACCCTGGCTCTGACAATACTCGAAGCCCATGAACTCACTAAGCTCTCTCAGCAGGCCGCACCTGCTATTATTATTATTATTATTATTATTTATTTTTTTAACAAACTTTCCTATGATCTCTTTGGGTCTGTGACTCTAGCTTAGAAACACACCATGACCTATCTGCACTCAGGCTCTTTGCCAAGGATGAGGCGCTATTGTGCTGTCCCCTGTCTGGGTCAGGCCTCTGAGACGCGAGTCTTCAGTAAAGCCAGTGTAAAGGTCATTTTGTCAGTGAAGTCTCCCTCAGTCTTTTGGAAAGAGTTTGCTCCTTTTCTGTGCCTCTGGATCCCCACTGTCCTTTGTACCCACACACCCTGTCTTCTCATTGGACCTACAGTTTACCCAATGGACAATATCTGAGTGGCTATTTCTACTGTAAATATCAGACACTTCCCACACTGTGCTATGTTGGGCTTTTTATGTACCTGAGTTCAATTTAAATTCTTGGAATTGATTAATAATTCATCCTTAAAAAAAGACACTTCAAATACTGAGTTTTTTCCTTGTCTTTTTAAAAAAACTGTAGCACAAAGGCAAAGAATGAGTAATAAAACAAATGAGTAATAAAGCATAAGTAGAAAAACTATAATTTACTGATTATTACCCAATCTTATTTGAAAATAAACAAAGTTCTAAACACGCAAAAAATACTTCTCTACTCAGCTTGAAGGTAGGCTGTCCCTTTTCACTTCTTTATCTGTGCCCGAGGGCTTCTCATATGTATCTTAAGCCTTAGTTAATTCTGAGAGCACCTGCATTTCAGATAATAATATAATATTATTATCTGTATTATTAAAAATATAATATACAGTGTTTTAAACCGAACACATGGGTAAGAGAAAGTTTGGGTTAAGACAATAGATGTCCAAATAAGAGCAGTTTGATTATAAAAAGTTCTCTAGCCTTCTGGGTCTCAGTTCCTCTGGGAATGGGTGATCTCTCTTCTCATCTAAGTGTAAAGTTCCATATTACAAAAGCGTGGTCTCCCTACATTTTAATTTAGGACACTTGCTATCGACTAGCAGTATGGTGAACATTAGATATACTTTATAGATAGAGAACACTTGCCATAGACTTTTACCAGCCTAGTATTTCCCGTATCTCTTTGTTGACAGCAGAAATCTAGTTGAAATGGCTGTATTTAAAAGGAATTCACCGGCTGACACTACTCTAAGGATGGGAGGATATGGCCTGTATTATGAAATCCCAGAGCATTGGTGACACAATCAAGTGCGTTCACACAGGCTTACTGCTGTCATGATATTTTTGTGTGTTTATCCCTTGGCTTCTCTGTGTTGACCTTACATGCCAGGGACACAGTGCCAGAATATGCAACATGGAGCTTGAAGCTCGGCCCCCTGGGTCTCATGCTCACATCTTAAGCCTTCCAATGGGTTCCACTATATGGAAGTTTGTTTTTGTGGTTCAAAGCAGTCAAATAACAATTATTTCTTAGGGTAACAATCAGAAATGACCAGATTCTTTGACTTCCTTGCCTATCAGTAAATAACTATATTTTTCTGTCTTTCAAACCTCCCACGAGTACAATAAGAATCCATCCTATTCTTCTGGCATAGTTTAGAGCCATTTGTCTTTTTCTCTCTCCTGATTCTCATTCCAGAAAAACAGAGTAAAAATCTATAACCTGTAGCCTTGATTACTATAGCCAGAGATGTACATACAATGTCATTATAAAGTTCAAGTGGCATGATACTAAGTTTTTGACTCACCGTAGCAAGTGGTTGTAAAATTATAATGGGGAAAAAGTCATGTCAGCTACAGTGTGCTGATGTGATCATGGCATTTGTGACTTGGAGGTAGGTAACCGAGCATAATGTAAATACATTCATAATGTAAATGTACTGTCATAATACCATTGGAACAAGAAAAATAGAAACTACACAGAAAACTCCGAGGAGACTGCTGAGTTGAATACTTTTCTGTTGTTATTGTCATCATGCTTGCAGATTTTTAAGTGTGGGTTTGAGAATTGTGTCTGTCTGGATGTTTTGCGATATTGGGCTGAGACAATTATACCAATAACTGATACAACAGACAATTCAGTAATTACTTGAAGCAGGAAGTGCTCTACACCCTCTCAGGACACTCAAATCTCTGTTCTACTGTCTACTCCTGTGGAGATGTTTACGAGCGAAAGTTTAATTCAGAGTTTCAATTTTCTGGCATGGAAACCTTCCAGTTTTGTAATTTGAACTTACCAAATCCCAGGAAACCCACCCGTCTACAACTTGCTTATTTTGTCACAGAAAGACTGAGTGGTAAAAGTTCTTAGCGGTCTGTCATAGGTCATAGCGACTAGGAGAGCGTATGAGAGAACTTCCCCCTTCTTCTGAAAGGGCCCTTCATCAGCACACTACAGGAATTTACATCCGTGCTGAGTGAGTCACGCTGTAGGCTTAGTGCTTCCCGGCAAGCAGCTTAGCCTCAAGTTCCACAGCTATTCTTAGCTGCTCCACACCCCGTAATGGATGGAAGACACTGGATGAACTTACAAATGACACACTGTACTGATGGCAAACAGGACAGGCATATCTGTCCTATTGGGTTTCTTTGGTGTATTAATGTAGGAGAGGAGGGCAAAATTAAAACACACACACACACACACACACACACACACACACACACACACACACACACACACACACACACACACACACACACACACACACACACACACACACACACACACACACACACACACACACACCCACCCCCCCCCCCCCCCCCCCCCAGAAAAACAACAGATGGCCCTCCTTGTGATTTCAACACTTCGGCAAACATGAGAGCTCGGATGGGATTCGGGGAAAGTGGACTCGCTCTTTTCAGTCCTCCGGATCTCCAGCTTCCGGCCTACATTCCGGCTTAGACACCGTACGTCATGTTAAAGCAATAACGATTCATGCTTTACCAGCGCTACAGCACCGTGATCAGTGATTTTTTTAGGAGTTGCAGCGTTGCTTGTAAAATGGTGTTTGGGGTGGCAGATTGTATCATCCCTGGCTGGCAACGTGGCCAGTGAAGTTCCCGTCACGCAGGCAGACATTTTGTCTCAGAAGCTAAATGGTTTCAGTTCTTCCCCAGACAATTTGTAGCTCTGCCTACCAAATTGCATCATCACTATCTTTTTTTTTTAATTAAAAGAATATAGTCACATTTAAACAGTCTGCCTTCCTGGCTTTTGTCACACATGTTTGTGTATCACTGTTCCTTGCTCGTATTTCCGGCGCTGCCCTCTTCTGCAGCTCACCGTCGGTGGTCGGCTTCCTCGTCTCCAGTCGTCCTTTTGCCCTTACCCCTCATGTGTGCACATGTGCAGATGCCTTTTCGGTTTGGATTTCCCATGAACGAAAGCATGTGAGATTTGCCTTTCTGACTCCCAGTCTGGCTGTTGTTTTCCCAAACAAGACCCTCTTTGCTTCTATCGTGTGTCTACAGCACAATTCTTCACGTACTCCTCTGTCGGTGGGTCCCATATCTGGGCTATTTGTACACTTACGTAGCAAACTTCAGTATCTCTGTGGGATGCCCACTAACGTGCCTTCATTGTTTTTCATATGTGTATTTCCTGTGTATGATTTTCTCTTCTATATTTCCCAAGTACACGACAGAGCTTGTTATATAGCTGGGAGTTATGTATCAATCTGGACTTGCATATATATGTGTATGTAGGGAAGATAGGATTATGCAATACTTATATTTGTTGCCTGACTTTCAAATTCTTCAATGCTTCTAGAAATGTAGATAGTGTTCAGCATCAAGATATAGGGATGCATACCTTAACACAGTTTTTAAAAAAGAAGTTATCTTTTAAAAACACTTACAGTTATTTTAGGGAGAGGAGAGAAAAATTTTAAAAACCCAAATTTCATAATAAAGATTCAATAAATTCACTTATGACCTTCTATTTTTCTGAATATATATAAAACATATGAATCAACATAACTATTAACTTATACTGAGTTCACACGTGATCAGTAATATATATAAAAAAAAAAAACTTGAACGGGAAGTATTGGAAGGAGATTTGAAATAAGGACAGCCCAAAAGAGTGACATTAATTAAAGGACCAGAAGAAGGGCTCCTGTGGACTTCCTCCAGGGCAGAGGTCCCAGCTGTTTTTGTCATGTGTACGTGGGGCTTCATGCATTCAAGCAGATATAATAATTTGGATAGTTTCCAAGTACGGCAACATCGATTATTTCTGTATTTTATACAGGCATATCATTTCCATAGTCTTATACAACAACCATATGGTACTTTTGAAATAGAAACAATCACTATTCAATATTCTCTCTCTCTCTCTTCCCCCTCCCCCTCCCTCCCTCTCTCTGGTGCTGCAGATTGAACCTAGGGTGTTTTGAACTAAGCTTTATTTACCATGTATGGGGACAATTCTTGCTTTGGTTTAAGGGCTTGGTATATGCATCTTGAATTTTGGCTCTAAGTTCACCAGGACTGGAAAATTGCAAGATTGTGCTGAAAATATGAACTGGGACACACTGTACAGTAGCTTGAATGTGAAAGGTCAGGCTGACCTTTGGGAGTAATTCGGAGGCTGTTGCTCATCACTGCCATCTTCTCTTCCCCACTTTTGGCAAGATGCCGCCCTTTCCCTTCGTTGGAGGTCACGCTACCCTCCCCTGCTCAGTTGATGGCTTGCTCTATGAACTGAGGCTCCAGGAAGTATTCACAGAACTAAACAGTGGGAGGCTCAGGGCAGAGACCTCTTCTGATCCTCAGAGGATGCTCTGACATTTTTGTATAGTGTGTTTGTAGTTCCCTCTGCAGTGTAGCAAAAGCCTCAAGGTTCTAGATGTAGATACAGCCTAAAAGCTGGCTCTGGAAGCTGAGTGTCAAGAATGCCTTTGTCCCTACACTGTCATCTGCGCTGCGAGCTCCACTGGCCCTTCGTGGAACATTTCTCACAGAGAACAGAGAATCAGGACGAACAAGCACTCTCAACTGAAGGAAGGTCATTTCTTAGTTTACGATTCTGGGACTTTTTTCCCCCCTGCTGGTTTTTGTATAGAAGTCATGCACTTGGAAGCATGTTCATGTCTGTCCTGTGATTGTCATTTGCTCTAAGTTGGGGGTGGTTATGTCTGTGCAGTCTTTTCAAATGAGAAAACCAAGACCTAGAAAAGGTAAGAAACTTGCTTGCAAGGATAGGGCTAACAGGTTTTGGATGCCTACCTGTGTCAGCATGGCTGTGTTTGGTATGGGTCTGATATTTGTAAGCTCTGTACGATAGTTGAGGGGACTTTGGTGTTATATCTTTCCCAGTTTTTCAGATCAGGAGATGAGGCACTGTGATTTGCCCAAGGACAGGAAAATCTAGTTAGTGATGGAGAACGTGCTACTATCCCACCCCCTGGGCCTGGCAGAGAATACTGAGCTCATCAGTGTGGAAGCTTGGTGAGGGTGGAAGGAGAGGAGCCTGTTTTCAGGGGCTTCCAAGTGTAGTTGCTGCAACTGCCTGACCATGGCTACGGAAACTGGTCTCATGGCTTGCACAGCCAACACAGGGAGCACACAACCGAACGCACTCCTAGTGATCCTATTGGGATATTTGCTATAATAGATAACGAAATGACAAAATGCCTGTAGATTTACATGAAGGGAAACAGTCATTGCTCTGTTGGCAAAAGTATCTGCATTCGTAGGAAATGCTGAGACTGTACATTTCTTTGCACTCTTTTCCTTCTTCTGGATTCTCTTTATAACAGCCACCAGCCCACTTCTGCTCCCTCGGGCCCTGAGCCATGCATGCCTGCTTCTCCTTCTCTCTGTCTCTGTCTCTGTCTCTGTCCCTGTGTCTCTGCACGTGTAGTTTGATTTATGTGAAGATACTCTGGTACTCAGAATTTGCTTTCCTTTTTTAAGTATTAGAGCGAGAGCTATGGTTTTGAATTGCCTTTACTGAAAAATAATTTGCACACCCCATGTTATCTAATTAAACGTAGAGTTTAAATAGCAGTTTAAGTAGCAGTTTCCAATGCATTCTCAGAGGTACAACCACTAGTATAACCCACTTTAGAGCCATTTTTTCTATCCCTGAAGAAAGAAACCCGTAACCAAAGAGCAGACACTTCCTCACCCCTTCTTCTCCTGCACTCTAGTCATCCATTGATTTAAGTTTTGAATTTATAATTAATTAATTAATTCACTTTATATCTCGGTCATATCCCCCTCCCTCCTCTCCTCCCGGTTCCCACCCTCCCTCCCTTATGCTTTGTATTTTGAATGTAGTAAAATATTTTATTTTAAAGGCTCCAAAATGGTATTTATACCCCTGCAGTTCATTAGAACTCTTATACATTTACATGTATATATATATATATATATATATATATATATATATATATATAAACTCTCCATGTATATGTATATATGTTTCTGTGCTCATTGTGTTGGCTCTGCATATATACACACACATATGTGATGTAGGCATCAGTAAATGTTTGTTCATGAAGGTAAGAAAGAAACAATGATTCAAGGAAGTTTGAATTCAGAAATCCATGTAAACAGATGTCAGTAAGCACATACTAAATACTAACAGAGCAGCCTTTCCCAGAGCTTTCTCAGGATAGGCCGATTGAAACACAACTGCCTGGTATGTACTATATATTCTATCTGGAAAAGCACGAGAGCAAGGCAGAGGGGCATGCCCAGGTTCAGGTGCACTGACCAGAGTGGGTGCTATAGCTACTTCTGACATCCAACAAGAATAGACATACCTTATAATTTGGATGTAAGTGTTTCACACAGGAGGCATGAAATCATTTTCAAGAACAATCCAGAAAATGAAATACATCTGAGGTAAAAGACCCTCTGTCTTTTTTTTTCCCCTGGAGCCTCTCTAACAGTTCCCTGAGGCCTTGTTCACCATGGTTCATTCTTTTGACCATGTTCCAACAAAAACAACTACAGAAACAAATTTTAATCAGCCACTCATGTCTATTCTTGTTGGATGTCAGAAGACACCTTGCTACTGTCAGGTCTCGCCTACCTTTGCCTTCTCAATCTCAGGCTGTCAGTCATGATGACTACTGCCTTCTCTCCACCGAGCCAGCCTCCATCTGAACACATTAACTGGAAGAAGTGATGGTTCTTATGGTTAGACCTTGACTTGACTTCTGAGAGGCAAAGTTTACAACATCACAATTAAACTTGATGATTAAGTATTTTCCAGGTGCCAGCTATTTGTTAGGTTCTGGGCACAGAGTGATAAAGACGGAAATGGTCTCTGGCTTGAGGGCGCCATGTGTTGGTACATGTCCACTGCCATTGTCATAAGTGGGGCCAGCCTTGGGCAAGCATTTCGGTGGATGAGCCCTCACCATCCCATAGGCTTAAGTGCTGGAGAAAGGGAACACCTATGGAACCAGCACAGGCATACCATGTGATCTCTAGCTCTGCTCTAAGAAGCCCAGATGCTAGCAAGAAAGGAAGTCTCTGAACACATGAGAAGTAAATGAGAAATTTAAGGCATTTTTGTTTGGGTCAAAATGTGAGAAAACCCTTTTTGAGGAGTTGACATTTCGAAAGATTATCAGAGAACATGGTTAGGAATTGAAGCCACACTGAAGAGCCAGCTGCTGGCCTCATAGAGAAAATTGTAACGGAAATGCATAATGTCCTCTCAGAGACAGCTGTGGTTTGCAGATAGCTGAGCAAATGAGAGGAAGGAAGAAATTTAAGGAAAGGTGTAAGGTTGTTGACACATCTTCCTCCACTCCTGCGAACTTGAAGTTTGGAATGGGTGTTTCAGTGCTAACAACAAATAAGCACCATACAGCAGGCCCAAAGTGCTGTAAGAGCACACTCTGCTTTCCGCTGGATGACAGAAGACCGCAGCCATGACAATTGATGGCCGTTTTATTTCGTTCCTCATCCAGAGGCTGGGATGTCTTGGCTAATCTGCCTCTATGTCCTAATTTACTTTTTTTTGCTCTGATAAACACCATGACTGAAATGCAACTCTTATAACTTCTCATTCACTCGTGGGGGAAGTCAGGGCAGGAGTTCAAGGCAGGAACTGAAACAGAGGCCAACCATGGAGGAACATTGCATTCTGGCATGCTCCCCAGGGCTTGATTGGTTTGCTTTCTTATACAACTCAGGACCACCAGTTTGGGGGTGGTGCTTTCCACAGCAGCCTGGGCTTTCCCACAGCAATCATTAGTAATAATAATAATAAAACCTATTCCTATAGAATTCCCTACAGGCCAATCCAATGTAGGCAATTTCTCAGTGAGATTCCCTCTCATCACCAGACATGGCTAGGTTTGTTTGTTTTTTTCAATGGTTAGACTTTGATTTGGCTCTAACTAGGCAGCATAGTCTGTGAATGTCTTTGTTCTGCATCATGGGCAAGGGACAGGGGTCAGAGTCTGTAACTATCCCACTCCAACCATAGCGACATTAGTATAGTCATGAGAACAGACTCCTTGTGGCTTAAAGGTATCTCCCCCTCCCATTTTTTTATTTTTTGTTTTTTGAAACAGTCTCTCTATGTAGCTCTGGCTGGCCTGGAACTTGCTATGTAGACCACATTGGTCTGGAACTCAGAGATCTGTTTGCCTCTGCCTTCTAAGTGCTGGAATTAAATGTGTGTGCCATCACACCAGGCCAAAGTATCCTTCTCTTAGGACCATTAACAATGGAAATTAAATTTCAGCATACATTTTAGAGGGAGCTAACATTATAGAGACTGGCGTATTGGTTGGAAATATGTTTTCAACGTAGACAGGAGAGAGAAAAGAGGAGAAATCATGAGGGAGAGACAGAGCGTCAGAGACAGAAAGACAAAGAGAGACACAGAAAGAGAGGAGACACGGGGGGGGGGAGGGAGGGAGGGAGGGAGAAAGGGAGGGAGGGAGAAAGGGAGGGAGGAGGAGCCTTTCTTTAGGGATTTGGCGTTCTGCTCTTCCTATATTACAAATATACTGGTTTTATTTTTAAATAAAAATAAAGAAAGAACACCACTCTGCTTCATCCTTCACATGAATTCAGCCAAATCAAATCTCTGTGCCTTTTGCTGGGGCTGCAGTGTTTGGGCAGCTGCTGGACGTTGCTTTGCTCTTTGTGTATGCAGCTTAGGATGCTTAGAGTTGATGACGACATTAAGCTCACCGTGACAGTGTGCTCTGATGTGATGCTTTCCCAACACTGCTCCTAGTTCCAGGAAATGCTTCCACTTCACTCTCACAATCCATAGAGACTATTTGTGTATGAGAATGGGAAATACTGGGGGAATATGACATGAGTTAAAAGTTAATGACTTTTAGAGGGGAAAGTGAGCAATGGAATGCTCCTAACTTTGCTGTCTCTCGCAGTTACAATGGGGATACTCTTCTATGCCTGCTGAATTTGCTTTCATTTATTTCAATAGCTACTTTTATTTTCTCTCACAATATTTGAAACCTGATTAATTCATTACAGGTATGCATTGCTACTCCAAAAGACTCACAAAGTACAATTTTGTTTAAAGACCATTTTTAGAATAGTAAACTTGGTGCCATCCTGATGTCCTGAGTTTTCTCTGCAGCCTCCACATAGTGGAAGAAAAGAAATGTTTTCAGCAAGCTGTCCACACACTTGACATAGTACAGGAGAGCCTGGGCACACACACCAAAAGATCTAAGTAAATCAATGTAATTAAAACAAATTAGCTATGGTAAATTTACTGTGTCCTTGTAGTGCTTGCTTTGTAGGCCAGGCTGGCCTTGAACTCACAGAGATCTGCCTGCCTCTGCCTCCCTGAGCACTGGGATTAAAGGCGTCCACCATCACAGCAGGCTTGTAGTTTTTTTTTTAATCCTCACATTGCTACTATAAAGTGCAAGATGATGCAAATGCCTGCCATGGAGATTGCTGTGTCCTGGAAGCTGCAGGCCTCTCTCTCTCCCTCCCTCCCTCCCTCCCTCCCTCCCTCCCTCTCTTATTCCCTCCCTCCCTCCCTCCCTCCCAGAAACTTCTAAGTGCTCTCACAGCTTCTGGAAGCCATAGTTACAGATTATATTTAATGGCAATATCATGTTAGGAAACTATAGAATTCTTGACAGAATTCTAGAATGTTTCACACTAAGACATTATTTTCCTGGGTCACAGATCTTTAGAAATGCTTTTCAACTGAGAGGGAGAAAAATCTCATTAGAGAGCCTATTTATTTGTGCCATGGTTTGGCATTTTCTCCTGTTTATCTAATGTTCCTAAATGTTCCCAAAAGGCTGGAGAAAATCAGATGTTTGCCTCAGTGGAGGTGTTTGTGGTCTAGGTGCATAGTGATATGTGTTGTCAAGGCTGCAAGGTATGACCCCACTGGACACTCTGACCTGGACTACACTGTCTCATTGATTGTGCTTCTTGTCATTCAGTTAATAGATGTATCAATAACATTTTGACATCATTATAGGAAAGCGAAAATCTATGAAATGGGGGGGGGGGTGGGGTGGGAAATATCTTTATTGTCAAAGGCAATGAATCTGTCAGGAGTAACAAGCATTCTCATTTATTAGTTCTGGAATTAGCTGAAAATGAGATGAAAAACAAAATGTATTTAAAATAAGAACAATAAATTCCCAGGAAGTGTTTATAAAGACAGAAGGAAGACTAATCATGACATGAACAAAGAATACAGGCAAAAAATAAAAAATAAAAAAAAATTTCCTTAATTTGAAGAAACTAGTACCTACTTTGGCACACCACCTTAGGGAGGAAACCAGTTAGAGGTGCTCAGGGAAGCTAAACCTAAACCCCTTGATTAGGGACACCACTGGCATTTCAAATTTTTTTTTTTTTTTTGCTAAAGAATTAAGACATTTGAATTTCACAAATCTAGCCACAGTTGGCATTTCACAAAAACTGAAAGGGGTTGAGCTACCTGGGAGAGCTGCCAGGACAGGAGACTTAGCTGCCAGCCTTTGTCCATTTCACCCTTCTGAATACTTTCCTGAATTACTTTGGCTTTGTAAATATTTCACCATATTATTAGAAACACAGCTGGCTCAGACAGGCAATGGAAGCAAGAGAATGGGGCTAACAGAGTGACGTGTCTTGTGGACAAAACCCAGAAAAGCAGGAGGAAGCTCAGAGGTAGACTCTGCTGCCCACCTGGTAGTTCCTATCAGCTACTCAACACGGGGCTTGTTTCTTATCCGTGGATGTGAACCAAACCGTGGTCTGCTAGATATTTTCGATGATCAAACACATTAGTGCATAATCCTCCCTAACTACAAGATTGACAACATAAGCAAGTAACCCCTGTTAATGATGGTATTAGCTGGTATTCTATTGTGGTGAAGAGACACCACGACCACAGCAACTCTTATGAAAGAAAGCATTTAACTGGGGCTGCCTTACGGTTTCAGACTTACTCCATTATCCTCATGGCACGGAGCATGGTGGCATGCCGGCAGACATGGTGCCGGAGAAGGAGCTGAGAGTTCTACATATGAATCTGCAGGCAGCAAAAAGAGTGACACTGGGCATAGTTTGGGTTTTGGAAACCTCAAAGCTCACCCAAAGGGACACACTTCTTCCGATAAGGCCACACCCACTTAAACAAGGCCACACCTCCTAATCCTTCTCAAGTGATGGTACTTACTCCCTGATGACTAAGCATTCAAATGTATGAGCCTATGGGGGCCACTCTTACGCAAACCAACACAATGACTCAGGTCCTACCTTTGAAAATGTTTGATAATTCCAGGAGTAAAGCATGCATGCTGACTTTAAATGTCACTGAGTAAATGGAGAACATTGTGTGTTAACCACTGTACAAACTGCGGCATCACCTGTTCCCTAGGGGGATTTTACACTGAATAATTAGCATAAAAGCTAAGGCAAATTGTACTGAAATGACGACGACAGTGCAGATGTGAAATGTTAAAGAAGTCACCAGACTATTGCAGGGTTAAACAGGAAACTCTTGGAGAGACAGCAGAGCCAAGGTTAGTTTAGAAGTCAAATTGGTTGGAATGCAAGGATTGCCTGGGGATTTGTGTCAATCCCATTACTTCCTCAAATTGGTTATATATATATTTTCCAAACCACTGCCTTTTAAAAGTCTTTCCTTTGAAATGTTCTTCTTTTCACTCTACACGTTTTAAGCATTTCACTTTTAAGAGACTTCTGAAATCTTTTCTGGTTGACCTGATTTTATATTAGTCACCTTGGTTATCAGACAGGCAATGACATACAGACAGTAAATCCCCCTCCTCCCCATCAGTGTGAGGGGCCAAAAAAGGCACGAGGATAACCATTATTTTTGATATGAGAACTGTTTTAGTTTTCTGTATGGCCATTAACTACGGCATTAGTCTTCCTAAACTTCTGTTTTCGTATATGACTCTTCTCTTATGCAGTCATGGTGTTTTCTTCCCTTTTGCCCTTGTCAACTCCTAACACAGTTTTTATAAAAGTGTTGTTTGCCAGCAGTTCATCTCTTCATCACCATGAATATCGTGGGCTTTAGTCACATGCTTTCAAAGCAGAGTACAGAAGGGTCGAGCAGCTGCCAAAGTACATGTAGAGGCTATTTCATCCTTTAAAAATGTCAGGGTCTCTCCTCAGAATGAAGTACAGTGTCGTCTCCAGCAGCATTTATCTAGGTCAGTGGCTAGTGGCTCCCTCTTCTGAACTCTGCAGAATATGCAACCCTTTCATTTTGTTTCCACTGGAAGATAAAGATGGAAGAGGCTGAGCAGCTGGAAGTCCTGGGTGGATGTATAATCCCTGCTCCATGTATGTCTGCACACCAGAAGAGGGCACCAGATCTCACTATAGATGGTTGTGAGCCACCGTGCAGTTGCTGGTAATTGAACTCAGGACCTTTGGAAGAGCAAGCAGTGCTCTTAACCTCTGAGCCATCTCTTAGGCCTTCATTTAACATTAACATCTACTTCAGACTTTAAAAAAGGAAATGTGATAGTGCGTGATCCACAGTTATCCAAGAACGAAGGAAAAAGAAGATGCTGGGGGTTGGCTTAAGAAGAGAGACTTTTCAACATAGTTTGAGTGGAAGTCAAGCTGTGTCCCTACCACACAGCAGGTGCTCGGCAGCATCTGTAGGGTGACTAAGACCTGCAGCTGGAGACAAAGTGGGCCAAATGGTGAGCTCTTCTCCCCCCCCACCCCCCGACCCCTCCCGAGATCTATCATTTCCTCATTGCTTCCTTCCTCTTTTAGCTTGAGAAATCTTGACACTATCAATCACCAGGGATGTGTGAGCCTTTAAAATTAATTAGAGGCAAAAACATTGTATTTAAGGCTTCCTTGCTTTGCCTTGTTTTGTAAGCAGTAGAAGAGATATTTTGTATATGATAAAGATGTTACGTTTGTCATTTAAGAAAAAGACGCACTAGGTTTATGTATGTGATTAATTATGTTGATGCCCTATAAATAGACATTAAGGAATTCAAGCCATTTGGCTTCATCTGTTACTTATGACTGTAGTTAGGAGATTTGCACATGGTAGGTGAATTGTAAAAGCTCTTCTAAAATAGGGTAAGGTGGAAGAAGGCAGAACTTGGGGTGGCGTGTGCGTGCGTGCGTGCGTGTGTGTGTGTGTGTGTGTGTGTGTGTGTGTGTGTGTGTGTAGTATATAGTAGTGAAATCTTGCTCTAGATTTTATTGTTCAAGGCAAATATTTGTGGTTTGAGAATCCGTTGTTGGCTCCTGGAATTCCATGCTCAGTGTAATTGTTCTAATCAAAGAGTTAAATAAGACGCTTATGGCTTTAAATTAAATATTTTGTTTTATCTAGAATTTCCAATTAATGTTCCATTGGAACCAAGTTAGCTCTGCTTGAGGAATCGTTCTCATTTGGACTTTTTGCTTCAGGTCATAATATTAATGAGCTCTGAATTTCACACTACTAAAAACTGCTGCCTTTACTTTAAAAATAATTTGAGAGTAATTTTGTTTAAGAGAGTAGGGAATAATGAAAATAAAAGACCAATAAATTACAGTGGGTCATGGTTAATTTTTACTGTTTAATTAAATTAATTATTAATTTTTATTTTCTTCTAAAAAGTGTATTCTTTGAGAATGTTCACACACACACAATGATATATTATAAATTTGTATAAAATAAGATTTTCCCCCCACTAACTTCCATGGAGCCTCTTGACATTTCCCCTTCCCATCCTCATTTTTTTAAAAAGTAAGATGACCCACTAGGTCTAATTAATTAGTGCTGCCATTTGTGCTTATGTATAGAGCCATTCACTGGAGCACGGGCAACCTGCTGGTGGCCACATCTGAAACAAGAATGATTCCTCCTTCTCCATTAGCTCTCACCTACCAATAGCTCTTCAGCTAGGGATGTGCCCTTGTGAGAACTTGTCCTTAATTCATGCTGGCGTTTCGGCTGGCTTGATGTCATGCAGATCTTATACAGGAATCTATTGCTGCAATGAGTTCATGAGTTTAATAACCGTGTCATATCCAAAAGGCAGCATTTCATAGCATTTATCCCCCTCCTCTGGCGCATATATATATATAATTTTTTTTTCTGTCTCCTCTTTCACAACCTCAGAGGAGTTAATAAAAATGTCTCACTTAGAGTTGATCACTCACAGTGGCTTCTTTCTGTTCTGATTGCTTTTCTGACTAAGGTTGATAGCAGCCCAGATCGATGTATAAACATACACATAAACATCACTTAGCAGAATTACAATAGTAGTGTCTACTCTAGTGTATATGACGTCGTGCCATGGTATTTTGAAAAGATTTACAGGAGCAAGCATAGAATTCCTCCTGTGGAGCAGGCCCCAAAGCCAATCAGAAGGCAGTTGGCTACCCCCATACCAGTTACACTGCTATTGCATGGTTAGCCTTATTAAATAGATTCACTTCCAATTGGTTCTTGGCTTAAGAGTTCAGAACAAGGCAACATTAGGTTATCTAAGGCAAGTGATTTGACTTTAAGAAATAGCAGCATTAGATGTCTGAAGCCCTTCATGTTTTCATCACTGCTGATGGCTGAACTGTAGACCCCTGCAGATTTGTCCCTTTCCTTCTGCTCCCCAGCACCATCAATACCCAAATGTTAGGGCATTCAACTTAGTAGGTTTTCATACAGCTTTCTTGACTAGCCTTAGCGTTAGTTATCTCTTGCTCTACAGCCCTGCTTTGCCCTGACCCCCATCTCCTTCCCACTAATTCCTTCTTCCCAAAACCTGCCTCTCCCTTTCCTGTCACCAGTGTTCTGCTATCTCTGTCCCTCGAAACCTTTCTTCTACCTTTGCACTAACTGTCCATTTCCAGTTTCCTGAATCCCATAGGTATTCATCTAAACAAAAATATAAAGATTATATACCAAGAAAAAAATATGAGTGGGAACATGAGATGTTTATCTTTCCAGGACTGGGCTCCTTCATTCTATAGACTTTCAGAGTCCCTCGAATTTGTGAACTATCAGATAAACATATAATCCCTCATATTTGAATCACTGTCATATACATGAAGCTTAGGAGTATTTGAAATGGAAATAATATATTAACATACACTAATCCAAGGATAGTAACCCTGTCATGTCTGTGGGTCACTTACCCGAGTGACTCATGTTGAGCAAATGGTAACTTCTAAAACATTAGAGTTTAACTGTATATACAGTGCATATATACACTGTTCAGGGTCACTGCTGAATGTAGGGTTGAAAACATCTGAAGTTGCAAACAGCTACTAAGGAAAGGGATACCCTTAAAGACAAGCACTAAAATTTCCACTCTCATGTCTTGCCTGAAGAATAATGAACCAACATACAGAAACTGGTGTTTTTAAAAAAAGATAGACACTCACAGTTTTCCATATGATATTTAACTTTATTTTTTTAAAGATGTGAATTAAGGGCTAAGGTAGGCAGTGTTGAATGTGACTGGGCAGCTCTTCATTTAGACAGTCGTTATCAATCCTAACTCTCTTGTAACTGAGCTGTCAAGTCTTGGACAAAAGCTATCCCTCCCGGTTCATTATATGAAGAAAGGACTAAGTAGCAATGCAGGTACGTATGGGTGTCGTGCATCTAAACAATCCATGCTAAGCACCCAGAGCAGTGCCCAATACATGCATGGTCTGTGTCCGTTGTTAGCAGTGTAAGCTACGAAGAATCATTCGCACATAAAAACAGTCAGGAAACCTGATGGATTTCCTTCACCCTGTGTCAGGTGTGGGTGCTATAACTTCCCAAAGGTGTGCCTTACCAAACATTGGTCCCTTTGTGGGGGGTAGGGGTGGTGGAGAAGGAGGTGGAGATTGATGCAAAATTAATTTTAAAATTCATGAGTTGGCACTTGATCTTTAGCAAGGCACTAGATTAATCCAGCATGTTATGTATGTGTAACCGAATCAATCAAATTTGCTGAAATTAATAAAAGAAGAAATAGACTTTGACATGCTGTTTGATAGGTGTCATTAATTAAATGCCCAAATGCTTTAATAAAGTGTATAATTAATGTGGAAATAAAATGTGGCTTATTTTTTTTCCCCAAAATTGTCTAGAATTACCTCTCAGTGGGTTCTGAAAAGCCCTTAAAGTAGAGGATTCTTTGAAAAAAAAAATAACCTGCCCAGTCTATATGTTATTCATATGCATGTTTTCAGGGATGACCACTGGTTTTGAATAACCAATGGATGTGCTCATCCCTGAGGAAGACTACTTCTCCCATTCCCAGTATTCCTGTAGCTCTTTGTGTAGGGCTCAGGCCTTGTGGGCTTTCTCCCACTTCAGTCACAATATATTTATTTATTTTCCTCTTTAGGACTATCAGATGTATTTGTTTCTTTCTGAGATAGTTTAGAAATTGTTCAAAGAAGGTTATTTCCCCCTAAATTAATTAGATTTATCTTTCTCACTTGGGTGTTTGTGGCTAACAAACAGGACAAGGAGAGTCATTTGTACATGTTCCCCTAGGGGTGCTGCACAGTTGCTGGATGATAAAGATAATGCCTATTTCAAAATGAAGTTGCTTGACAACCAGGAGATCAGTCCTTTCAACAGATGCATGGGAGTTGTATTTTTGTACCAAGCATGATAAACGGAGCAACAAAACAAGCTTAAATGATATGTTATTTCTTTTCTGTACTGTAATGTTGTAAACATAACTCTCTGAAAGCAGAACCAACGTAGAGTAAGGCCCAGAGCAGCTCCTTTTGGCCTTCTCATTCTGCTTTCCTGTTACCACAGCGATGGTCCAACTCCTGTGCAGATGTTGTCTGAACAGTTTCCAGTCACATCCGGGATACCCAGAGTCCTTTGTCTTGGAAAAGCTGGCCAAAATTTACTGTTGTGCAGCTCTAAAAATGATCTCTCTTTGGTAAACACGAGCCTGTAATTCGTGCACTGCTCAGTCCCCACTCTGGGGATTCTGGATAGTGTCATGATGAAAGATGTGGCCACACCCTTCCTCTCCTGAAAGATATAATGGTAAAAGAGAAAAAGATCATCTCAGATCACCATCAGGTGTAGCTGGGCTCTGGGACAAAAGGGGCGTCATAGTGTGGAAAGAGTTACTGAGAGCAAATAAGAAAATCTTCAAAGGCTGAGGTGCTCAGCCTTGGGAAAATATTCTAAGCTGTATCAGCTCGGATCTTTGTTGTGGAAAACTCAGCCAGTATCAAGTGACTGCTAATGATTTAAAGACTGTTGCTACCTCAGGAGACCAATCCTCACCTGATTATATCAACCACACTAAGGTGAAATAGAAACAGAGGGCAGTTGATGGTTATCAAGCTTTAAGAGATGGGGGCTGGCTCACAGAATTTACCAGAACTGAGCAGCAGCAAGGCTGTGCTATCATCAAACTCAGAACCACCGAATGCTGTCTGTTGTGAGAGCCAGTCTCTGATTACAACAGAGAGATCTGTGTCAGAACACAGAAGGAGAGCTGGATTGGAGGGCGTTGCCCCTGATGGAACCCCTGTTGGATTCCTGGCCATCTGCTCCTCATCCTGAAGGCTGCCAGGAGTAATACCTGGAGGTGGCTGACTGTCTTCCTGTTAAAGGCTTTTCATATGAGAAGTGTCTTGTAAAGAAAACAGGCCAAGGAAACATCCTGCTTGTGGACTTCCTCCCTCTAAATGTGGACAAGGCCATCATTTAGATAGGAATGGATTATTCAAAGTTGGGCATTTTATATGTCTGCTACACTAAGGCGTGTTATGTAGAGAGTCTCTGATGTTTTAGTCACAGAGATCCATGAGGTGGATCTAGGTAGTTACTTCCAGGTTGGCAGTGTTTCTCCAACCATGCTGCTGCATTTCTGTCTGGAGAAGGCAGCACGTGTCAAGCTTATGACATGCAAAATGTGCCTTGTAATCATGTTCCTGTTTTCGTCACAGCTAGAAGACTACTGTTGTTTTCAATAGATGGTTTGTCTTCAGAAAGAGCCAAATGTCACGAGTTACCTTCTTTTGGATCTAAAAGAAAAACAGGGCCTCTTTTAAGACAATGGTATCCGTTCTTTTAGAACTAAAAAAATTTTAAATTAATTCTGAGGAAAAAAAACGTAAAATGTTTCAGAAAGTAGAGCACCGTACTCCGCCTGGATGTATTGATATTGTGGATCAAATTCAGGTCCTTGGGCGTGCTCAGCAGTAGCTCTGCCGTCCAGCCACACCCAGGCCCTCCAAAACAAGCTTGTCATACATAGCAGTCACATCAGCATATGTTTATTGAACACACCTTTCTTCCAGGCAGGTAAGATGGATTCGTGAATGAGGATGCTTGCCACTGAACCTGAGGCCCTGATTTTGATTTCAGTACTCGCATGGTAGACATGGAGAACTGACTCAAGAGGGTGTGTGACTTCCACCCACGTGAATACTGTCACACACACACACACACACACACACACACACACACACACACACACAGAGACAGAGAGAAAGAGGCAGAGACAGAGAGACACACAGAGAGATGTAGACAGAGAGACAGAGACAGAGAGAATAAATAAATAAATAGTGAAATTTAAAAGATTAAAAAAAATTAGTTTGTGAGTCACGTTTTGCAATTGGGGCAAAGGGAGACTGTTTGATTGGCTACCCAGTCCTCTGATTTAGCTGTCTGTTTCTTGCTGCTTTAGTTCTTTTAGACTCAGCTGCAGGCTGGATGGAAGGAGGCCTTGCTTACACAGGTGCTCACCAATGTTAGCATTAGCGTCCTGGAGTTTCCTGTGTTCCACTGCTCAGAGCCTACTGTGATTTGCAATGAGATCCCGCCATGACCTGGGAGAGGTACTAAGCAGGGTAGAGACACAAAGTCTTTCCCATCTTAGTCAGAAGAAGCCATTTTGCCTTTCTCCTTTCCCCCTGTAAATATTTTCTGTAACTATTTAGTGGTTTGTGATCTAACATTCTATTTGCCCCTGATTATGAAATGCCAATAGCAGTTTTAGTATGAGATATCTAACTGTAGATGTTAAATTGGTTTTTTGGATGTGACAGACTTTTTGTATTGCATTTAGATATTTGTAGGGAAAACAGCACATAATTTGTAAATTTTAATTTCTGTAGGTTGAGAATTGCTGCAGTTATATTTTCCCTTGATTACTCCTGTGTGTTTATATTTTATCCAGTTCTAAACTGGATCACATAGTTTGTATATCCTAGCACATATAAAATTTTCAAGTTTTGTACAGGCCTATGCTGTTGTCTTTGCCACCAGACTCCAGAGTTCCCAATTTGCAAAGGTTGGGTCGGAAAGTTTGCACTCTAATGGATTAAGAAATCACTGTTAAGTTCTTCTGTTTAAATTTCTTCTGCATTAGATCGAGTTGTTTATTTCAATCTGAATATGAACTGGTCAGTGTCTCATAACTGAGCACAGTCTGCAGGACACTGAGTCCTTCCACATCCTGCACTGAAGGAGGTGTCGGTAAGGTCCAGCCTCCTGCCAAGGAGCTGTTGGAAGGTGGTGATTGCAGGGGTTGGGAAGTGGTAATTTCCTCAGGGGTGTAGTCTGTACTGAGTGCCCCACATTTCAGCAAATAGCCCTCATCTAGGCTTTTGCAAGCAGCCTTTAGTGGATTTAAAAAGACAGCTTTGAGAGTAGGGGAGCGACTATTTGGGAAGGAAATGGCGGGAGATGGGAAGTGGGCAATAGGTGCATCAAATACCATAAAAATATATTGTTTGTATGTATATGAAATTATAAAAAGGGAATATGAGTTTTAAATTACTCAAATGAACACAAAGATCAATGGACATGCATCATGTTTAATTCTTTGCTTATTTTGAAGTTTGCAATTAAATCCTAGGCCCTCAATTTATATCAGGAATCTTACCCTCATTCCTCATCTTGTGATTTAATCTATTAGATCAATCTACTTTTACTTAATTGTGATCAATTTTCTTTCTGGTCATTTGCTTTTGAGCCATACTTTCTTGGGAATTGCCTTTCCACAGTTTTACAAACCAAGTTTGTTATCTTTTTAGTTTGAAGTCAATAGTTTCTGCCCACATCCTGCTCACCCCCCCTCCTCCAACTATTGACAAATGGCTTCCAGTGTATTCTTGCTACAATAGGTGAAGAAACATAACTAACTTTATTGTAGTGCCAGGACTCTGCTCTGGAGACTGCCTACACTTGGCAGATGTGTGAATGGAATCAGAATGGGGGGAGTTCTGTTGTTACTCCCTGAAAGGTGCTGGGCTGGGCTTGGGAGGCAAACAAGCATAAGGTTGCTTTCCTTTTTGGGGATGTGGAAATGAAATCAAAGCCATGACATGTTTCTATGGTTGGCTGATATGTTTTCACTTTAAAAACCATGTACCTTTTGATTAAGGTAAAGATATCTTAGTTGAGATGTCGCTGTGAAATCTGAACATTTCTCTTATATCTTTGATTCAGGAGGTTTGCCTATAAGCAAAGAACAGCTAGAATTTGCTATGTTTTATGAAAATGAGTGAGGTGTTTCCTTGTCCCTGTGTGCATGCTGATACATTCTGTGCACTGGGAGGCATTGGTGCCACCGAGAAAAACAAGAGGTATTAAAGAATGAGGCCAGAGGGAGAGAAGTCTTGAGTTCAAAACTCAGTCTGTTACTTTAGGTAAAGTGCGCCCTTCACCTTGAAAAATTAATCAATTTCCTTGTCTCTAAGCTGGGAGACAATTGTAGGGGGCCTGTAGGCCTGGGAGAGATGGAACACACACAGCAGCTGTAGGATGCTTGGTACTGTGAGGAGCTGATAAGTAGAGGTTATTGTACACAGAGATTCAGGGATTTGTGTATTAATTTAGAGCCCCAAGTCATTTGCCATTTGCAAAAGAGCAGCTAGCAGTTGAGAAGCCTCCTAAGGCATTTGGTGATAACCAGCAGTCGCTTACATGTTTCTCACAAAGTCTTTATTCAAGGTGACTTCTGATCACTTTTCATAGCTTTTGTTTACTGTGTAGGGAGATTTGCGATTGGCTTGATGAATTTTAATTGCTGCATCAGAACTTTTACCCATTTGATCAAATTCTTCAAAGCAACTTTTAAGTATGCAGTAGCTATAAATAAAATGTCTATGATCATCTGATAAATGTTGAAAATCTTGCCCAATATTGCCTAGTGGTTCTTTTAAGAATAACACTCTACAGTATATGTTTCAAGTGTTTCCTGTCCCGACCACCACTTAAATGGTGTCTGTTTCAGATGCAAGTTGAGATAAGAGCTGTTGCCCTTTTTATACATATAACTTCTTTCTGGTCTTTCAGACCACTAAGGTTGTTTTCCTACTTCCCTAGTTACTGCATCCAAGGAGCTTTTCTACTCTGCATTAGCATCTTAGAGGCCAATCCACAAACCCAAGTGAAGCCTTGACAACTATGACTCATTTCTCTACACTTGAAAGAAGAAGTTTGAATATATATTTAATCAATTTGGAGCCATTTTTTTCTTGTGGTTTGTAAATGGTATAAAATGCAGAAAGAAGTATAATCAGATCCTGATTAAGAATGATATTAGCCAAGTGTGGAGGCCTGTAATTCTAGCACCACTGGGGAGGCAGAGGCAGAGGCAGAGGCAGAGGCAGAGACAGGCAGATCTCTGTGAGTCTGAGGCCAACCTGTTCTACAAAGTGAGTCCAGGATACCCAAGGCTACACAGATAAACCCTGTCTCAAAGAGAAGAAGAAAGAGGAAGAAGAAGAAGAGGAGGAGGAGGAGGAGGAGGCGGAGAGGAAGAGATGGAGGAGGAGGAGGAAGAGGAGAAGAAGAAATAATGATGTTTGATATTAAGGTTATTTCTCTCTCTCTCTTTTCTAAGTACCAGAGCTTATTGCTTTGCTAAACATAAGAATGATTCATTTCTGATCTTTGGAGAAGTATTCCTCTCTGTCTGTAGCTCCCCATCCTCTCCTATCCCCATGAGTTTGGAATCAATGAATTTGGCAATGGATGAGTTAGTGTGAGAAAACCTAAGGTTTTGATTCACTGCAAATCTATCCAAAGGAAACAAAAAAATTATCTATAATTCATGTACTGATTGTTCAAGCATTGGCAATATGTAGACAACATGAAGACCATGTTCAGACAGGCTGATGTGTCTTGGCTTTGTGCAAGGAGGGCAGTCTGTGATGCAACAGTGGGAGGGCAAGTCTGGGTCATCGTTTGGGACCAGTTGCTGAGCCCTGTTTTGGGAGGAGGTGTCGGGACAAGGTTATCATGCCATTCAAATGCCGATTTCTGTAACCCACCCCATACCTGGTTGCAAACATTGTTCTGATAATTTCCTGTCTAAATGTTGTATACACTTTGCTCCTCAATTGTACCCCTGATATGTCAATTAAGTAGCTTACAGCCAATTGATATGAGCAGGAGAGAGAATAGGGCTGGACTACCTGCCAGCCAGGGAGGAGAAGTTAGAAGAGGAAGGAGGGGACTCAGCATCAGATCCGGCCACCGGCAGGAGAGCTGCAGCAGGGACAAAGAAGATTCAGCTGTAGCAAAGGAAGAACTGAAAAGCAAGTTCCGGAGGGATTTTTGGCTAAGAGGGAGTCAGGATACCATAGAGGGTCAAGAACAGACTTAAACTGCTCAAGATTGTGTTGTAAAGCCTTATAAACAAACCTTAAAAAAGTCTCAGTTATTTGTGTGATAGCTGGGTTAGGAGAAAAACTAAGAGAAAGAAACACAGCTTTGTAAAAAAAAATAACTACAACAAGGAAGTGAATCCAGTGCATAATAAACAGAGGTGGATTGAATCTCGAAGACTCTCTGCTATGAGCCATGGTTATAATTATTCCTCATGGGACATACTGAAAGAAACTCTGAGTGGCCAATAAATGACTTTTCCAGGCATCAAAGAATACATGTTGTGTAGTATGTCCATTAGCCTTAATTGCCAATGACACAGCCAAGATTTATCAGGGCAAAGTGCCTCAATGAGAGATTGTTTACCTTGGATTGGCCTATGTGTCTGCTGTGATTGCTTTAGTTACTTGATGTGTACAGAGTCAGCCTACTGTGGGCAGCATTATCTGTTAGGTCTTAGGCAGATGGTCTTGGCCTGTGTAAGAGTAGATAAACAGCTGAGCACAGGCAAGCAAGTGAGCACACATGCTCTCTCTATGCTACTGTGGGTGTGGTGTGACATATTGCATCAAACTCTTTACCCTTGGCTTCCATCAGTGATGGACCAAGACCTGGAATTGTGAGCTAAAAGAAACCCTTAAGCTACTTTTTGTCAGATTATTTTATCATGGTAAAAGAAAGGAAATTAAACGCAGTCTTCAAAGATGCTGCCAGGAATGAAGCCTGTATGAAATTATGTCTGAACAGCCTGGTATGAAAAAGCATATGTGCACTATATTGCCCTAATGGAAGCATATGAAAGACCATCACAACATGTCGCTATTGTTTATGGTCTTGATTTAGGTTAGTGTTTCTAGGGTGAGGGTAGGAGTTGCTGGAGGAAAGAATTTTGTAGTATTTGTAAGGTGTTTAGGGCTAGGCAGAAACAAATAAAAACAATTAATTAACTTGAGTTTTATAGTAACTGGCAAACTGTACCTTAGGTGTTATTCCTACCAGAGGCAAAGTTCAGGGGTGAAAGATCTTCTGGGAAAGCCTTTGCATTGAAATGAATGAGATTTATCTTCTATGCTGCTTTGCCAAACAATTTTATATCAATAGTCTGTCAGACATCACACAGTAATACAAAGTCTAAACTGTCAAGCCTGCAATTATTGAAGCTTCAAAAATATATCTGTACCAATTCCAGAGGAGTGGTCAGTACACACAGCTGTTGGTAAGTGTGTATTTAGACCACAGGTTGGCAAATAGTTTTTGTATAGGTCCCGATGATCAACATTATAGGCTTTGTTGGCTATAACTACTCATTCTGCTTCTGAGCAAAAAACTAAAATGTAACTAAAACTGTGAAGGTGTCTGTTCACGCAAAACTTATTCCACATTAGGTCAAAGGTCAAAATTAGAATATAGACTGTTAGGTGTGACTCCTCAGTTCACACCATACCGACAAACCAATAGATACCAAGTAAATTCCAAGTGTCAATTCTAAAAATAATGAAAAATATGATGCATCATTGTTATCTGTGAGCAATAGCTGTATGAACTTACAACCAAGACTGATGTTGCCATGTCATTTATAAAGCTTGTAAGCACAAACCTGCTTTGAAAAGCAGACTATGAAGTTCAGTGAAGAATATCTGTCCTCAGGTATATATGATTCAGAGAACATACCTTTTTTTTTTTAATCAGATGTAGAGATGAATTGTTTAAACCTTTATGGAGGGTTAGGGAACATTTTTCCCCATTGATGAGAAAACAGCTTTTTGTGGGTCAAAATTAGCAGCCTCCTCTATTGGCAATCCACTTTGCTGTTGTCTAGACTATTCTTATTTTCACTCAGCAACTGAACAGAAAAAGATAGAATGGTGACCCGAGTAGCCTTATGTCCTCAAGGGCTGTTATGTCGGCAGAGATGCTTAAACGTGCCCCATTTACCTCCGCTGACAGGTAGTGAGTTCTTTGTGATACTAAAGCAGCCAGCCATCTTTGGGACACTCTGTGCTTCTTATTGTCACCACGTTTACAGTTTGTAAGTGGGTTTGCAATCAATTCATTTTCTCTTAAAAACTGATGCTCAGGAAACATCCCAGAGGCAGTAAGTGGCATAAATACTCTTCTGTTCCTGCCTGATCACATGTTTCGGCTCCTTTTCTCATCACCAGGACAAAACACCCAACTGAAGCAACACTGGGAAGCGAGGCTTACTCCGACTTATGGTTGAGGGGACACAGTCATTAAGATGACATGGCTGGGTTCATGTTGATGGGAGCCTGCTCCATGGCTTGTTCACATCTGAGGGGATCAGGAAGCAGAGAACTGGGGCTAGGAGCAAGGCCCATGACCCCAAAGGCCTGTTCTCAAAGGCCTGGGTCTTACATCTTCAAATTTCTACAACATAGAATTACAATATGATCAGCTCTACTATCACTAAGTATTTATCCAAAGGAAATGAAATCCCCAGACAAAGATAGGTGGAGGTGGAGATCACTAAGTTAACTGAAACAAGCTGGACACAGAATGACAGTATCCCATTTCCTTTCTCCTATGCAGGAATAAAACTTAAAGTAGTGACAATAAAGGGAATGGATAGAACCACCAATGAGAGAAGACATTCTTCTTCTTCTTCTTCTTCTTCTTCTTCTTCTTCTTCTTCTTCTTCTTCTTCTTCTTCTTCTTCTTCTTCTTCTTCCTCTTCTTCTTCCTCTTCTCCTCCTCCTCCTCTGCCTCCTCCTCTTCCTCCTTACCCACCCTCTCTTTCTTCTCCTTTTTTTACTGGATGATTTGCCTGCTTCGCAAGGTCTCCAATCCATGTAGTCTAAAGAGCTACACTCTGGTGGGGATCATCTTTATCTTTAGTGTTCAATAGTTGGTTTGATTTCTTTCTCCATTGGGTGGAAGCCCCTCAGAGCCCAGAAAAATATTTTATTTTATTTTTTCCATTCTTTAATTTTACTAATTTATTCATATTACATCTCGATTGTTAGCCCTTCCCCTGTTTCCTCCCATTCTTCCCTCCCTCCCATTTCTCTCCTTCTCCCCTCCCCTATGTCTGTGACTGAGGGAGACCTCCTCCCCCATATATGCTCTTAGAATATCAAGTCTCTTCTTGGTAACTTGCTATCCTTCCTTTGAGTGCCACCAGGTCTCCCCATCCAGGGGACATGGTCAGAAAAGGGGCACCAGAGTTCGTGTGAGAGTCAGATCTCACTTTCCACTCAACGGTGGAGAATATCCTGTTCATTGGCTAGGTCTTGGTAGGGGTTCAAAGCTTACTGCCTATTTTCTCCTTGGCTGGTGCCTTAGTTTGAGGAGGACCCCAGGATCCAGATCTGCCTGTCATAAAGTTCTTCTTGTAGGTTTCCAGGACCCTGTGGGTCCTACTATTTCCCCTTTCTTCCATGCTACTCTTGCCTAAAGTCTCAATCGGATGTCCTCTCCTCTGACCCACTTTCTTGATAAGTAAAGATTTTCATGGTACGTATCCCTTGGACTAGTGTTTTGATATAAGTGAGTGTATACCGTTTGTCTCTTTTTGCTTCTGGGTGAACTCACTCATTATGATAATTTCTAGATCAATCCATTTGTCCACAAATTTCGGGAATTCCTCGTTTTTAATAGCTGAGTAGTATTCCATCGTGTAAATATACCACAGTTTCTTAGTCCATTCGTCTACTGTGGGACACTTAGGCTGTTTCCATGTTCTGGCTATTATGTATAAAGCAGCTATGAACATGGTTGAGCATATGTCCCTGTTGTGTGGTAGGGCATTTTCTGGGTATATTCCAAGGAGTGGGATAGCTGGGTCTTGAGGAAGCCCTATTCCCAATTTTCTGAGAAAGCGCCAGATAGCTTTCCAAAGTGGTTGTACTAGTTTGCATTCCCACCAGCAATGAAGAAGTGTTCCTCTCTCTCCACATCCTCACCAACATGTGGTGACATTTGAGTTTTTGATCTTAGCTATTCTGATGGGTGTAAGATGGAATCTCAGTGTCATTTTGATTTGCATATCTCTGATGACTAACGAGGACGAGCATTTCTTTAAGTGTCTCTCGGCCATTTGATATTCCTCTGTTGAGAATTCTCATCTATTCAATGGAAAAAGAATAGCATCTTCAACAAATGGTGCTGGTCTAACTGGATGTCTACATGTAGAAAAATGCAATTAGACCCTTATTTGTCACCATGCACAAAACTCAAGTCCAAGTGGATTAAAGACCTCAACTTAAAACCAGAGACATTAATTCAGTTAGAGGAAAAAGTGGGGAAGAGCCTGGGACACATAGGCACAGGAAACAACTTCCTGAACAGTACACCAATAGCCCAGGCCTTAATGTCAACAATTAATAAATGGGACCTCATGAGGCTGAGAAGCTTCTGTAAGGCAGGAGACACTGTCAA